>NC_092700.1:3270918-3608882 GCF_964275005.1 Diadema setosum | reverse complement strand
CCTCTTTCAACTGTTTGACAATCTTAAGTGATTATATATTCAAAATACCTGTGTATAATGAAACTATTATGATAGAAAAGAAACAATAAAGAAAGGTAATACATCTTGTGCTTTGGATCAAAAGTTTATTATCTAGTATTATACTTTATACATATTGAGAATTCACACATAGGCTCCAATATAACGAAGAATCAAGAAATAAACTGGTAATTTTATTTTTTTTTTGCCAATAAAGAATGAGTTTCAGCTGCTTCAGGAGTCTCGACAATGCTTTGGTACCGTCATTGTCGACACTCCTGTAGATGGTGGAGGCCACTGAAAATTCGAGTTAAATAAACTTATTTGTCATTGGCAAAAAAAAAGTAAAAAAATAATAATGATAATTACCAGTTTATTTCTTGATTCTTCGTCATATAATGTGATATATATAATAATATATATATATATATATATATATATATATATATATATATATATATATATACTGTTTGTCACATATACATAGGTACATTGTGCTGGATTGGGTGCGTAGTTTTCTAGCCGGGATATGGATGGGTGCTGTGCTCCACTCTCTTCCCCGAACAGTCAGAGTGGGCACGGGTGAGGGAGGGTTGATGGGCGAATGTATTAATAACAGAAAATATGTGGATGTCTGTTGGATCTCCCAGAGGGCATTACTTAAACTTATGTGTGTGTCTGTTTATTTATTGCATTTCTGTATCCATGTTTATATATTGTATCTTCATGTTTTTAGGAATATTTTACTGTATATACTATATGTGCTTTGTAAGAAGCGAATAAAGAATATAATATATATATATATATATATATATATATATATATATATATATATATATATATGTTTGTATATAATATATATTATGCATAAATACTCAGTGGTCTAAGGATAAGACGCCTGTCTAGACATGTGATCAGCGTAGACATGGATGCTACTGGAACATTAATTCTGTTTTTACATACGTCAATGTAGGGTAATTCGGCAATCAGGTGCAAAAAAAAAAAAAAGAAGACTTTCAACATTTTATTTTGGTTAATATATTACGGTCTGGAAATAATTTTCCGAGGTTCTCCTTTAATCATGCCGAAGCATTTTTTTAATGCATCCCAAGAAACATGTTCTTAAATCTCCATAATTATATAGACAGAGTTATAACATACACGTGTAGCATGCATTATAACAGAGATATTTTGACGTGTATGAATATCGTTCACATTCAATCGAACTGCGGTTAAAATAAGTGATAATGTATTTTTAGGTACACCTATGGACAGCCCGTGAGAGGTAGTTTTGAAGCGGAAATCTGGCTGCGAGGTGATTGGTTTCCTACCTGGACTCCAGAAAGGGTAAGTTTGGGTATTGGATCTCTAAGATGGATCAGCAGAAAAGAACTGGGGGTATTTCACGAAGTGTTTTGTCAGATATTTTGTTTGACAAACTGCTATCATTAAGCTACTGAAATCTTTACCTCTGATTGGCTGAGAGCAAATGTGTCCGACAAATTTGCAAAAACACCTGTGCTCTCCCTCTCTCTCTCTGTCCTGTAATTCTTCCCCTTCTCTTCCCCCTCTCTTTCTCTCTCATTCTTTCTGTCTTTCTCTGTCTCTCTCCCTACACAATTCTCTTCCCCTGTTTTTCTTTCTCTAAATCTGTCTATCCTCACTAAGTCTGAAGAAGTGGATAAAGTGTCACAAATTCCATGAGTTTGTATAACTGTGCATTTCAGCTGAATTCTTCTAGTCTCGCATGACGTAAAAACATTGGTTGGGTGGGATTACAAAGTAACTGACGGTGTATGGATCCCTCCTTGCACAAAAACAAACCCATAAAAGTGTGATCATAATGAAACTGAGAGAAAAGAAGGTATCACTATCGTCGTGTTTGTGTGTGTGTGTGTGTGTGTGTGTGTGTGTGTGTGTGTGTGCATCAGAGATTTCTAATGTACGATATTTGTATAAAACAAAGCATGCAAATATGACTATGGTTTCGTCTACTAACTTTATGTCACTTACGAAACTTGTGCAGCTACAACCCTCTATGAAAGTCTTATCAAGAATATGTGGCCGTGCAAAATAAAACAAACAATAAGTCGCACCCCTGATTTTACATGAGGCCTCATAAAGGTGAAATGGTTCAACCAAGTCAATCTTGAGTTTTTCAATTTTTCTGAAAGAGCTATCATTATTCTACATTATTCTTCAGTTTGGTATCTTCACATGAATGAGGAAGTGTGTTTTTAGCATGTTTTTCTTCAACACCTTTTTGAGAAAGAGTAGAATAATCAGGTATGTATTAAAGGCCGCTTTTCATGTTTTGAAATCCTTTGCGTACTCTTCCCTTTCAAGTTTAATAAGGATAACGCATTTTAAAGCTTAGAGCCTGCTCTTTCAGAATCTTCTCTTTAAACTAAAAATCCATGTCTGGCGACTCTGTGTTGGTTTTGTGATGCAGGGTCACAAATTTAATGTATGTGGACAAGGCAATTTCTGAAATATTTCGAAACATTATCTCAATCCCTCTTAATAGATTATTTCAGAGGAGGCAGATACATCTGGATGTGCTGAATTCAATTATACCCTTGGCAGAGGGCTGAGAGGCCAGAAAATAGATGTTGTCTCAAATTTCACGGAGGTAGGAACAGGTAAGATGTTGTGGATAAAGAATCGGCAATGTACATAATTTAACAATAGCAACTCAGGAAGGCTTATATTTCAAAGTGGATTTTTATCCTAAATAGATATATCTTCATTCCTACACACACAAAGACACACACACACACACACACACACACACACACAAACATAATATATAGAGAGAGCTTTTCATTATTGACACAATTTCTGTGTAAAGAAATGAAATGGTACTTTCACTGCATAATGTATATAACACCTAGTATGTTACTAACGAGTGTACATGAATGAAGTTTCGATTGAATTAAATTCATATTGTATTTTCATTTATTCAAAACAAAATATCATTACAAAGAATGCATGTTGCTTGTAAGAAATGAAAGAGCGTAGTTGCTTGTGTACCTACTTGTACCCTGCAATCATAGAAAGGACTAGCAGACGTTCGGTGTAAAGTAACGTTCGCTATACAATTATGAAAATAATCAAGGCTAATACAATTGTTTATATTTAGAGAAAATTATATATATTTTTTTCTATTAGACGTTTTACAGTGTTTTCATCAAGAAGGTCAACGCGAAATATTCAGACATGACATTTACATATTTACACACACACACACACACACACACACACACACACACATTTCTTTTGAATCTGTTCAACCTGAACTTGCTTTGGAAGAAAATAATGTCCAGTGTGTTTTCAATGAATATATGAAATCTATACGGAAAGAAGAAAATGTTCATTTATTTATGTATGAGAACTGTGTAATTTTTGTGTATATATGATTATGTTTGTCTCCCTGTGAATTTAGGAGTGTTGATTCAATCACGAATCGTATCCATTCCCCTCAGCCGTGTACATTATAAAGTAAAGATCCAGGGACCAGATTTCTTCAAACCAGGATTACCCTACAGGGGGCAGGTAAGAACTATATTTAGTTCACCGGTACCTTCAGTTCTTTCTTCCAATATTTTATTTTGCGTCTTTGAAATCGTTGATTTTTTTTTTGTTATTGTTGTTAGATAGATTTGCTGTTGGTTATGGAAATATAGTAGGCATTATACATATGGCTAGATATCGTCTGTCATTACCTAGCAATAATCTGACTTTTACTAAAATGTTATAGAAATGTTTCTTCAGCAATTGCTTGTGTTATGATGTATTTTATGTATTTATGACTAGATTGCCTATTGTCAAATTTATTTCAACCTAATTGGAATTATTGAATAAGAGAGAAAACTGTAGCTTTTTGTTGATATACCGCTGTTAACAGTGTGCCCTTTTGACTTTTGAATTACAGATCATAACTTCTGCAGTATTTCAAATTCTTTACTACACTACTTTCCTCACAAGAAATTGGGATTCTCCATTGGCTTTAGAATAAGAAGCAAAGCAATCTATGGACAATGACGTAAAAGCGTTTACACTCCCGAATGACTCGTCAGATGTAACTGTAGGAGTCATCTCGTTTCAGTATACATTGGTATTATATCCACAACATGAAAGTCATCCGTTACAATTGGCAATAATGATTATATCCGAGCAGGGTTTCAGAGCACTGAACGCTATTGCCTCGTAGTTTTGTTACATAATTCCTATTCCTCTTATACCGTATCAAAAGTCAGGTTACATGACACACTTTTATTGTTTTGTTATTGTTTTTTCATCATTTGTTTACAGTGACAGCAGAAAGATAGCAAACGCAAAATCATTAATTGAAAATAACATTATCGTAAGGATATTAATTATCAGAACACACGGTTTTCTGCCGTATTCTGGTAACCAGTATGTGAACAGGCCGGTTGTCTTGATTCAATAATTTGCAAGAATACAGGATTAACATTAAAGTTTGCAAATACATAAATTGATCATTCTTTAGGATGCAATGATAGATAAATTTTGGTTTAAAGCTCGACATAGGAATGACTTGGATGAAAGTTATGTCACGTATAATTTCTTTTATTTTTACAAGGTCGTTCTGTCATACCCCGATGGCACCCCAGTTCCGGGTATTGCAGTTAGTGTGGAAATAGCCGAGACGAGCAGGCAAATGACAGTTGTCACCGAGACCAACGGCATTGGTCGATTTGAGATTCGAGGACCTTCTGACCCACTTACAACGACCCTGACGTTAAGGGTAATGACCTCTCTCCACAATTCATATAGCAGTACGCATCCTCACCCACGTAACGCACCTAAACATTAATACATGCACACACACACACACACACACACACACACATACCCATACACACACTGACATGCATAAAGTATAGTGCAATTTAAATCTCGTCAAGAATTGAATTTGACTGACAGATTGCTTTTTGTTAACGTATGAATGAGTATGTGTGTGTGTGGGGGGGGGTCGGGGTGAAACAAATTCATCCTTCTTTAGCTGTTGGTGTTTCCCAAATGAAAGCAATAATCTACTATTCCATGTACATATACATTACTGTGTAGCAGTCGAAGAAGTTATGATGTTGTTTGTTGTTTGCTCGTCTCTAGCTGAAAATGATTTTGCATGGTCTTTATAAATTCTATTAATTCATATATGCATTTTTCATTTTTGAAAAGTGGGTTGGGTATTATAATGCTTTATTAAAGTTCTGGTTACTGTCTGAATGTCTTATCTGAATGTTCAAGAGGAAATTTAAAGGTTAAGATATACGTAGCATACCAACGATTAAAGACAGCCGATCGTCATCCCCAATGGTACGTAAACTCCGAACGACCGAAGTTTGTGCATGCAATTGCGCAATGATAGACTCGGTGCTATATTCATAAACGCGTGGGACAATGCTGCCACTGAGACACGTGTGTGTGTGTGTGCGTGTGTGTGTACGCATCATACACAAACATTGTCACCGCGAGCTGCGGTGATTAGAGGACAGAGGCCAGAAGACGGGTGTGTGTGTGTGTGTGCGTGTGTGTGTGCGCATCATACACAAATATTGTCACCGCGAGCTGCGGTGATTGGAGGAGAGAGGCCAGAAGACGCTTGGCTTTTTTGGCCTCTCTTCATGCGCATGCCCACTGAGAGTGTGCGTCCATTCGGAAACTCTCGTGGCTCGCTCGGACAGCCATTTTGGGTTAGGCGATTAGCACAGAGAGCTCTCTTGTAGCCTAGCGTTTTGTTCGCTGACCCATTGAGTCAGCGCTATTCTCATTCGGGGTCACTACATTTGATACAGAATGGGGGAGGCAGCATGTTGCGTTCGTCGCCGTGCCGCACAAACCACTCGCCACGATTGAGTGCCTTTAATCTGCCAGACCATGTGTAACAAGATAGTTATGCAGTAATTGGTTTCCATTTCTTCCTTTATGCATCTCCAGGCTACTGACGCAGATGGAGCAATATTTACGATTCCAACGAAATTTGTGGATGCATGGTATTCGACGAGCGGTTCTTTTCTTGACGTTGGAACATTTGATCAAACAGTCTTTACCAGTGGTCAAGATGTGAATGTCAACCTTACGTTTACAAGGCCTGCCTCTGAGACGACCTCCAGTATTAAAATTTTCTATCGGGTTAGTATCCAATCTCTCATTTTTATTCTGTTGTGGGCTCGTAAGCATTCATTCCACCATTCATTGCATTGCTTATGTAATTCAGCAGAACCGATTATGGTAGCGATCGTTATGTATGCTAATGTCCAAACAACAGAAGATGTGCATTTTGTTTTGATACACTGCAAGAGTTCAAATCATGTTTAGGCTAAACCTTTGAGAGCAATGGAAGAGGGGCTCTTTTTTGGATATTTGTGTGGGAAATATGAAAATACTAATGTTGACACATCTGAAGGATAATATTTTCTGGTTCTGCAGATTTTGTCACGAGGGCGTGTCGTCTCCAGCGGGCAAGAGACATGGACAAATCCGAATGTAATAAATCCACCTGTAGAAAGCCGTGCAGAAATACGAGGGGATGCATCAACCGCAGGCAGAGAAAAAAGATCTTCTCCATATCATTATGGCGGGCGTTGGAGAACAACAGGTGCGTTTACCGTCTGCTGGTAGATGATATTCCATTTGAGAATTTGCCCACAAACCCCATGTTAGTGATCTTCTTTTTTTTTAACAAGGCAGGATGTTCCTAACCATTGCACTAAATTGTAGAATGCCGTGGGCAGCCATGGCCTTTTGGATATCCTATGACCACAGACCCGTAAAGTGATGCTTTTCCTGTTTTTATGATCTGATTTCGTGTAGCTATATCACTAGATATAAGACCCTTTCTTTGTTGGGGGGGGGGGGGTGTTCAATTATATTGGCCTGCAGTGCATTTTTTTTTTACTTTGCCTGTTTGTTTTTTGAAGTCAGAGCGCCCGTTTTGCCACCCTATCCTCCTCGTGTTATTGGGAACTTGGTATTTTCCTTTACTGCCACGGCTGAGATGTCTCCATTAGCTCGTCTTCTTGTCTTTTACATCCGCGGAGATGGTGAAGTAGTCAGCGCCAATGGAGAAATCAAAATAAATCCTTCATTTCAGAACAAGGTTAGTATTAGCATGCAAGTACGCTGTATAGCGTTTTAGTCATTAATAAAACACACAAAACCCCCAAAATAACATCCATACTGATTGTTACAATGCTTGCTTCTATGTGAAAACGAACTTGAGAAATTCAGCTGGAAAGGTTTAAACCGGTGAAGTCGAGCAAGCATCATCTTGGAGTGGGCACCTTAAATCAGTGGATGAACATCGTTATGCCTCAATAAAATGAGGCCCTAAATGCATCGAAATTTTGCTTCTGATCAAATTCTATACTTGCTTCTTGTTTTAGTCAATCCCCATCATATGCAGTTTCTGTGGCTGTTCGTGTATAACAGGTCTTTCGTAGACTGAGGGTAGAAGCAGTGGCGAATCTACGGGGGGGGGGGGGGGGGTCGTTGGTTTAAACTCCCCCCCCCCCCACCATATGGCAACCCTACAAATGAAAAATAAATCTACTGTGTGTGTATGTGTGTGTGTGTGTGTGTGGGGGGGGGGGTTACCCCCCTCCCTCGCTTCCCTTCCGCAATTTGCAGCTCAGTCCCTGAACCCCCTCCCCTTGGGAAAAAGCTAGATCCGCCCCTGTGAAGTGGTTACATCGTAACTCTACATAACACAATCGCCAAACAGGTTCGCGATATAGATTTGCAATTTCGGAGAGAAAAATCTCTAACCTTGAAATATGCACTCCATCTACAAATTTCAATTTCAAACACATATTCCTATGTCACTCATGCCCGTACATGATAGTGAAGTATATTTATTTAAAAAAAAAAGACCTTTAAGTGACTTTACATCGGACACTAAATACATTTCATTATACAAACAGACAAAACTAAACAGTGTAGAATAATATATTACGTCACTTCAATAAATGACATCATAAAATGTCTCGTAAACAATGCAATATTCACAAGTGAATCATTTTCAAATCTTCCCGCAGGTGTCCGTAGAGTTTGTTGAAGGCAGAGAGGTTCGACCAGGGCAACCAGCTTCTGTACGTGTGTCTGCCCAGCCGTCCTCACTTTGTGCTTTTGGTGTAGTGGACAAAAGTGTGCATATCATGGCGGGCGACAACCAACTCACAAAAGACAAGGTAGAGGTTAAAAACAGTTACCGATTCCATTTTCTCATGATTTCATAGCTCTGAAGAGAATACATTACAACAGAAACTAGGAGGAGAGCTATATAAAATGAATCATGGCAAATTTGTGAAAATTGAGCAAACATTAATTTATATAATTATGGAGCATAGGAGAAGGACTCCTAAGCTCTTCTATCTCTCTCCGGTTCACAGTCCTTTCCATCTCTACACACACACCAGAAAGAATACTCTTACTCAATTTCTAACCTCTTATCCTACCTTTTTTTTTCCTCCTGTCATTCTAACAGTCCTTTTAAAGACTCCACATGGTGAACCGCAAACCGAGCATATTCAATGTACTCCACCATGCAAACGCCTTCCTTCAGAAATCAACATTAATCTATAGTTTCCAAACCCGAGTATCACTTTTACGATGCAAATTGAATCAGATCGCTATGTCTTTATCTCACGATTATGCTATTGGCTAAGACATGGAAGTCCATTAAGTTTCTAAGTTTCGTGAGCTGAAAGAAGTAGAAGTATTTCAACGTTATATGCGACCCTTCAAAAAAGAAAACATAAAAAACAAACAAACAAACAAACAGAAAGTCGCTAGAGAAGATTCTAAGCTTTCAAATATGTATCAGTCAATTCAAAAGGATCCTCTTGACATTATTGTTGGAAAGAATGCACGCACTTTGGAAAATGTGAACGGAGAAAAGAGGCTCTGAAGTACAGGGTCTATTCAAGCGCTTACTCTCAAACAAGCTGTGCTGGCTGTGCGATGTTGGAACAAGCAACAGAATGTTAGCCACTGGAGCAACAACAGTGAAGAGAGAGAGAGAAAAAAGTTGAAATCGAACATGCGCTATAAACACATTCCTTTCATGTTAAATACCAACTTTCAAATGACTAGCTTAGTTCAAAAGTTATTATTGTTCAAACTGTTAGAATGTGAAAAGTATTTCAAAAAATGAAAAGGGGCCTCAAAGACATGATCTCACTAGTCAAAAAAAAAATGTTGTAGAAAAATCGATCAAAACAGACTTTCTCATTCATTTTATGATCGCCCACTCTAGTATACTGTAGAAGAAGAAAAGCTCTTTCAGAAAATATGAAATACTTGAAATTGACTTTGTTGACCGGTTTCACCTCTTTTGAGTCCTCATGTAAAATGAAGGGGTTCGACTTTATGTTGGTTTTGCGATGCACGGTCACATTATGATGTTTAGTTTATTTCCATAGTGGCCAGACATGTTGACTTTTAAATGTTCGCAGTGTTGACATTGATAAGTGAACTGTGAGATCTGTGCATCAAATTTTCATTTGTGCTTTTGATTAATATTATACAGATTGTGAAAACACTTGCGAAAAACAGATGATTATGGACCATGATGGAGTCCAAAAATATATTTTTGATACGATTCTGCCATTCATTGGTTTGCAGGTATTTACCCCAGTCAACTCCTTCAACAATGTCCCGTTCAGAAGATCAGTGTCATGTCCACGGACTGAGGAGATCGCGCTCCCACCAAACTCAAATGCAAGGACCTCGTGGTATAGTAAGCATGTCGACAGTTCGGCGAGTTTTGGGGTAAGTTTATCATCATTACAAGGCAATGTCAAACACGTATACAGGTCACAAGTCAGTGCATATTTTTCGTCGGCAAAATATCCTCAGCACGAGTCATCGTGCACAAGTAAGAGGTCTGTTGCGCCATGGTAGACTTTACTTTGCAGACTGCTTACAATACCCTTATTGTTTTGTTTATTAGATCTCTGAGACCATGACATCATAAAGAGCCAATATGACGTCAGACACATTTTAACGCAATATGAGTATTTGTCATAGAAATGAAATGTTTTATCTATCATAAAAAAAAAATGGCCTATGATGTTAGAAAGGAATATGAAAGGGATCATATAGTGTTGGTTGAGGTTTCTAACAATATATTTGTGTGTGTGTGTATGTGTGTGTGTGTGTGTGTGTGTGTGATGAGAAACTTCTTATGATAATATGTGACCCTGCACCACAAAACAAACGAAAAGTGGCCAGACATGAAATTTTAGTTAAGGGCAAAATCTGAATGAGCAGACTTTAAACTTTAAAATGATGTATAACTCAAATCAAATGGACTCTCCTAACCTGTCAAAATATTGGAAAGAAAGCACAAACTCAGGAAAAGTGTGAACTGAGAAAAGAGGCTCTGAAGTATAGTGCCTATGTCAAGCGCTTAGTCTTTACCAAGCTGTGCTGGCTGTGCGATCAAAGGGACAAAAAACAGGATGTAAACCACTGGAGTAACAACAATGAAGGGATTACCAAATCAAAATGAAATTGAACATACCTTATAAACACACCCTGTCCTTAATAAATGCCAACTTTCAAAGCAGTAGCATCATCCTTTCAAAAGTTATAGGAGTTGAAAGTGGAGAGTGAGTACAAGATTTTTAAGAAATGAAAAGAGGACTCTAAAGACACACTCAATCACACTGTTCTGCCAAAAATGTTCAAGATAAACTGCTAGAAAACACACTTTCCTGCCTGTTTTATGATCCTAAATCAATGCTTAATGTAGAAGAAGACTTGCTCTTCCTTAAAATGTGAAAAAGTCAAGATTGGCTCGTTTAAACTATTTCACCTATTTTCAGTCCTCACACAAAATCA
This sequence comes from Diadema setosum, assembly GCF_964275005.1. Taxonomy (NCBI): domain Eukaryota; kingdom Metazoa; phylum Echinodermata; class Echinoidea; order Diadematoida; family Diadematidae; genus Diadema; species Diadema setosum. Next base: position 3,597,989 of record NC_092700.1, on the reverse strand, counting down.
GTGTGTGCGACTTTATGTTCGTTTTGTGGTGCACGGTCGCATATGAAAGAGCATGTAATTCCATAAGGAATTCAACGTTTATTTGATGAAAATTGGTCTTAAAATGGCTGAGATATCTAAAACAGAGCATTTCTAATAAAGTGTTGGACCCACCTTTTATTACGATCACTTTGTTTTACTTTTTTTTTTAGATGTTTAAGTCATCCCAACCCGATTTTCATCGAATAAACTTTGAATTCCTCTTGAAATGGTATGAGATGTATTATTTCATAAGTGCTTCCTTGGTAGCGCACAAAAAAAAAGAGAATAAAAGCCCAATTCTCATCTCTACCAATACTGCATCATCCTTTATGCTGTATGGATTCAGCAAAATAAAAGAAACAAAGACGAATGGTACAACCATATCATCTTTCCTCATATAGCTTGGATTGGAAGAACATTTTAAGGGCATGGGAGACTATAATATCTGAATGTAAAAACGCCCCGATTTCATGGGAGGTCATTTCGAGTAACTTAAAAAAGAAAAAAAAAACCGTCATATCTTTTTTATTTGTCCAATAATATTCTATTTGATTGTAGTGGGAAGGCAACATTGTATATACACATTAGTATATATATATATATATATATATATATATATATATATATATATCATTATCACAATTAAAGTTTGCATTAATTGTGGAGAGGTCATTTTCTGTGATGGACTTGGGTCGTTCTTTGAATCATACACAGGATAGGCTGCTATATTAAGAACTGATTAATGGTATGGTAAAAGCAAAAGATAAGAGAGTTTTGTTGCTTTTTTCAGCTTTTATTCCGTATGGCCTACAAAAATGTAATTGTCTGCAACAGTGTAATGTCCCTCATTACTATACTAAGTCATTCTGTGTGTGTAGCTGTGCGTGTACACGTCTGTGTGTATACTTGAAGCTATAATGTGCATATGTGTATGTGTTATTTTAAATGTTTGGCAATTTCTTCCATTTGTCTCTTATAAGCAATAATATGTGGACAATATAACTAAGGAACCGCTACAGGTACCCAGCTGAATATTTGCACATGCATAAATAAGTGAATAAAGTTGTCGCCATCAAACGATGGTTGCACATAACCAAGGTCAAGGGCCAAAGGTCATTGGTCAAGTTCAAATTGCAAAATGTCACAATTTTCCCCATGTCTCTGCAGTGCGGGAGAGTATTTTCATAAAGTTTTAATACACACGTATTACTAGACGTATTACATCAAATCTCTGAATCTGGTTGGTCATTTGTTCAAAGGTAAGGTAAAAATGCTGCCATTTCACTAGTTTCTCAATCTTCTAAAACGGTTTGATTGCTACATTTTTAGTTGCTTCTAAATTCAGACCATACATAGGCTTACTACTAACATGCGCACTGAAAACACGATTTTCTCCATTTTCCCCAATAATTTTGTATTATTCAAATGGCAGGATCTTGGTTCTTCTGCAATTTGTGTACCTTTCCCAAACTACTCTAAAGCAGCTGGGGTCATTCCTACATTCATATCAGATTTCACTCATTTATGTTAGGAACTTCCGGGGGTAATTAGGGTTTATCATCTATACACAAGATCTGAAGTCCATGCATAAGCTACAATTTCCCATGTTAAACTGAATTTGGCCAAAAATAGGACTTGGGCCGTCCTTATATTCAGGAATTTCATTCTATACAATATCTTAGTTTTGTCTCGAAGAAAATATGATAAGATGCCCTATTGGCATTCATATTCTGATACAGTCCTGTGTGATGCAATGTGCATCCAGTTTAAGCCTTCATATTTCTAATAATATCTAGGTTCAAAGCAAGGTGTTATATTGTATTATGATTTATAAGAAAAAACAAATAAAAAGCTTTTTGCTGATTAAAAAAGGGGGTTCAAACTGTTTTTTCACCGAAAGGCATCATATCTTTTATCTGGAATTGCTCTAAAAGGAAAAATGACATTGTTAAACTTTTCCATCCTTCTTTCCCTGTAATGTTATAATATGTGTAATCACCAGAGAATGTAGATATACTGTTACCTGCACTATTCTATTTACAGGCAAATCGATCGCATAAAATTCTGTTAGGTGCCTGGTTCCACAGCATCGATTTTCTGGAACGATATTTGATTTATTAAAAGTGATTTGATGGCATAATAAGTTAATTGTTGAATTTTCAGCCTGGGATTCAAAATTTAAATAAAGAAATAAGATTGTCCCTCAGGAATAAATGCGACCCTGCATCACATAACAAACAAAAAGTTGCCAGATATGATATTTTAGTTTAGAGCATATTCTGAAAGAGTAGACTCTAAGCTTTTAAATGATGTATAACTCAAATCAAATGGACTCTCTTAACCTATCTATATATTGGAAAGAAAGCACACACTCAGGAAAAGTGTGAACTGATAAAAAAGAGGCTCTGAAGTACAGTGTCTATTCAAGCGTTTAATCTTCACAAAACCGTGCCGGCAGTGCGATGGATGAGACAAAAGACAGGGCGTAAACCATTTGAGTAACAATGAAGGGATTATCAGATTAAACTGAAATTGAGCTTGACTTATTACACATTCTGTCCATAGTCAATGGCAACTTTCAAAGCAGTAGCATTATTCTTTCCAAAGTCATTAGAGTTGAAAGTGAAGAGCGTGTACAAGGTTTATAAGAAATGAAAAGGGGATTCTAAAGACAAACCTAATCACACTATTCTAACAAAAAATGTTCAAGATAAACTGCTAAAAAAAAACTTTCCTGCCCAATTTATGATCCCAAATTGTAGCTTAATGTAGAATAAGAGTTGCTCTTTCAGAATTTTTTTAATTTTTTTTTTGATTGTTTTGTGATGCACGGTGACAAATGCTCATGCCTTTAAAGGGCTGGTACAGTATTGGTGGAAATGGGAATTGGGCTGTTAACTTTTTGTGAGATATCAAGAAAGCACTTATGATTATAGTACAGGCATACCATTTTAAGAGAAATTCAAAGTTTATTTGATTAAATTCGGTTTTGAAATGACTGAAACATCCAAAAACAAAGTAAAACAAAGGGATCGTAATAAAGTGTGGGTCCCACACTTTATTAGAATCGCTCTTTGTTTTGGATATCTCAGCCATTTCAAAACCAATTTTCCCCTAACAGAGGTTAAATTCCTCGTAAAATTAAATGTTCTTTCATATTTTGTAAGAGGTTGCCCATTATATAACAAAAAAAAATGTAAGAAACCTGAAATTAGGTCTCAACCAAAACTAAACGATCCCTTTAAACTATCACTGAAGAGTAGGAGCACCGTGGCATATTCCGTTCCGGAAGGTTCGTCATGACGATGATATTTTCTTATGGTGAATTTGAGATAGCTGTGTGTATATCCTTCAGATGGCTGGAGTTGACGTCATGTCCGACTTTGAGCTAGAGACAAGACCATGCTGGGTAACCATTACAAGATACATACCTTGTAAGTAGACTAGGGTTCCGTTCTATTTTTTTCTTTGCCCAGATGTTGTTTTCATTGATCATTTATCGCTGCTATGCATGTTGACACCAGGAGCTTTGCTGCAAATCATTCATGCTATTCAAAGGTCCTGTTTACTTTTGGGAACAGTGATTTCAAAATGTATATGAGTAGGTCGGTTGTACCACAAAACATCCCATCATATACAATTTTCATGATAAATCCTAAAATGTAAGGATATATCTGTATTTTTCCTAGTAAACTATATCTGTAGACGGTTTAGTCTGGAAACATTCTTTTGTTCAAATCTTTTTAAATTTACCAGTGCTTAACATCGATTTTACCAATTCAGTTTTTTTACAGTGGCTGTTTCTATCCCTAACTCATTTTTTATTTTGATTTTTTTGCAAATGGTAAATTATACCTTTACGATTGTTACAGATAAATGAAAACAGGAAATATCGACGAAATAGATAAATTGAACACTTTACAACTGTAAAAAGAAAAAAAAATTATAAATAACCTTCATAGTTATTCCACCCTTAATATCAGAAAATATAAATCAGTGTATAATGATAACATAAACTGCCTCCTCTTCAGTCGTCATCGTCAACGAGATGGGTATACGGCTTAGACATACAGAATTAGGTGATAAGTTTCAGAGATATCACCATCATTTGCAGGTTCCTGTCATATGAATGATTACATTTTACATTATTTTTATCACTATTTTATTATCATTATTACTTTTATCATTATTATTTATTCGGCAATCCAACAAACAATACAAGCGGACATAGAATGCACTCAGAAAATCGTTTCACATGATATAAAGATTGTTGTGATTCCAGGTGCATGCTGCTGGTTGCCAGGGGAGAAAAAAAGCAAACTTAATCACCGAGGCTCGAAGCCTTCCTCCCCGCCCAGTGCGTGCGCCACGAATCAGCTATATCTAATGTAAAACACCTACAAACACTGCCAAATAATACGTTATTACACACACAAAAAAGACTGAACTCAAATACAAATACATGTTCAACTAGAACAATCCCTGAATATGGCCGATGCCCCACCCTGACCTGATAGTGTTAGGTCATCCAGCAAACATGTGATTATTAAATGGAATACTGATTAAACTCTAGATTGTTCAGGAAGCCAATAATTTTCAACATTATGTAGTATTTAATGTGGCAAATTGGAACTAACTTCAAAAACCGGCAGTTTGATAAGGTCATTGTAACACGTTGATTCTTCTTTCTTTCTTTTTTTTTTTTACTGACCATGCGAGGTTCAGGTATCACTACGATTTGTTGCCCTGACTGTATGAGTTCTAGGTGTCTCTGACATCTTTACTGGCGTAATCTATATAGGGTCGAGATATCACTGAAATTTGTTGTATTTTCCTAACAATGTCTTTGTCCCAGGTCAGTTTCCTGATCCGTGTTGGTTATATCCGAGCTTAATGAACCCAGGCTTCCATCACGGGTTACCGGGCCCAGGGGCCAACGTTCGTTTTGTATTGGATTCAGAGCCAGTGCCTATAACGCACATACCAGACCAGGTTGAATTGGAACCTGCAGATGGAGCGAAACCCTTGGAAGAATTGAGAAATTACTTCCCGGAAACATGGCTTTGGAAGCTATCAAGAATGGGGTTAGTGTTTCTTCTCCAACATAATTCAAGCAATCCTGTCTCTGATGTGAGACACGGCATGAATAATATCTGGGAGATGTAGATTTTGCTGCACACCTCTCATGTATGCGGAATGAATTATAGTAAAAGTCACGATATCTCCAGATGATATTAAAGGACAAGTTAACCTTCATAGACATATGGGTTGAGTGAACACAGCAACGTTAGTAGAGCACATCATTGAGAGTTTGAGAACAATCGGACAATCCGTTCAAAAGTTATGCATTTTTGAAGTTTCTGCTCATTCAAGGCTTGACGAGAAGACTACTATAGCTTGTGATGTCACATGAGTACAACGATATAAAGAAAGAATAAAGGAAATTCAACATATTCTCACTTTCCTCGCATAACAAAGGAACACTTGACTTCTCTCGTTCAGAAGGCAGGGGGAATAGTATTACTCTGAACATATCGAATAAGTAACAAGTAACAAGTCGAAGAAATGTTCACTTAATTAAAAAAGTAAAGTTTTTTGAAATTCTCTTTTTGTTTTCTTTAATATATGGTTGTACGCATATGACATCATACACTATAGAAGTCTTCTCATCCAGCAGTGACTAGGCAGATACTTTAAACATTCATAACTTTTGAACGCATTGTCCGATTTCCCCCAAAACTTTCAGTGATGTGTTCTACTGATATTGCTACATTCACTCAATCCACATTCATATGAAGGTGGACTTGTCCATTAAACTGTAGGGGGCTTCAAATCAAGACTTGAGAGGAATTTTTTTTATATAATAATTATTCTATAACTTTTATTCATTATTGGCAAGCATACCAGCAGCTTTTACAGTGCAGAAGAATACAATTATGTTCATAATTTTTGCTCTGTATACTCTCTAAAAATATCGAGTGATAATGTTCACTCGTGAAGAAGTGGATTTTTTTTTAAAAAGAGCGTGTTTTAGAGCGGAATTAGAGTGAACCTTTATTTAAAATGTTCATTTTCACTAAAAATCACTCTTATTCACTCTAAATTCATTCTTTTCTGTTCTCACTCTTTCAAGAGTGAACATTGTCCTTTGATATTTTAGAGAGTAAATTGATATTTGTTAATAATCACTATCATAGCTATTGTAACTATAATTGTTATCATTACTTCAATATTATGTGACAAGACATCACAACAACCAAAAGTCACCAAACATTGATTTTAAGTTGAGAAGAAATTTTTAAAGAGCTTGGTCTATTCTTTTAAAATGAAGCCTCGCTCTCTCTAAAATTTCCTAACCTGTCTCAAAAATAGAAAGAACACACTCTCACAAGAATCTAATTGGAAAAGAAGACTTAGGATTTAGGGTCTATTCAAGTGTTTAATCTCACGGCACGCTGTTCTTTGTGCAGTACATGCGACATGAAACAGGAAGCAAACTCTATACACCCCACAGCTTTATATTATCACGCTTTTAATCGTTCTCAAAATATATCTGTTGTCGCTCAAAAAATGACCACAGTAATCCGTTAAGTAAGTGTTACGGCATATACACTGTATGCGCATAACATAAGGGTGGTGCAATGATGTAATTTGGCCATAGTAATTAAAACTGAGACCTCTAATGGTCACATCTTTTATTGCGTGTACAAAACTTCTTAAACAGGTGTTCATTCTGTATGGAGGAATTATCTATCTATCTAAATTCTCAAACTCAATCTTGTATGAATATATCAGAAGGACGCTGTTTAGTATTAGTATCTGTGTTTTTATAGGCGTTCATTTACGTATCATATCAATCATAGTTTATTTCCAATCAACAAAAAATCAAAAACATAGTACAGGTATACATGTCATGAAATAATAATCATTATTGTTCAAACGTCTGCAAATGATTAATGTAGTATACAAGATAAATTATAGAATAACACAATCATTAGGAGGAACAATGTATAGATACCTCGTGGGCGAGCGGAAAATGAATTCGATTTTGGAAAATAGTGACCCACTAAAATGCAAAGCTTGTCGAAAGTCGATCGCTAGATAAATAATGAGTAAATGATATACTATTCAAGTATTTAATATAAGTTATTTAAGTCATTTATAACAATATACATGTAGTTATTTGAAGATACATAGGTCGGGAGAAAAAAAAATACATATGTATGTAAATGTATGTATGTAAGTATATATGTGACTGTCGTTGTAAAAGGATTTCTTTTTTTTTATTGCACATGATGGCACAAGTTACTTATTTTGCACTTCTTAACAATGACAAACATAACAAGGAACTATTTGATACTAACTCTGAGAAATTACATATTTTGCCTATATATTGTATGTGGTGGAACGTGTTATGCTTGTTTAGAAAGATGATGCATAAGATAGTGATAATTATCATTTCAAGTTCTTGGAATGATTGGATTATACCGTTGTCATCATCAATGCACAATAGTTGTCCTTTTTGGTGGATTAAACAAAAATGAAGAGTTTGTGCCCAAAAACCGATGAGGTCCATTTTTGAAGATTCTAAAGTATGGTCTTTGTCATACAGTACAAAGTAATACCTTTTAAATGATATATTGGTCACTATATATAAAGGTACATTTCTGTAGTTATGGTCAAAAGAAGCAAAATTTTTCTTATTATTCTCTTTATTTCTCTTGACCTTTAATCGCACCTATATCTTTATTTGACAAAAATAATACGGACTTATCGGTTTTTGCGAACAAACTCTTCATATGCACATGACAAAAAATATGATAATATGCAGTAGGGGTAAGTATGGTTTGTTTCCATAATGCTGTTTTAAGATCTGTAGTTGTTGCTATTTTGTCCCATATTTATTTTTACATTGACTTTGCTTCGCTGTTTTGTTAAAGGGCAAGTGGTCAGCAGGTCACCAGGGAAGAAATTCCACACACCATAACGGACTGGGTGGCCAGTGCCTTCTGTCTGTCACCCACTCACGGAGTGGGCGTGGCTGACTCAACGTCCATCCGAGCCTTCCAGCCGTTCTTCCTCTCCTACACACTCCCTTACTCCGTCCTCCGGGGAGAGAAAGTTCCTGTGAAAGTATCAGTTTTCAACTATCTCTCTGGTTGCCTCACGGTGAGTGTTGATGTGGGGGGGGGGAGGTCTTAGATTGTCATACCTATTGCCCCTCCCCTTCAAAAAAGTGATGTGTGAGACAAAAAAAAATCAACTGTCCATCTATTACTGTCAGTCACTATACTGTCCTTCTTTGACAAAAGGAAGCAAGTGACATCGAGTATACTACAAATGCTACAAATAGAGAAAATTATGTTTTTGGGTTAGCCCTTCAGCATGGAAATTTACGATAAGAAAAGATGTCGGTATTCGTGCAAGGCATTACTATGGTGATGCATTAATGACAATTCGAGGAATTTTGATATTTACATAGAAACTAATCAATATGTAACTTGCTTCCTTTTGCCAAAGTACTACAGATTTGTAGCAAACATAAAAAAAAAAATGGCAAAAGGAAGCAAGTGATAATCATATCATGAGGTTGTAACTTGCTTCCTTTTGCCGAAGTATTTTAGATTGCGTGCAAATACAAATAATTTGGCAAAAGGAAACACGTAACAATCATATCATTAGGTTGTAACTTGCTTCCTTTTGCCAAAGTATTTCAGATTTTTAGGAAAATCTGGCAAAAGGAAGCAATTGACAATCATATCATGAGAATGTTTTACTTACTTCCTCTCGCCAAAGTATTATACATTTGTAACAAACATAAAACAATTTTAATGGCAAAAGGAAGCAATTGACAATCATAATCATGGATGTTATTTTCTCCCTTTTGCCAAACTATTTTAGATTGTGTGTAAATATAAATGATTTGGCAAAGTGAAGCAAGTGACAATCATATAGACAATTTCTTGCTTGCTTTTGCCATTTTTCATGCAATTTTGTGCACTTACTTCCTTTTGCCCTCCGAATATCTCAGAAAGGAGCCAAATTGATTTAGCTCACATGAGCCGAAGGCTCAAGTGAGCTATTCCGATCGCTCTTCGTCCGGCGTCCGTCGTGCGTCATCCGTCGTCCTTCGTTTGTCGTGCGTAAACTTTATACATTTTCATCTTCTTCGTGAAAACACAAGAGCGATTTTCACCAAACTTGGTAGATAGCATCCCTAGGAGGGTAGAATCTCAATCTATTAAAATATGCACCATGCCCCACCCAGGGCTCCGAACCCCCCAAATTGAGGAATCTTTAAAAATCTTCTTCTCTAGAACCAGAAGTGATAGAGCTAAATTAATACTGTGAGTTAGTAGATTAATGTCTGTAGTTTCAAGTTTGTTCATGGCAGATCCAGGGGTGTCCCCCTTGGGGCGGGGAGTGTGTGTGTGTGTGTGGGGGGGGGGGGGTGGGGAGGTCCAAATGGGGCTTAAATTGCACATTTTCATCATCTTCTTGAAAACCTCAAGATGGATTTTCTCCAAACTTGGCAGGTCGCATTCCCAGGGAGTTAGGATCTAAATTTGTTAAAATGGGCACCATGCCCCACCGAGGGGGCCCCAGGGGGCCCAAATCCCCCACAATTGGGGTATTTTAAAAATCTTCTCCTCCAGAACCAGATGTGATAGAGCTAAGTTAATACTTTGAGTTAGTACATTGATAAATGTAATTTCAAGTGTGTTCATGGTGGAATGAGGGTGCCCCCCTTGGGAGGGGGGGGGGAGGTCTAAATGGGGCCTTAATTGCACATTTTCATAATCATCCTGACAATCTCATAATGGATTTTCCCCGAACCTGGCAGGTAGCATCATTAAGGGGATCTCAATTTGTTAAAATGGGCAACATGTCCCAACCCTTAGGGCCCCAAGGGACCCAAACCTCTCAAAATTAAGGAATCTTAAAAAAATCTTCTACAGAATCAGAAGTGATAGAGCTAAGTCAGTTCTACGAGTTAGTGCATTAATGACTGTACTTTGTTTGATAGCATATCCAGCCCCCCGCTGTTGGCAGGGGGAGTGGTGGGATGGTCCAGATTGGGGACTATATTGTACATTTTCGTCTTCTTCTTGAAAACCTCATGATGGATGTTCACCAAACTTGGCAGGTCGCATCCGTAAGGGGTTAGGATCACAATACTTAATTTGTTAGAATGGGCACCATGCTACTGCCCCATACCCTCACCATCCCCCAAAAGTAATCTTTGAAAAAGGTGTCTCTAGAACTAGAAGTGATAGAGATGAATATTTTTATTGATACTATGAGTTGTACATGTACATGTTTAAATGTGGGCCTGCATCACAGAACCAAAAGAGAGTCACCAGAGCTGGATTTTTAGGCATTGACAAATTCTGAAAGACAAGACAAATTCTGAAAGACAAGACTTTAGGGTTTTTAAATGATATATAACTCAATCAAAATGATTCCCCTGACCTATTTCATTGAAAAGAATGAACACAGTCAGGAAAAGAAGGCTGCAAAGTATTTGGTCAATAAACACGTGATCATACAAGGCCGTGCACTGAATAGCTGTGCAATGAATGGGGAATAGGATGTAAAACTCAATGCAGAGATCATTAAATTAAGCTGAATATTACCATGCTCTGTAAATACTTCTATGCCATCCTGATCTCAACTTTCAAGGCAGGAAAACCATTCTTAGAAAATTTTTTAGAGTTGAAAGTGAAGAATGTGTTATCATTTGATGAATGACATTCCTTATCCCTCTATTCTGCAGACAATAATGACGTAGAAAACCTGTAAAAACGAACCTTTCTGTCAATTAAATGATCCCAAACTTTTTATTATTTTAGAAGAAATGCTAGCTCTTCAGATAACATATAAGGCCCTAAATAACAACAAAAAGCAACAACAACTAAAAATTCGCTATGTTCACCCGCTTCACCCATATCTAGTCCTCATGTGAATTCAGGGCGTGTTTTTTTTTTTTTTTCATGCATGGTCACATATTGCTATCGACACTAAGTTTCCACACATTTGTAAAGGTGATATTCCATGGAAGAACACTTCGCCAGAAATCTGATACCAATATTTATTATTTATGAAGTTAAATGTCGATGACGGTCTTGCCCCTTTCTATATATGCCTGGTGTCACTTATCTCTTTAAAAAGTAATTTTTTATCGGTTGATTTGAAGTGCCTTTTAAATTGTTTAAATCCAGCAAGGTATCTTTCTTCATTTTTCTGTGTTCATCAGGTTGAATTGTCCATGACTGAAAGTACTAGCTTCTCTATCGAAACGGAACCCGAATCTCCTATCATTGAGATCTGTGGAAGTACTAGTAGGACTGTGGAGTATGAACTCATCTTCAGTGAGCTTGGAGATATCCCTATCAGAGGTTAGGAGATTAAAGACCAATATAAGTTTTGTCACACATTTTTCCAGGTATTTTATTATATCTTTTTAGCATTTTTAGCATTTTGACTGTATATGCTCAAATTTTCATTCAAAGAAAAGAACAAAAACAAAAAATGACCTGCTATACTATACCCCATGGCCAACAAAACCATCCAATCGAAAGTGTTGAATCATTAATAGTTTACCAAAGAATCGGACGAATATATGTGTTTCATCCCTGTCATTCAAGGACATTATAAGCTATATATGATATATATTTTCTAAAAGAATGATATGCTCAGTTTTATATGCAGCTGATGTGTCGATTAATGAAGTCCCAACTTTCAAAGTGTATCAGACAACCACGTAGCAATTGCTTCGCATTCTACTTCCGACTTTTCTTAGGTATGATAATTGTTCGTGTATTACAACAACGCTTTACGAGCGTAAAACATTCATGTTAGATAACTTGTTGATAACTTACATTTTCAGATGATCGCAATATGTGACCCTGCATCTCAAAACAAACAAAAAGTCGCCAGACATAAATTTTTAGTTCAGACTGATGTATAACTCAAATCAAATGGACTCTCCTAACCTATCTAAATATTGGAAAGAAAGCACAAACTCAGGAAAAGTGTGAACTGAGAACAGAGGCTCTGAAGTACAGTGTCTATTCAAGCGCTTAATCTTTACCCAACCGTAATGGCTGTGCGATGAATGGGGAAAAAACAGGAAGGGAACCACCAGAGTATATATAACAACAATGAAGGGATTATCAGATTAAACTGAAATTAAACATGCCTCATTAACACATTCTGTCCATAATCAATGCCAACTTTCAAAGCAGTAGCACTATCTTTTCAACAGTTATTAGAGTTGAAAGTGAAGAGTGTGGACAAGGTTTTTCAGAAATGAAAAAAGGATTCTAAAGACACACCTAATCACACTATTCTACCAAAAGCGTTCGAGATAAACTGCTAAAAAAAAAAAACACACTTTCCTACCCGTTTTATGATACCAAATTTTAGCATAATGTAAAAGAAGACCCGCTCTTTCAGAAAATATGAAAAAGTCAAGTTCGGCTAGGTTGACCCATTTCACTTATTTTCAGTCCTCACGCAAAATCAGTGTGTGCGACTTTATGTTCGTTTTGAGGTGCACGGTCACATATAATACTAAGCAGAGGGGTAAAGATAAAATTAGGCATAAGAGTCTCCAATTCGTGTGCCCTATGTACAAAATAATTTGTGTAAAATTAATGCTTATCTAAATTTAAACAAACATATCGGGGGAAAAACCACGCTGGTTCATTTTTACCCCCGTTTTCACTACATCTGTATAAACGAGAAAACAAAAATATGAACTAGGAAACCACAAGTTTCTAATCTTATTTTCATGCTGTTTGCTTTGCAATTACTTTAGAAAGTTATCCTAAACTGTATTATTATCTAATCATTATCGATATTACGTTTTGATAAAAAAAAAATGAAGCCCCACTCATAGAAATATCCTCAAAGGATTGGAATAGATCAATTGATATCACATTTACGTAACTATATCTGCCTATTTTTGTGCCATATTGTCATTTTTTGTGAAATAAAAAAAAATGATTATGTTACCTTGTGAATTAGATATCACTTGGAATTGTTGTTACAATCTTGAATTATTCAAAGACTTGGAGCTTAAATTATTGCACACCACGGTGTACGTTACTAGAAGCTACTTGTGAAATAGGCTTGTGGGAAACGTCTCTGAAAATTATTTTTGGAAGGTTTTTTTTTTTCAGAATAATGATAGCATAATAATAGAAGAATTATTCTGATTAGGAACTTTAACATGTGTTTCCCACTACTCTTTGTTTTCAGTTGATGCTGTTGCAAACCGTGTTGCAGATGGTAATGGAGAAATTGGTCCAGGTAATCACACTTTCCCTGCTGCTGATGCCCTTGAAGACACCATACTTGTGGAGGTAAGTGATTTCATGGGTTCATACCTTGGCATACTGTTACACAGGATCCCGAGGGAAGCTGATAAAGATCATACAAAACATTGAAATACTGTCAATGTATAAGGATTACTGTCTTTTTTCAGTTTCGATTTGTTTTACTTGGAGACTTCCTTTCCAGTAAAAAACACTAAATCAATTATTGTCTAATTATAGACTTCTTTTTAGAAACATATTCATTTTTAGTGATCCCATACAATAAACTCTTTAAAAATGAAATTCTTGTGCGAAATGGATAAATCAGGCAGTGACAATGGGACGCATTCAGAAAGACGCTGAATCTATTTCTAGTTTTGTTTCAACATTCTATCCAATCCCAGTGTGCGTGCTTGACTTGCTAGCAGCTTTTTGCCTGTATATGCAGCTCCATGGATTACCTACATATTACTTTATTCTTTGCTGCGAACATACATGTATGTCATTTCTATGCCTCTAAATTATTTGACCACACGGAATCTTTGACATTCAAAACACAAATGAAATAAAGGTAAATATTATACTCAAAATTATAAGTTGGTTAAAGTCAAACATTATTACAATGAAGAATATAATTTTCCACTGTCATCAGTTGATTCTAAAAAATAGAATTAAAGATAACTAAAAATTATTTTTTCTTTTTTTATTACTAGAAATACATACAGTTGTCTTCACTCGTTTCATTCTAATCTGTGAACAAAAGCAAGTGAATATTCGTAAAGATTTTCCGGGATGTAATTATTTACATCTCTTAGTTCTTCTTTCTATTTTCTTTTGTATATGAAAGCCTGAAGGTGCAGAAAGAGAGGAAACTTTCAGCGAAATGATATGTCCAAACGGTAAGAAATTTTAAATGGCCTGATATTCCTAGGGTGAAGAAATACCATACAATCAACTGCGACTTGTTTGTAAAACATGGATAACAGATAGTGGTGTTTGTTTGTGTGTGTATGTGTGTGTGTGTGTGTGTTTTAAACTTTGGTTTTCATCATGATGTCTTCCTTTAACGCAAGTGTGTTTTCGTAGGGCTTTGGTGTGATAGGGATTTTTGACTCTGTTTTGTTTTGTTTTTCATCTTCTTTGCAATCAAAATTAAACATCAGAACCGGAAATAGAATTAATTAATGGTATTATAATAAGGTTTGTGGCTGACGGTTAAGAGGCCTTAAGTGATGCAACTATTTCCAAGTTTATCAGAGAAAAAAAAACAAACAAAAAGAACATACAAACCAATAAGTTGTTATTTCAACTTCATTCTCATCTCTCCTTCCTCCCTTCTGTTGTCTTTCTTGGTTCTGGTAGATGAGAGCGATGAACTATATTCCAATTTGGTGACTCTCGCTCTGCCAGAAGTAGTTGTTCCAGGATCTGCACGAGGAAGAATACAAGTTATCGGTTAGTTTGGTGTGATAATATTATATATTTTGTGAGATCTTTTCTGCTTGTAATGTATTCCCGACTTTCTATTCCCCCCCCCCCCAGGTGAATCTTATCAACTTTCTTCGAAATATTTATTTAAAAAATTATTCATTTAGGCCTACACAAAATATTACTCTGATTGGATGCAAAACCGTACTTACGAAAACAAACGATTCCACACCAATGAATTTTCTGATAACTGGAAATATGCACTGAATCATATTCAACAAACACATCTTCAATATAACTGTTGTTGTAATTGTTTAATTTATACCTTTTTGTTTTAATGTGTAGGTATATCAAGTTCCTCTTGGTTGTGTTGTTTCTGTTACTGCATAATGTCGACGAATGCCAACTACCTGTCTGCGCTTTTAATTTGATTTCTTTGATGAGAATATGATTTACGGTTACACGTAGAATATGTGTTTCTATTCTGTATTACTCCACATGTCTATTGACCTTTCTGGCCTCAGTTGGATTGATAACGTTGTCAACCAATAACTGGAATTAAAACTGTAAACATTAAGAACTTTTGAATAAATGTTAAAAACTGCCCTGCTTTTTTTGTACTAAACACTTTTCTATTTCTTGGTTTCATATGTATTCTGGGATTAAATAAAAACAAACAAACATATAGTTAAGTGACGACCTAAGCATAGTTGCAAAAAAAAAGAAAAGAAAATAAGATATCTTCGTGATTATGACAAGAGTAGCTGTGATATTTGTATGCAGGCGATGTGATTGGACCCGTCATGAGTAACCTCGCAAAGCTGCTGAGGATGCCCTTTGGATGTGGGGAGCAGAATATGATCACTATGGCACCCAGCATCTTTGTGATGCATTACTTGACGGAGACAAACCAGCTGACCAATGAGATATCATCAAAGGCCTTGGAGTACATGGAAAGCGGTTAGTATGTTCAAGGAAGTGTGTGTGTCTAGTGTGTCCGTTAAGTCAATCTCAAGAGTAAGCATTTGTGTAAAGTGTGTACATTTGCCTGTATCAAATTGCAAAACACGGGAGTGGCAATGGATAGCAGCAGTACAACGTTGGGCAGTGTACACTCAGTTTCCTCACCTTATGTTTATTCACAAAGAGGAAATTTTCTTGTACTAACACTAACATCAACCGTTTGTGCTTATTCATACTATTACTAGGAGGCCTATTGTTTGGACTCCTAGCAAAATAGAAGAAGGGGAAGGCATTTATAGTATATCAGAATATGAATAGATCCTAGAGTGACGATTCCTGTGTCCTTATAGGTATATTTGATAATTTCCACAATATTTACTGTTCCCCAGGTTCTCACTGTGATTTGTTAGGTCGTTTGTAGTATTTTCCTGGTTTTTAATGTATTTGTATTTTTTCCGTTTTTTAATGAGAAAGGGCAAATTGAGAATGTGCGTTCCTTACCACCATGAGAAACTGTACATTGTTTCTTTTTTGTAAAATCAATCGTACATATATATTATATTGTGTTCGATGAAACTGTCCTTATCAGATGAATGAACGAAAAATCGACAACTTGTACAGCTTTAAATCTCGTTTTCCTTTCTTTTCTTTTCTTTTATGATAAAAATAAATAAACTATTGAATTGATTTGATAAAAAGATGATATAAATGAAGACACGGTTACAGTTAAAAGGAATGACCGCACTCTGTTAGCGGAGATAACCCTAGCATTTATTGCCTCCCCCAAATTCCAGAAGTTATTTCTCACGTCGAACCTTGAACATTCTATCACACAGGCTACCAGAGACAGCTCACCTACCAGCTGCCAGACGGGTCCTACAGCGCCTTTGGGGTCAGGGACAGGGTCGGCAGCACCTGGCTCTCAGCATTTGTCCTCAAGTGTTTCAGCCTGGCCAAGGAATTTATGGAGGTTGATGAAACCAATTTAGAGAGAACCCGGAACTGGCTCGTTCTACATTCTAGAAACAGCCAAGGTTGCATCATCAACCAGGGCCGAGTCATCCACAAAAACATGCAGGTATGCCACTATCTTACAACGCCATGTGTTTCATACTTCTGAGTTGATATCAAGTAATGTCAGATAACGTTTTGGAAATGATACAGATCTAATGCAGTGGCAGATCTAGAGGGGGCGCACCCGCTATTCGGAATTGCTCGATCCGTTCCTGTTATGTACTTAGAAACTTCTGCTTTGTGTTCACATTGGTGTTTTATACATTTAATTCATTTGTTATATATGTATTTATTTATTCATTTATTCATAATTTATCTATTTATTTTATTCCTTCATTTGTCTATTACTTAATTTATTCAGTTATTCTCGGTCAGTAAAGTACCGCTGTCAGTGGCTTCTAACACTATTTTTCGTAGAGGCCCAACACATAAATCACAAAATTCTACCCTATCATAGAGACATTAAAACAACAACAACAGCAACAACATGCACGGTTTACTTACCACATGGAGACAGAGCGGAGTGTTGCAGATATAGAAAATACGTAAGTACATTCATTCATAAATTGCACTTTACTCAAAAGTGATATAATGGGATCGCAAAAGAAAAATAAGCGTCTGAATGACGTGGGTGTAATGCACATTTTCCGATTATCTTTATTTCACTGTTTTGCATTGTTTCGTTTTTATGTTTGGTAATTTGAGTGTAATTTACCAGCGTGGTATAAATTCGATAACAATCAACACGTACGCTTAAATGTGTGCATTTTATTACGATTTTGGTACGACAAGGCCTTTGACAACAAGCAAACTGAAGAAACAAAGATAACGTGCTCACAATTTGTCCATTTTATAGCAAATGAAGTTACTGCAACTGATTTAGAATTAATTTGATTAATTGAAGTAACATAACGTAATAATACCTTACGAAAGAAAGGAATTATCGATGTCCTGTTTTGACATACGGTAATGCTTTGATATTGGGCCCATAGTAACATTCACCCAGATTTAACTGTTGTTTGAAAACAAGATAAAGAGGAAGATAAGAAGTTGCACAAGTGGATAGAAATGTTATCAAACAAGGAAAATATAAAACGTATTGCGCAATTCATTTTGCCTTGCGTTGTAGCAAATTGAGTACTTACGTGGAATGACAAAATAATGTCTGTAAATCTATAATACGTAGTAACAAAAAATAAGAAGCAGTTATTCCAATAGGAATTGGACATTTGTGGATTAAATTTGAGGATAAAACTGATTTACATATATTTCTTCGTCCAAACTCGAGCCTAACTTTTTTTTTTTCAATCCTGTGATCGTTTGCGCGGTTGTTTTATGAATTTTGTTTAGCCCCATGCCTGATTCAGATGAAAATTTGTCAGAGTTTACAGTCCACTGCACTCAAATGATCTCCTACTGCCTATAATGCTCCTCGAAATTTCCGCTCCAAATTTCGTCAGTAATTTAATGCCAATGAATTACTCTTTCTTACGTCTGCTAAGATGTTGCATGGAAAGAAGTCTCGAAGAGCAGAGAAGGAATGAAGACTTAACGAATGAAACAAAAGTGATGCTCATTAAAGATGTCATGTAAAAGAACAAGTTAAACTGGTATGGACATGATGTCGCCAAAAAGTAACGAAGACTTCAAAAGAATATCCAAAATGAAAGTAGATGGCATCAGAAAACATGAAAGACATGGAAAACAGCAGTGATCTTACACAACATACTATGAATTTTAATATGTTGCCTTGGTGTTGACATTAGAGCTGTAAATGACGGAAGCACATTTACGAAGACTTAGTCTGAAATAAACAGAAAATCAGGCAAAAACTCATTTCCCGAACAAGACCACACTGCTGTGAAGGGTGTGTAATTGCCCTCTCTTTAATAAACATTCCAATCCGTTCCTACGTAATGCATTTTCTCTCATCCAGGGATCCGTCTCCGGCCCCGTTACCATGACAGCGTTTCTGACAGTCGCCATGTTGGAATCTGGAGCATCTCCTGATGTGAGTTGTTTGCTTAAATTAGTAAAACTGGCTTGATATGAGTTTACTTATCGGGTACGCATTCATATACATTGGTGGAGTGCCTTGCTGAAGGGCAAACATGTCGGTCTTCTTATTGGTCGAACCCAAGAATGTATTCCACGCCCATGTCATTCAGAGACCATTGTTCTTATCCACTTTGACACCTCCATATAAATTCTAAAGTACACATGCCAGCTTTGCTGAAAAAAAATACATAAGAATTGTGTTTGGCTTTTTTAGCAAAGTCAAGTAAATTTTAGCTATACATAGTGCATTTCTAAGTTGGCTGTTGATTGTGTGTGTGTGTGTGTGTGTGTGCGGTTTTTTCTCTGCTTTAGTCGTTTCGCATATTTCCATTCATATGTAAATTTGTTAGTTAATGTTTATATTGGCAAACGCAAGCGTCCATCCTTCTCGTGACATTGTCATTTTTATTAATCCTATTAACCTCATGTTTAGGGTCTAGATGTGATGACTGGGCTATACTGTATGGAACACTGGCTAAACACCACCGCTCCTTCTGACATGAACACCTACACGCTTGCTATGGTCAGCTATGCTTTTGGCTTGGGCAACTACTTTGCCAGTCAGTCTCGAGCTCTTAGCCTCCTGAATGACAGAGCACAAGAAGAAAGTAAGTCCCTCTCCGTACTCAAATCTTACACTCCAGGAGAGCATTGTGTATCATCCTCCCTTCTAATCCATCTGTGTATAATATTACCAAGTACATTACGACCAAAGAAAATCTATTTGCCTATTACTAGTAAAGACAAATTAAGAATGTGCATTATCTGTAGCGCCCATATGAGCAGCTGGTGGTTGACATAATACAACATGCCGTTCCTGCCCATATATACTTTTCATGTTACTACGGTTTGTGTTTGTTTATTTCTATTCATTCTGTTATCAGTTCCATTTTATTTGTTAGCCTGAAAACCTCTCTTTGAATTGAACCATGTCTACACTACATGCCGTCATTTATTTCACCCGCAAACTAAATGAGATCCTATCAATAGTAGAGCTGTTAACCATACGTAATCTCCTACAGACCTGGAAATTCAATATTGATGCAATATTTCTGTCCTAAATATTGGCTGATACCTTCGATTATATCTGTTCTTTCAGATGGTCAAATATACGTTCAGCACCATTTATTATATCTCAACAAAACGATAAACAGATACATTCAGATGAACAGCATTAAAAGATGATTGCTTTAAAAAGGAGCGAGGGAAATTGTCACTACCGATGTTTCGTAAGCATTTATTTCTATGTTGTAAAATTTAACCTTTTCTTCCAAGATGGGTTACGTTTCTGGAACAGTGGTGATGTTGTTGAGAGAGAGGAGAGCTTGTGCATTCACCATTGCCATGCCGACTCCTCAAGTGTAGAGACTACCGCTTACACTCTGCTGGCAAAACTTCATCAGAATTTGCCAGTCGATGGGATCGACGGTGTTTTGCCGATAGTCCGCTGGCTGAATTCCCAACGAAACACCCTCGGTGGTTTCTCCTCAACGCAGGTAGAATTCTATTTGATATTTGTCACTTTTCTGAATGAAGATTAGTTCCCTTTTTCACAACTGTTATTATTATAAAGACTTACATCACAAGACGTATTTTACAAACTAAAATTATATTAAAAAAACGATGACAATAACAGATTCAGTAATAATTGTAATGACGATAACAATAGCAATTTTAACAAAAAGAAAATCGGAGTGGCTGTAGTAGTTATAGTAATGATATTGCTAATAATGAAGTATTAGAATTAATTTCGATATTTTTATCAGTTTTCTTTTAGTATTGTTTTTGATATATTACTACCTAATAGTGATTGTAGTTATGATAAAAATGATAGCAGCGTTGAAAACACGTTTATTTTGCATGATATTATAATTTCCTTTACAATCCACACTATATCTATACATCAGAACAATGAAAGCAAAAACAGCTAACAGCTTAATAGACATAGCATGTGAAACCGATTGAATGTAGGGAGCAACAGTGCTATGATAGTGGAATAAACATTAATATCTTTTCAGTTCATTTTGTTTTCTTTGACGCAAGCATTTATATTTTGGTTTTCATGGGAAAAAGCATTTGCATTCAATATATATATAAATATATATTATGCGAGCTAGTGATGGCATAGTTATTCCCTCTTTCCTACAAAATACCTTATTATCATGAATGTTAAAATGAGCGAACAGAAAGTGGAAATGAGAAGGTTGAGGATGGAAGTCGAAAGTGTTGGTTTTTCAAAGCAAATACATGCGGCATTGTCTTGTATGCATTAGGGCCTCTCCATCCCTCTCTCGAGAAGCTGACTGAATGATATATTGCATCTTTCCAATCTACAGGTGACTATGTGTATAGTGAAACTATGTCTGACATAGACCAATAAAGAAATGAAGGAATGAATGAATGAATGAAATAGTGTAGATTGGTAGCATCGCGCAGGCTATACAATAATGCTAAGGCACGCGTTGATAGAGTTAGACATAGATTGTTTGTTGAGAGCATATTCTGACTGAACAGACTCTAAGCTTTTAAAAATGATGTATAGCACAAGTCAAATGGACTCTTAGCCTCTCTAAATATTGGGAAGAAACCACACACTCCTGGAAAGTGTGAACTAAGAGGAGGAGGCTTTGAAGTACAGAGTCTATTCTAGCGCTTAAACTACCACTAGTTGTGCGATGAATGGGATCAGGATGTAAACAATCGGGGTAGTAACCATAAGGTGACTATCAGATAAAGCTGAAATCAAGCATGCTGTATTAAAACATTATGTTCATGATAAGTCCCAACTTTCAAGGCAGTAGCATTATGTCTTTCTATTGGTTATTAAGAATTAACGTTAAAAAGTGTGCATAGGGTTTTTAACAAGTGAAAATGGGTCTCTTTTATACACACATGATCATTACTCTACCAAGAAGTGCTCAAGTAAAACCACTTAAAACACAATTTCATGTTTGTTTTAGCACAACAAAGAAGATTATTTGTTCTTTCATAGAATATGAACAACTCATAATTTGCTAGGTTGACTCATCAGTCCTCACACAAAATCAATGC
The DNA here is from genome assembly GCF_964275005.1 of Diadema setosum. Lineage (NCBI taxonomy): Eukaryota > Metazoa > Echinodermata > Echinoidea > Diadematoida > Diadematidae > Diadema > Diadema setosum. Next base: position 3,576,132 of record NC_092700.1, on the reverse strand, counting down.
CTGCCATTTTTTGTTGGTTTTAAGATGCAGGGGCACATTTAGTAAAGATGTCTGATTCGTCTCTAAAATATTTTTCTTCTTTTTCAGGACACGGTTCTTGGATTGCAAGCAGTGGCTCAGTTTGCAGAGAGAATGTATAACCGTAACTCAGCGTTAGATCTACAAATTGGTCTTCAAGCCTTTAAGTCGGGCTCCCGTGATCTTACAGACGAGTTCTTTTTCGACATCGATAACGAAAACCATCTCCTGCTGCAGCGTGAAGACCTACAGGAGGTTCCGGCAGATATTTGGGTTTCATCAAGGGGTAGCGGGTGTGCTCTCTTCCAGGTGGGTCTGTTGATATCTTTTATCCAGATTTGTTCAAACGAATTGCGAACAGCACGAAGATCATCGAGGGATTTTTTTTTTTCGCCGATCTGCATCCAAAGTACACAACCAAAGTATGCCTTCAGTCTAGGTCAAAACATTTCACAGCTGTAATACGGCTACAGGTTCAGATATAAAGAGTGCAAATGCACCAAAAAAAAAAAAAAAAAAGAAAATGAATTCATGTGCGATGACTTTGACATCTTTAACGAAAACAGCATTTAAAAAAAAAAAAGTTTTATTTTTCTCTTCTTGATGCTAATCGCCATATGTTATGTTTAATTGTGTTTGTTATTACATTATAGATTGTCATAAATTATCATGTTTGTACTTCATATAACCGTTTTAGCTGTTGCTTCAATAGAGCACTTTCACATTCCACAGTCATAGTATACTGTACAACAAGATAGGTCCAAATTGTAGTCCCTGTAAAGCTCATAGCAAGCTTTCGGTTTTTCATGTCTAGCGCTTATGCATCAGATGCTAAAGAAGAAGAAGAAGAACAGCAACACAACAGCAATAACAACCAAACAAAAAAACATAAATAATACACTAGGGACGCAAGTTTTGTAATGTCGTTTTCGCTAAGAAAGTTGTCGAATAGCATAGGCCTAAAGGCATCTATTGTTCTTATCAAAATATTTCTAGGATGCCAGATAAACACCTGTTACAAGATAAATAGCACTTGGAATATTAGCTGGAAGTACAATTATGTGCACAAAGTTCTGTTGAAATACTTAATGGGAAATGATAAGGAACTCTTGCTAATGGTATCAAAATTACAATAACCCGAAAAGAGTCTTTATCTTCTTATATTTTTTTTTTTCAAATACCACCGTACTGTCTGAGCTAGTAAGTTTCTTTCTTGACACGCACTGACAATTGAACTATTTTATGGGCTAAGAACAGACCTTCAAGTTAATATGCGACCCAGCCTAAAAGAAAACAACAACAGAGACAGCAGATCACACTAAAAATAATATAGAAAGTTATCAGAATATGTAAATTTCCTTCTTTGATATTACCTTTGCTTTGAGCAGGCCGAGTTGCGCTACAATGTTCCCGTGGTTCCTCCACAACGCCCTCTGTTCAACATTAAAGTTGCAATCGCTGAATGGAATGGCAGATCCCCAAGTGACCCTGCAACATGTGGAGACCGAACTGTGCTTGTCTGTGTCAGGTTAGTTTTGTATACTTCTCGTTTAATCTGTTTTTCCCTCAATCGAAAGTCTCGCTGGAAAAGACGGTTAGAATACCCAAATGAGAGCTGGCTAAATTCAGACGTTGGTAAACGCAAAAGAAAACAACAACAAGACAAAACAAAACAAAAACAACCTGCATTTCCTATTGACTATAATTTATTTTTGTTTTTGTTTTGAGATAAGTGTACGGCTTATAATCATAAACTGATTCAAGTAATAAATCATTAAGAGAGAAGGGAAGACGTAAATACAGAAAGAGAAACACACTAAGAAATCGATGTTTGTAAAGTTAGTGTTTATGCAATTGTTTTATGATTTCAGACCCGGTGTTTGCATCCAATAGTAAGACATTGATCATTGATTGATACATCCAGGGTTTTTTTTATCACATGACAGCGAAATGGTGCATCATTATTGTAACACTTATGTTGTCAACAAACTATGCTTTCAGCAAGGAGCAAGGTACCCATTAGCTGTCTCAGTTATATTCGATTTTAAGACTTAAGAAGAATACAAGTAATCAATTCCGCCAACATGACTCCTCACAGTGAAGAAACACTAATGTTGCACTTAACCCATTTTAGTTTACGAAATATCCTTTACACCTAAACTGAGATGAGAAAGAAGCATAATGTGTGAAGGGTTTTACTTGTGAACATTACACAACTCTCTCATCTGACAGGTATGCAGGAAATGAGAGGAGGACTGGTATGGCAGTAATGGAGGTTAAAATGGTGTCTGGATTCATCCCCCACGAAGATTCTCTGGAAACTTTCCGCAGAGAAGATGGCGAAATCATTGGATTGAAACGCATTGACAAGTATGTCAATGGAAAACCACTGGCCCTCTACTTTTATTCAGTGAGTTATTGTTGTTATTATGGTTATTATCATTGTGATCATTATCATCATTACTATCATTATTATTATCATTAGTAGTAGTAGTAGAGGTAGTAGTAGAAGTGTTGGTATGATTATCATTATATCTCTCTTTTTGCGTTTGTAGCTGATGTAGTAGTAACTGTCATTTGAAGCTGTCAAGAGTGTCGACTTATAATTATCTTATCTTTTGGCTTTGTTGTTGGAATCACATTTTTTTTTGTGCTTTTATTAGGAAAAAGGAGTACAAGAACATGTATGGCATTGTTAATGAGTACATTAGTTTTTTTATGATTTTTGTTGCCGTTGTTGTTACATATCATAATGTTATCCAATTACTATACACATACTTGAAGAAGTACTTACAGAAAAAATGTGTCGCTATAAATGCACAAGTAGAGAGACAGGGAAAATATGTTTGCTGGTACAGACATTCGCATAAATAATTAGAAGAGAAAGGAAATTGTACCATATGTTTAAATAACAAGTTGGCTTCACAGTCCGACCTTCTTGTATATTGAAGATACTTACGCGACTAGTATGTAAATAAAAAAGAAGACATAATGATTTTCCTAAATTTTTCGTAATCAGTGTACACGATGTAAATTCAACGAGTTAGATTAAACATTTCAGGTAATGATTTCCTTCTTTAGTATTATTCTTTAGTACGTCAAAATTATTGAAGATACAATAGTATTTCATTTGCACACCATATCTAATCTGAATATGAGACTGATTAAATCCTACCGCTTTAAGGTCAATGTAAACTCACTTTATATTTTTCACATTATTAGTCAAGGCGCTAATTCCTGTAAGAGGCTTAATTAAGGAGTTCGTTCAACCCACCCAGCAGAAAAGGTTTGACCAGACAAGGTGGTAGATGGGACCTCTATGAACATCCCCAGGTAGTATGTGGTTCGAAATTGTGGTGTCAGTAGAATTTTACTGGCCACTTTTCATCATGATTTGTTGGAACAAACGTAAAAGAGTCTGCGCACGCCAAGACTATTACATGCACCACTAGCACTGCTACAGGCGCCAGTGCCAGTGCTGCGTGTAGTAGTCTTAGCGCGCATATACTTTTTCTTCGATAAACAAGGGTTTTTGCCTGCAAACTAACTTTTCACGCCAAGCCGGGTTTGGTGTAGTGTAGTTTCTAGCCGTTTTTATTTCGTCTTTATTTCAAGAGTTCAAGCAAGCCGAGTGAGAGCGCATACCTGGTGATTGTGACGACCGAATCGCAATCACTGGGTGTGTGCTCTCACTCCACTTAGCGCAATATATACAGCGGGCTTCTGCATAATACATAAGCTGCAACTCAGAGAAATAAAGACGAAAAAACGACTAGAAATTAAGACTAGGGTCGGTAAACGCTTGTCGCTATTTGGGGCACTGAAAACGACAAACTCACACAGTTTTTGCATTTATTTCATGAAGAATTCATCAAAACTGCATAACACTATATTTATGTACATATTGCTAGAAATGTCATCCATTCAGTGGGATCCATTGGAAGTAAGAATATTGTGCATGGTTACCATGGTAACCGGATGCCTAAAGCTGACTGGTAACCCCCAAAATGCCTCCTGCTGCTGCAAACATTGTTTTTTTTTTTTTATCTTATAGATGCAATAAGAAAACACAATTTTTTATTGATTTTCAATAAAAAAGTTTTCCCTGTTGCCATGGCAACCAGTATTATCCAATCAGAATTTAGTTGTCAATAACTCAAAAACTAAAGCCCATAATTTCATAAAGCTCAATAAGCATGTCCTTCCTTCTGCATAAAGTGTACGACATCAGGTATATGTGAAGAATATTTTGAAGCATTATCAAGTTACAGAAAAAATTGTAAGCAAAGGCATAATAAACGGCCATTGAAAGAAAGATATCATTCTCGAATAGTAAAATGCATGAAAAAGTTGCATCCGTCGTACTTTCAACACAAATTTGACTTCAAAGCATAGGCAAATGTATATAGTTTTTAATAATGTATGGACACAAATTTCCCTTAAAAATAAGGTGAATACAGAAAGCAAAGCCAATATTCTATAGTAGCTCTTTCGAGTATTTACAGAGCGATGGTTATTCAAAACAATCCTGGAAAAGAGCTGAGGAAAGCAATTGATTGTTTATGTTCTTAAAGGAAGTGTATTCAAGAGTACCGATAAATTCCTTTCTAAAGAAATAATATACACGTGCGCTGGATTATCCATCAAAGAATTAACCGTACTTTTGTGTTCGTTAGCTATTGTAAAAAAAAAAAAAAAAAAAAAAAAAATATATAGATTATATAGAATAAAATGAAATATTATGATATGTAAATTTTATTCAAAAAGTGCAGTAATGAATATTAATGCTGAGGAGAGAATGAGGGAAAAATCTTGGGCGTCTTTTCCCTTTTTATCCAGACTAATTTTACAGTGTAGAGCTCATCTACAATGAGTGATGTGCACGAAAGGCAAAAGAAACAAACCTGTCTAAATTCCAGATATTTTTGGGAGTTACCAGTCACCTGTAGGCATCCGGTTACCATGGTAACCATGCACAATATTATACCTTAATACAATGTATCCCATTGTATTGCTGACATCTCTAACAACATGTACATAATAGTTTTATGGCGTTTCAATGAATCCTTCGTGAAATAAATGCAAAACTGTGATAATTTTGTCATTTTCAGTGCCCCAATAGCGACAAGCGTTACCGACCCTAGTCTTAATTTCTAGCTGTTTTTATTTCGCCTTTATTTCTCTGAGTTACAGCTTGTGTGTTGTGCAGAAGCCCGCTGTATTGCGCTAAGCCGAGTGAGGGTGCATGCTCAATGATTGCCACAAAAAACGGTTCGGGCGTCACAATCGCTGGGTATGCACTCTCACGTGGCTTGCTTCAACTCGGAGAAATAAAGACGAAATAAAAACGTCTGGAAACTACACTACACCGACCCCAGCTTAGCGTGAGAAGTTAGTTTGCAGGCAAAAACCGATGTTTGTCGCGGAAAAAGTCTTTGCACGCTAAGACTATAACACGCACCACTGGCATTGGCGCCTGTAGCAGTGCTAGTGGTACGTGTAGTAGTCTTATAGTGTGCGCAGACGCTTCCTCGAAGAATATGGTCATGTCGCAACTAAAATGGCCTGTAAAATTTCATTGATACCACAATTTGATATCACATACTACCTAGGGGTGTTCAAGAGGGTCCAACCGACCACCCCATGCAGTCAAACCTTTTCTGCGGGGTGGGTTGAACGAAGTCATTTTTTCTGGGTCGCTGCGCCTGGACTATATATTCTGCATGGATAATACGTCACTCATCAGTTCAAATCTTTTGCTTTACTTTGACAATTTGATTTTGTAATTGTATTTCAAATTTTCCTTAAGAAATGAGATGTTAAAACTCCTTCGTACATTGCACACAGTTTGACCGCCCATATCGCTGCGTGCCCATCAAAGTGAAACAGGATATGATCGTTAAAAATGCCAAATCATCGGTCATCAAGGTCTATGACTACTACAAACCAGGTAAGCTTTTTTTTTTCTCAGACGTTGTCAAAGTGTCTTCTTCTTCTATTTGTCTTTACCACTTGAAAGCGCTGTGCAATAGTCAATTTTCTTGGGAAGCTATTAGTGTGAAATTTCTCTTACATCAATCTTCACCATTATGAAACCAGAATTACACTTCGAAACGTAAAATGTTGCCTTGAAAATTCAAATACTAGTTTAGTCTTTTATACCACGAAATAAATAATTGCATGTGTGATGTATTGTAATAGAAGATGCCCTAAACAACTAAAAAGAGGAGGAGATTTATGAAGGCCCTTTTTAAGCATTAATGTATGAAATATTTCTGATGATTGTAGTATTTCAATCAAATGGTAAATATGTGATGAATCAACTTTTACACGTTTTTTCCTACTTTTGTTATTTTCATTCAGACGTCGTCAGCTTTGAAAACTACCATCCCTGTGAACTGGCGAACGAGGAATGAAAATGATGATATCCGTGTTCAGATCTGAAAGCATAGGACAGTGCTTAGAAATAAAATGAACAACATGAGCTTCATGATTTTATGGCAGTGATTGCAGCTTAATTCTATCGATATAAAGAAGCTAGTACTGACTAAAGCAACAAATATACATGCACATTACCCATATAATAAAAGAGCTGTATAAGAAATGCATGCGGACATATCTTAGTCATCGCTATTTAAGGGAAATAAGTCAAACCGTTTGTTGCCATTAATGAATTTTGCAGTTGTCTATGTGATGTTGTATAAACTATGTGGATGCATGTAAATGGACCTCATAAAATCCTGAAAACTGCGATTCATCATGACAAAAACATCATTGTTGATTTGAATGATTTGAATGATGTGATATCGTCAAATCTGAGAGACGATGGCCAAATGAATCTATACTTTAAAACCAGGCAAAATAATATTATGTTTTGATTTCCAGCAGAGTTAGGCAATGATTGTAGCAGCTGTATGAAACACAATATAAAATGGATTGCAGCCTTGTAGAGAGAAAAAAAAAAATGTATACACAATACTTCCTAATAACGTTTGTTTGTTGAAAAGGACAAGCTTCCTAAGAAACCTGTTTTATATTAACCCCCCCCCCCAAAAAAAAAGGATCCCGTCGTCACGAAAACGTGTGCATGACAGTTATAGCAAAATTGTATTTGTTCTAGCATACAGCAAATGTTATCATTTTTTTATCGTATGGAATCATAACCACTAAGTCGTTTCATTGATTAAAAGCAATTTATTTACCATTTATTGTGCAGTAAGGTATGAAGAGTTTGTTTGCAAAAACCGATAAGTCCATTTTTGAAGATTTTGAAGTACGGTCTCTGTCATAAAGTAAAAAAATAATACCTTTTAAATGATATATTGGTCACTACATATAAAGGTACATTTTTGAAGTTATGGTCAAAAGAAGCAAAAATTTTCTTATTATTCTCTTTATTTTTCTTGACCTTTAATCGCAAATATCTCCATTTGGCAAATATGGACTTATCGGTTTTTGCAAACAAACTCTTCGTATTTTATATTTTCCCCAGTATGGTCTCTGAAATATATGATAATAATTGATATATTTGCAATATATCAATTAAAAGGTATTATTTGTACTTTATGACAGAGATCGTACTTCAAAATCTTCAAAAATGGACTTATCGGTTTTTGCAAACAAACCCTTCATATGTAACTTCATATTATAGGATATGAAACCATGACCTAGCCTCATAAGACCTTTTCTTTTGTTAATATCAGTGGATTTGTTTTTGGAATACTTGATAAAAACAAAAAGTATTTAAGTATAGTAATTTGTTTACACTAGAGTGTTATATCATGTTGTATATTAAGACTGTCTTGTTTAAAATGAGGAAACTGAATTTGTCGTCACTGTTTGATCATGTGAGTGACAAAATACAAAGATATATATAATAGCCGCCATTTTTTTTTTTGGGGGGGGGGGAGGTTATTTTGTTTTTCTTGTTGATACCTGTAAAATCAGTAGGTATAGTTTGAAGATCTTAAATGAAAAAAAAAGAAAATAGAATTACTTTACATTATGGGGAAAAAATAGTATATAATGTAGCATATACCGTAATAAAATATTTTGATACAATTGTCATTATCAAAAAGCACGATTTTGTAAGTTTTGGATATATTTTGTGCATGACAAGAACTTATGGGAAGAGAGAGAGAGAGCGAGAGAGAGAGTCAAAATTACTTTGTTCTAAATGTATATGTAACCCTGCATCACAAAACCAACAAAAAGTTGCCAGGCATGGCTTTTTAGTTAGGGGTACATTCTGAAAGAGCAGACTCTAATCTTTAAGGCCCCGTCACACTAGAGCGAATGCCCAACGAATTCCAAGCGAAAGCCCAACGAATTCGAAAATGTGAAGACAGTTTGCTTGTCTGACGTTCCTTGTATTCATTAGCTATTCGTAGGGATTTGCAGAGATACGCTGGAGATTTTGGACATGTTCAAAAAAAAAAATCGTCTCCAGCGTGTCTCTGCGAATCCCGACGAATAGCTAATGAATACAAAGAACGCCAAGCATGTTACTAATTATTCTAGTATTACCAACGGATGTGAACATATCTTCCAATTTTCAAATTTATTGGACATTCGTTGGGTGTTCGCTGTAGTGTGACGGGGCCTTTAAAATGATGTATAGGTCAATTAAAGAGGGACTCCCCTAACCTACCTAAATACTGGAAAGAAAGCACACACTTTGGAAAAATGTGAACCGAGAATAGAGGCTCTGAAGTAAGAGTCCATTCAAGCGTTTAATCTTTACCAAGCTGTGCTTGCTGCAAAATAGAAGGGATAAAACACAGGATGTAAACCACCGGAGCAACGACAGTGAAGGGATTATCAGATTAATATATATATATATATATATATATATATATATATATATGACCATGCATCACAAAACGAACAAAAAGTCGCACCCCTTGATTTCACTTGAGGACTTGAAGAAGGTAAAATGGGTCAACCAAGTCAATATTCAATTGTTCATATCTTCTTAAAAGAGGTATCCTTCTTCTACATTATTTGTAAGTTTGGGTTATACAATGAATGGGAAAGTACATTTTCAGTAGTTTTTCTACAACCTTTCTTTGCAGAGTAGTGAGATCAGGTATGTCTTGGAGGCCCCTTTTCATTTCTTGATGACCCTTTGCACACTGCAAATATTTTTCTGTATATGCAAATATTTTTCTGTATCAACGCCTTAGAGCTCCTTGATATAAAAACTGTATATATATATTTTTCTTCTTCTTCTTTCTTTCGAAACAATGATACAGTTCAATATCATATGAGCTCCCTCGTGGAGACGTAATAAGCTCCTTTATGGAGACAATATGAGCTCCCTCGTGGAGACTTGATGAGCTCCTTTGTGGAGACAATATGAGCTCCCTCGTGGAGACGATATGAGCTCCCTCGAGGAGACTTGGTATGCATTTAATATTCTTGTTTATATCTCTTTAAGATCTATAATGTTTGTTTTATGTTATAAGTGCTGTCTGGGGCAAATTATTTGTATAGGGCCCCATTTCTCTCTCTTCTTTCGATCTTTAAAATAACAACAACAACCTTTGCACACTCTTCACTTTCAAGTCTGATAGCTTTTGAAGGGATATTGCTACTGCTTTGAAAGTTGGCATTAACCATGGACAGAATGTGTTGACAGAGCGTGCTTAATTTCAATTAAATCTGATTATCTCCTCGTTGTTGCTCCATAGTGGTTTACATGCTGTTTCTTTCTTCTTCTTTTTGTCCCATTCCTCGCACAGCTTTCACGGTTCGGTGAAGATTAAGCGCTTATAGACATATAGACCATGTACTTCGGACCCTCTTTTCTCGGTTCACACTTTTCCAAAGTGTGCGCTTTCTATCCAATATTTAGATAGGTTAGGAGAATCCATTTGAGATGATTTATACATCATTTTAAAGCTTAGAGTCTGCTCTTTTAGAATCTGTCCTTAACTAAAAATCAACGTCTAGCGACTTTTTGTGTGTTTTGTGGTGCAGGGTCACATATATATTAAACATGTATATATTCATTCATATATATATATATATATATATATATATATATATATATATAGATATAGATATAGATATATATATATCAATATTTATGTATTCTACCACTTTATGAATATGAATTACAAATTTACCATTTCGCTCGCTTTGAAGGTCACTTTGAGTAGACAATGTACTTGTGAAGAGGAAACAGGGGGGTTTGTGTTTATACATACGATGTGTCATAATTGTTCTAGCATATCACTATTAACGGTGACGAGAAACGAATGTGGCATGTCAAATCGACGAAAACAGATTACAGAAACATCTGTGACAAATGAATCCATTGTAACAAGAGCGAAATGATGAGAGAAAAGAATGTACGAAAATGACATTTGGCACTGACACTGACGTGAAGTATAATATTGTTTTTATCAAATGAAAGGCATTATCTAAAATGTAAAGAATATTATACATGTTTGAGGACAGTTTTGTTGAGATGGAATGGTATGTACACGTGTTTATTATAATCTTCATCTAAAGATGCTCAGAATAATCACCACATTTTTAAAGCATCTCCAAAAGAGAACATTTGAAGGCGTCTAATTACCTGTATAAAGATGAGTGTGTCAGTGTAATTTAATCTAATATTGGCGTCAGGGAGTTATGAATAGTATTTACATGCATTTTCGTCGCGACTTGATAGAGAACAAAACGCTGAGTTTGCCTTCAACATGATGCATTGAGATATACGTCGCGCTTTCAGAAGATGGAATATGTCATTCTTGCTTTCTTCGCCGACAATGATAAAACATAGAAAGTACTTTCTGTACTCTCTATCATTTCGTACTTACGAGAAATTGACAATAATTTCAGACAGTTGCTCATAGGATAAGCTGCTCGAGTCTAAAGAAGTTTTGCCCCTACCTCCAAGTTACCCTTGCCTTAATAGCAAACCGATTTAATGTATACTACCCTGCCGAGTTATGATATAGAACATCCCAGCAATTTTAAAGAACAATGTAACATAATTCCTATCTGAAAACAGCCAATGCTTTAGAAGAAGGAAAGTGGAAATTGTTTAAGGTAGCACGTGCGGTAGTCTCCTCATCCTTCGATGGCGTCATCGAACCTAAAAGAATTATGTTAAAGCTATGATTTATTTTAATTGTCTGATTTTCCTCATTCTTTTTAACTAGTTTGTTCTATTAACATTGATGCTTTCACTAACTTCATATGAATATTTGGGCATGGTTCCCTTTGATTTTCTGGAATCGAAAGAGAGAACTTAGTTTCTGTTCGAAAAAAAAAATGGTAATAAAGCATTATGTACAATACATCAAGTGTTCCCTGCCTATTTCAACAAACACATGCGCACATGCATGCGATAAAACAGTCATAATTCCGTTTGGTATAAAACGCAAGGTGATGGGCCAAAAGGAAGACACGGAAAAAATAGTTAACAGCTCTTCACGAGCAAAAGCGATTCTCTCAAAGATTGAAAAAAAAAGTTCACTTTTTATTTGACGAATTTTGATATGAAGCCTTTTTATCATTTCTTCTGTGTCAAATTATTTAAGGAACAAGTATCACTTTTAACACCAAACGAGAAACGTAATTTGAATGCTAAATCACCACTACGATTGCAATTGCGTGAAAATAATCGTCCAATAGGCGACCGAGGAAAGCTTCATGGATTCTGTTTTTTTTTTTTTTTTTTATTATTCTAAAAGCGAGGGAGGGAGGTGTGGTTTTTTTAGTTCCCCTGTCAATCTGTTTTGAACCGCGTCGCTTTGACTGAATTGCGAACATTTGAAGACCCGTTTTTTTCCGGAAGTGCTTGAAAGTTTACCATAAGCTCCACCCCAAAACAAAATTTGGAGGTCAAATCCTCCACCTGTATGTGTCGTTCCGTACATCTTGCGAATCCTGATGGAAAAAATACCTCCAGACGGTGTGATACGCATTTAAAACTTGATTGGACCTCCGATTTCAATCTTCCTGTGTGACTGTGGTTTCATTCTCATTGCAAAATTGCGTGATTATTAACTCGATTCTGTCGACGGGTAATGATCACCGTGTTTCAAAGAACGATTTCTTGGTATGTGTAAAAGCAGACTCTATGCATATGTAGCACGGAGTTGCTTTTCCAGACCTTTTGTTCAGACCTCTTTCTTTTGATATTGATATTATCACTGCCTGTTACAATCATTGTTATTATATCATTCATAATATGTTCAATTATTGTTCGATAATATTGCTGGAAAAGATAAATAAGGAATTCTAAAGTAACATACCTAATTCTAAAGTAACATGCATAAAATAACATAAATAAGCATAACTTACCAAACAGACATAAAATCATCATATCAAACCAAACTTGATTATGACTACAAAGCGCAATCTAAGAGAAAGAACCGTATTCTCAAATCCATAATATATGGTATGTCGTGATTGTGTACATTTACAAGATATAAGATTAAAACACGATAAATCAAAATCAAAACAATTCAAGAAAACAGACCCATAAATACTCGTTTACTCTTATTATAGCATTGAGCGAGAAAGCCTTGAACTACGATGTTTCAACTGTCACTAGAAACACTAAAAATATTGCACATGATAACTGTTCGTGTGGTAAGATTACGCCGATGTCTCTGTTAGTACGTCTTTATTACATAAACCACGGCCTAGAAGTGTGATGTGGTATGCCGATTTTGCAAGTTTCCATCAGGCCGTTTTCAAATGAGTTGAGAAATGTACTTTATAACGTTTTATGCTTTATTATGCTTTATTACAACTAGAGTTTGACCTTATTTCTATATTCTTTTTCGTTATTCACAAATAAGACAAGTCAGTCCCTTCACACGACTGTTTTGATCCGTCATTATGACAAATCGCGATCGGAAAACACGTCCGCATCGTCATTTAAAAGACGATTTTAATTACGATTACAAAATATCCTTCGGGAATTGTGGACTACAATTCCACCGGTAAAATATGTGATTTGAAATGCAACTGCAGTAAAACGTAATGGCAGGCGCGCTTCAAATATTGACCTCTCGGTACTTTTGAAAGCAATCAAAAATTGGAGTTATCAAGATAATGACTGCTGGAACAATTGACATACCTCCCAGGGCTATCGTTTCCCAGAAATACGGGGTAAAGGGATAGCACGATGTGGGATTAAATCATGAAACCGCAGACACAATTTGCAGGAAATGTTTATCTCATCAGCGGAGATCCACCCTGGTAGTATGTACTCTTTCATTTTGTCATATATATATATATATATATATATATATATATATAAGTACATATATATTTACCGAAGAAGTAGAATAACTTACCAGGTAAGTGCGTCCCATTCCTGATATCAAAACTCAACACATTTGTGTTAAACTGGCAGGTAGTCGACAACGTCGCTTTTTGGTAACATCAACCAAGATCTGTTGAATGCGTGTGTGTGTGTGTGTGTGTGTGTGTGTGTGTGTGTGTGTGTGTTATTTTTATTGTTGGTTGTTTGTATGGTGTTCTTTTTCGGCTTTTGTAATGACTGACTGCCACCGATGCTGTTTTATTTCTGTGATTTGTCGCGAAAATTGCAGCTGAGTGCTTCCCTAACAGGCTATAGTCCGAGTAGCCGACAGTGGAACAAACTACATGTTTTCATGGTCAGTCCATCGGGTGAACACAATATAATCTGAGGTACCGACTCTTATGAAACAACTGCACCCTTTCTTCTTCTGTTTTTCTTTGGCCTGTACTTGCAGCCTGTAGAGGAACGGCACCATGAAGAGGCTAGCGTTCGCGGTGGTAGCACTAACCAGCGTGGTGGTCGTCTGCTCGGCTTTGATGCATGCAAAAGAGGGATCAGAAGAAAGGTAAATATTGCACCAGACCACTCTTTGGTCACACTAGGAAGGACTGAGAGAGATATTCTGCCTGGTCTCATGAGAGTTCACACAAAACAAAATGAAACACAGGTCTACATTTTCATTACCGTTCTGCAGGGTGTTTTATGATCTTTACGGTAGTATCAATGTTTTCACCTGGGTGAATCCGAACACCCAGAGGTCGAGTTATTGTTTCATCTTCTCCAAAATTCTCGCAAGTTTGCCCCACCGATATTTACATCATATGATTTCAATTGACCCACCAATACCTTCGATATGGCGCAATTTGTAATCATCACACATTATTCTTATCAATAATATATAGATTATTATCAATATTAATGTTTAAAACCTCATTTTCACTTGCTCAACCCTATTTTAACTGGGCTATTTGAGACCAAGATTTTACTAAGGGGGGGGGGGGGGGGGACAATTTGACCCCCTTTTACAATGTTTTAGATCTCGGTCGCCGATTGCGCGATCGCCGCAAAATTTTGCCTGCACTTAGAGCCGGATGTCAACTACAAGATTACATAGTTATACAATAAAAAAAAAAAAAACTTTGATTGTATATTTTCTAATAAATAAATTATGCTATTTTACGCATTAAATCATACTTCATCTATCAATCCATTAAAAAGATTAGGGGATTGCTAAACTTTTGTGTCAGAGTTCATTAAGACACATCAAACAATTTTCTTGTTAAAAAAAAATAGCTCAATCAAAACCAGTTTCTTTTATTTTTTATTGTTTTGTTTTGCAGGCACTTTTTCAAGCTTATCTACATGAGAATTGATTACCTTCAGCGGTTAAAAGTTGAAATAATCTAATTTGTATCGATTTTAAAAAAAAAAACCACAATTTGCACTGGATTTACTCACGAAATCATGAATTTGAGCTGATTTCGGGTTGACATATGCAAAACAGAACGTTGTTCCCGGACGACGCAAATTTGGTCTGAAAATATGCTGGAGACTTCAATAAAAAAAGTAATGAAACGACGCTGTAAAATCTTTGCGCGTTGCGGAATCGTGGCGCGAAATGTCGGGGGGGGGGGGGCTCAATTTGACCCCGAGTTAAAATAGTTTTTAGCCCTTTTACTCTATTATTCGTCTGGAGTTTGACCCTTAACTCTATTACTTTTCAAAATGTTTATACACTTATATGAAAAAGAGTCCCAGTGGAGCCTTTGATATTCATATATCTTTCATCAGCATTTCAAATAATGTTCTTTTTATTTATCCTCTTCGTTAACCAGGTTGCAAAATTAATCCTTTTCTCTCACTTGTCTTTTTATTTTCGTATCGTTTTTGCTACTGTGTTACGTTATGAGGATTGTCAAATTAATGGTGATGGCATTAGTTCTTGATCTCATGTAAAGGACGACAATATTTGTTTGCTGAACTTGGAATATCGCATTAAACAGATCATATGCACATCTGATGAAAATATAATCCTATTTCCCTTATAAAAAGGTTACCATTTGCATATTCCTGGTTGCCTTCTTGAAAACAACAATAGGTTGCCTTCTAGTAATTCTTCTGTGATTTCTGAGGATTCGCTATTCCCCGCTGAACTGTTTTCGTACAAATGATAAGAATAATATGGAAATAAGTGAGATAATGATGCGATCAAGTCACAATTTCCATTGTGACGAAAATGTAATGTTTGTTGCTGTTAAAATGTAAAACGTGTGTTCAGTGTCAAGATTTGAGACCGAGAAGGGATTGCATTCCAATGAAAAAAGAAAACAGAACAACAACAATCAGAACTCTATTTTACAAGCTTTATGAGAGGTTGTGAAGTGATGACATCATTACTCCACAATTTTGCGCATTCATCACAATTGACCGTTCAAAAAATGTTTCTTGAAAAAACAAAATAGCGATACTTTACAATGATACAACTTTCGTAAATCCAACTTTAATAATCACATTTTCATTGTTGCCATAAAACAGCATTGCTTCATCTTTTCAGACAATCGTTCTACTGCACTGAAATCCCCCTTTAAAGCATAATTGCTTTATTTATCCTTGCATATGTGACCGTGCATCACAAAACGAACAAAAAGTCGCACCCTTGATTTTACATGAAGACTCAAAAAAGGTGAAAGGGATAAAACGACTCAATCTTCAGTTTTTCATATTAAAAAAAAAATATATATATATATCCTTCTTCTACATTATCCTTTAGTTTGGAGTGATAACATGAATGGGAAAGTGTGTTTTGAGCATTTTTTTTTATAAACTTTTTTTTGGGGGGTGGGGGTGGGGGAGAGTAGATCGATCAGCTATGTCTTAGAGGTCCCTTTTCATTTCTTGAAATATTTTGCATATACTTTTCACTTTCAAGTCTAATAACTCTTGAAAGGATAATACTATGCCTTTAAAAATCAATTATGGACAGAATGTGTGTATAGAGCATATTGAATTTCAGTTTAATATGATGATCCCTTCATTGTTGTTGCTTCGGTGATTTACATCCTCTGTTTTGTCCCTTTCATCGCACAGCTAGCACGGCTTGGCGCTTAAATGTACCCTGTACTTAAGAGCCTCTTTCCTCAGTTCACACTTTTACAGAGTATGCGCCTTCTTTCCAGTATCTAGATAGTTTAGGGGAGTTTATTTGAATTGTGTTATGCATCATTTTAAAGCTCGGAGTCTGCTTTTTTAAAAATCTCCCTCTAACCAAAAATTCATGTCTGGCGACTTTTTGTTGGTTTCGTGATGCAGGGTCACATAATGTTTGTATCAATATATTGGGGGGTTAAAGGATGTTAGTCTTTTCTTTTCTTTTTTGTCTATTTCTCCCCTGTCAGTGGTGTGATTGTCATGTATCCGAAGATGTTGCAGCTCAACAAAGTAGGGACTGGATGTTTCACGATGAAAAATCTTGTAGCACCTGTCTCCATGGAACTCAACATCACGTATCTCACGTTACCATGCCCGACCGTAATTGTTCAGCGATTGTTCAATGGCACGGATGAATGCATTGATTTGAATCTGGGCTGCAAATTAACGAACACAACGGGGTTCAATGTAAGTAAGATTCCCGCACATACAAATTCAAGATCATTTTTTGTGCGGTTGTATTATTTCGCATATTCTTAAAGAAAAACAAAAGCAGCAATAAACAGGCAAACATAGAGACAAATCAAACGCAATTGAATATAGTTTCATATCGTACGTAATTCATGATTAAGCATGATTATCACTACTTCAGAACAAATGTGACCGTACACCTCAAAACGAACATAAAGCCGCACACACTGATTTTGCGTGAGGACTGAAAAATAAGTGAAATGGGTCACCTAGCCGAACTTGACTTTTTCATATTTTCTGAAAGAGCGGGTCTTCTTCTACATTATGCTAAAATTTGGCATCATAAAACGGGCAGAAAAGTGTGTTTTTTTTAGCAGTTTATCTCGAACATTTTTGGTAAAATAGTGTGATTAGGTGTGTCTTTAGAATCCCTTTTTCATTTCTGAAAAACCTTGTCCACACTCTTCACTTTCAACTCTATTAACTTTTGAAAGGATAGTGCTACTGCTTTGAAAGTTGGCATTAATTATGGACAGAATGTGTTAATGAGGCATGCTTAATTTCAGTTTAATCTGATAATCCCTTCATTGTTGTTACTTTGGTGGTTTACTTCTTCTTTTTTTTTGTCCCATTCATCGCACAGCCAGCACGGTTTGGTCAAGATTAAGCGCTTGAATAGACACTGTACTGCAGAGCCTCTTTTCTCAGTTCACACTTTTCCTGAGTTTGTGCTTTCTTTCCAATATTTAGATAGGTTAGGAGAGTCCATTTGATTTGAGTTATACATCATTTTAAAGCTTAAAGTCTGTTCTTTCAGAATATTATGGTCTTGAATAAAAATTCATGTCTTGCGACTTTTTGTTTGTTTTGAGGTGCAGGGTCACAAATGATACTCTTATCTTATTCCTCAGTATGCTATCATTGAATTTCAAATGTGTCATTTGGATGGCGATTACAAATAGCGATAGGTCTCGAAGGGCTCACAAAAAAAGAAATAAAAAGAATAGTTCTAATTACTTCAGAAAATGGGAAGGATCAGTAAGAAAATCTGCGTGTAATTTGTTTTATGGTATTTGTTTTAAAGGCTAGATAATTTCGTTTGATTATTACTGCAATTTACTACTCACGAGGGGATTGCATTCTACAAGCTGGGCTTTTTAGCAATCCCCTTCATTTCCGACTTGTTTCCTTTGTGACGATATGGTTATAGTTTTCCCCATGCATCTCTTTTGTTTCATTGTTGAAAGAAAAGGCGTGCATTCAAATACCATTTTAATATGCAATAGTCACATTGTACTCTACTTTCTTTATATGCAAATGTCATATTGTATACTCTCATTGGAAATGAAAAAAAAATGAAAAGGTTGAAAAGTGAATTGTAACCATACATTTAAATGTCATGATTTTAGAACTCTATATTCTAAAAATGTAGCAATAGTAGTGAAAGCATGAGCCCCACATTGACGCTATACACATGTATATCGACGCTCTACTATATATAATTGGGCCAATTTGCTCACTATAATATTGTTTAAAAAAATCTAAATTGTTTTATTTTTGTTATAAAGTAATGCTATCTGTTGAATAAACATGACACTTTTCATCTCTTCTATATGAATTCTAATTCAAAATCAAATTGATTTCAAAATCTATCCAACCCTAAATATCTAAGAGATTATGTATGTCCATCAGTTCTGCATAAGAGAGGTTCCTTAAAAGAAATTATCACATCCATTTGTCTCGAAATTGAACGTTTTGAGAGAAATGTATTCTCTCGAATTAACATTCCAAACTAACATATATATCTACTCTTCTAGATGGTTAAATTCTTTTTAGGAAATCGAAATTGAAATTTAGTTTTGACTCAAAAGGTCCTAAGTCCCTTTGAGTTTTGATTGTAACGCTTAACGGTGCTAAATCCGGTATGATCATATCAGAAACCAGTGAGCATGCAAAGACTCCAGAGTAGTTCCATGCAGGCGATGTTTCCTCCCTTTGTACTTCCAAAATGAATCAAAGTACAAAAAAAAGGACTCATTAACATATTTTTTTTTATAGAAAAGCTTATGTGAACACTGTTTTTTTATATTTTTTCCTGAGATAAATTTTCCATGTCAGATTATGAGTTACTACCTTTTGGAATCCCCCCCCCCAAAAAAAAAAATATATATATATATATATTAATAAATAAATAAATGCACCAAAACAATTACAAACACATGAAATAAGAATCGAGATTATTATTTTTTTCATACCATCAAAATGAGCATAGGTGAAAGGAGCATTTTATAGTATGCTGTGGAAAGAATATCCGAGCTTTTATAACATTCACTAAGCAAGAAAGATAGCCACCAAGCATTTGAACCTATTTTTTTTTTTTATAATAACACTTTTCAGAATTAGGTAATATGCGCATTGTGCAAATTAAAATCACAAAAAGAAAGACTAAATAGAAGCGTGCCCTGTAATGGTAATATAAAATAAGATTTAACAATTATTGACGTCATATTTCATAGATATAAAAAAGAGGATAAATTCGTGACTAGGTTACAAAAAAAAAAACAGTTCAAGTTGAATGTCAGTCATATTCATGCTTGTTCACCATGTACACGATATGGGTTTCATCACCAATTTTCAAAGGCTGAAACATAGCCACTTTGTTTCTTTCTTACACAGCACAGTGCAAGGCGTGTTTCTGTCAATTTTCATCACAAATTTACTGGTGAGAAGTCTACCGGGGGTCCCTTTAGACAGGTCTTTCAAAAGCGACTGATACTGGACTACGAGGCGATACACGCTTTCATCCAAACGGACAAGAATTTATACAAACCGGGCCAGAAAGGTATAATATTTGTGAATGCTGACCAGGGAGTAGGTCCACCTCCCTGCTGACCATGTTGGGCACTGTGTTGACCCTTTCTGTTAATCCATAGGTACAAATTCCAAGTTTTGTTTTGGTTCAATTGCATATTAAAAAAAAATCGTATTAAAGGGGATGATACTTTCAAACATATGATGTACTCTGGGGCCTATTACAAAAGAAGAGTGAATTAAAATTTCAGCGCGATGAGCAAAAAGAATGAAAGAGTAAAAGATCAAATCAAAATGAAACAAATGAGATGGAATAGTTATTATTTCTGAATCCATCACAGCCATCCTCTGATTTTAGTACAAATTTTCAATGCAATCTTGGTTCACATGTATAATATATTGTTATTATTATTATTATTATTATTATTATTATTATCATTATTATTGCCAATTAAAGGAGAACAAAGCTCCCAACGATGTAGTACGTATATATCTAAAATGAAAAAAAAAAGAGTAAGAAGATCAATGCGATTAGTGGATAACAGCGGCGATCGAAATTGCGAAAATATCATGAAAGAATAACATTACTATGTTTAATTACACCAACATAGGAATGTAAATAGTACAGTTGATCTTTACATGAATTACAGGTACTCTCAAACAAGGTGTTGCTGTCAATACACATGTACCTCATAATAACGTATGTTATGTTTTGTTCCTATCTATTTAATGGCAGTATCCTTTGAACTTAATGTGTAATTCTCTGTTACGTCTGACACTGTTTTCTCACTCATATTTTATCTATTACCTCCACTGCCTTGCGAGAGAAGGGAGGAAGACAAAGCGAGATGTCAGGGATGATGGTTAGGCATAATAGACACCATTTAATAATTTCGTGGTAAAGATGGAATTGAAGTTCACAAGTTCACTTTGATTCAAAGTGAGAGCTTGATAAAACAGATATGTGTTGAAAGTGGCATGATGAAGGCTAAACTAAAATTATTTATAACAAGAAAGAAAAACAGAAGGTCATTTACAATCTAGAATAGCAATATATGATGACAGAAAGGAGAAAATACAATTAAAAGTAAATTATACATAAGGTGGCCCATGGTATACGTTTAAAACTCATATTGATATCTCGCAGTCACTTTCCATACTTTTGTTTCTCAACAGTGATGTTTAGAGTCCTGACGCTGAGCTATCCAGAAATGATGCCGGTCCCTGACCATGTAAGTATATCAAGCTGATTTCCTAACTTTTCGTATTTGAGATGTGCTTCGTATGCCTTTGCAAACGCACACATAATCGCTTCATGGGAACTATTTATACATTTTCACTCATCACAGGATGTATCCATTTAACAACAAAATACTATTCCAGTCCTGTTCGTGGAAAGGTTCATTAAAAGACAGTAGTATGTGACCCTGCATTACACAAAAAGGTACATTCTGGAAGAGCAGACTCTCAGCTTTAAAAATATGTATAATTCAATTTGCATGGTCTCTCACGACCTATTTAGATATTGGAAAGAAAGCACACACTCTGAAAAAGTGTGATCTGAGAAAAGAGGCGTTTAATCTTTACCTAAGTATGCTAGCTGTGTAATGAAAGGGACAAGAAACATGGTGCAAATCACAGGACAGCAACAATGAATGGATTATCAGATTAAGCGCAAATTGGGCATGCTCTATTAAACAAAACCCTGTCCATGATTAAAGCTAACTTTGGAAGAAGTACCAATTTTCTATCAAAATTTATTAGAGTTGAAAGTGAAGAGTATGCAGAGGATTTCAAAGAAATGAAAAGAGGCCTCTAAGACATACCTGATCTCATAACTTTATAAAAAAGAAAACACGGTTGTAGAAAAATCGCTGAAAACACACTTTTCCTTTCGTTTTATGATTCCAAGACTTAGAATTGATGCAGAATTATAGATTTTCAGAAAATTGATAAACTCAAGATTGACTTGGTTGACTCGTTTCGCCTTTTTAAGTCCTTACATAAAATCAATTTGTGCAACTTTTTTTGTTGGCTTTGTGATGCACGGTCATATATTGGCAAATGGGAGTGTGAATGTACTATGTGTCAGCATTAGCTCGTGAATTGTACTCTTTACAAGGCAATTGTTATCTAAAGTGTCTTTAATAGACCAAGGTCACAAGCCCCACACAAATACATTAAACACCTACACACGCTTCCCTTTCCCTTTCTTTTTCCGCCGTCTCTAAAACAAACATGTTTTTCTTTACTTTAGCTGAGGTGGGATGACGTCATTTAATGAACATATCTCCATTTACTGAAAGTATGATATGATTTAGAGGGATGAATATTGAGGTATGAATTTCTTCATTTTTTCTCCCTCAAATCTGTTAAGATCGCAACAGCTGATTTGAAATTAACAAACATGTCAACAACAACAACAACAACAACAACAACAAAGAACCAGTTGGACGCGAACCTGTCATCTACCCGAAACTTCCATCCCTTCGAATGATATCTCACTTTCATTCAATATGCCTTGTCGGCCTTAGACCACGTAACATAACAATGTCGGGATTTCGGAGTTTTGGTTTTTGTTCAAAATTCATCGTGTAACTGCTGGCAACCAGGGGGGATATCCGGTGGTAGAGTCGCTGCCAGGAAATAGGTAGATGACAGGTTGGAGTCCCACTGGTTCTTTTTTCCGACAGATCAGCAGTTGCGATCTTTACATTTTACATTTGTACAGGGAGAAAACTTGAGAAAACTCGTACATATCGGTATTGTTCACATCCAGTGCATAATAGAGTAGCAAGTGTATGATGCAAAATCCTAATTTATTGGCTATTAATATCATCATATATTTTACACTGTTCATACTTTTGTAATTTAAGGTGCTCACATTTTGAGTATATTGATTTTAAATAGCAGCCTATGCACATACTTCCTCCTTTATAATAACTGTTAATTATGCACTACAACAAATATTTATATAGGTGACCCTGCATCACAAGACCAACAAGAAGTCGCCAGACATGGATGTTTAGTTAAGGGCATATTCTGAAAGAGTAGACTCTAAGCTTTAAAATGATGTATAACTCAATTTAAATGAACTCCACTAACCTACATGAATACTGGAAAGAAAACACACACTCTGGAAAAAAAAGTGTGAACTGAGGATAGAGGCTCCTGAAGTGCAGGGTCTATTCAAGCGCTTAATCTTTACCAAGCCGTGCTAGCTCTGCGATGAAAGGGACAAACCACCGGATGTAAACCACCAGAGCTACAACAATGAAGGTATTATCAGATTAAGTTGAAATTAAGCATGTTCTATGAACACATACAGTCCACGATTAATGTCATCTTTCAAAGCAGTAGTATTACCCTTTCAAATGTTATTAGACTTGAAAGTGAAGAGTGTGTGCGAACGATCTCAAGAAATAAAAACGGACCTTTAAGACATAACTGATCATTCTACCCCCCCCCCAAAAAAAAAAAGGTTGTAGAAAGACTGCTGAAAACGCACTTTCCCATTGATCCGAAACTAAAGAATAGTGTAGAAGAAGGATAGCTCTTTCAGAAAATATGAAAAACTCAAGATTGACTCAGTAAAGTGTGTTGACCCATTTCACCTTTTCACCCTTTCATTTCACCCGTGACAGGCACACACTGTGTATATTGAGTCACCGAGTGGAACACGTATGAAGCAGTGGAGGAACCTCCTCAGTCCGGATGGCCTTTTAGACCTACAGTTTACCCTGTCTGATGAGCCGGCGATGGGAACATGGCGGATCAGTGTTAAACAGCACGGGCATACGCCCGATAGCATTCAGACCTTTGATGTCAAGGAGTACAGTAAGAGGCTGCCTGCATCAACCATATATAGCATCTTATATCAATAATAAACTTAAAGGGAAGGTAAACCCAAAGAGCAATGTGGATTGAGTGAAAGCAGCAACATTAGTAGAACACATCAGTGAAAGTTTGAGAAAAATCGGACAATCGATGCAAAAGTTATGAATTTTTAAAGTTTTGGTGTTGGAACCGCTGGATAAGGAGACTACTAGAGGATATGACGTATGAGTGGACAACAATTCAAAGAAAATATAAAGGATATTCAACAAAAATTCACTTTTCTAGAATTATGAAAGTGCAGTGGACCAACCGCTTTCAGAAAGCAGGGGGAATAATTGCTACCCTTAACATATGTCAATATCAAGTTGATGGAATTTGTAATTTTCATGAAAAATGGATTTTTGTAGTATTTTTTTTTAAATCGAAACTTCTAGAACGTTCGTCGTGATGTTGAAAGTGATGTATTACTAGAAAGGTTTGATTTTGCTATATCTGACGATGGACTCACTTTGAAAAGTAAAATAGAAAATGACGCTTGGCTCTTTTTGCCATAAGACACTTCATTTTCTGGTTATATCATACGCTAACGTCTTTTATCATGCATATACACATACATAGCCTCCTTCGATGAAACAGTTTCATTAAGAATAATGATAATTTGGTCACACGTTCTTTTTTTTTAGCATTATTGTTCCCTTGCGTCCTTGTAATTCTGCCCCACTTGTGTTATGATACTGTATTATAGTACCTGTCAATGAGAGTAACCTATTAGAGTATAACTTCATATGACTTAATGATCTATGAAAAATGGTAAAAGATTAGTAGCTCGGGAAGTAGACTCATATAAGTGGCACAACTTTCTCGTCACTATGAATATATCGCAGTCTTTATTTTTCAGCTTCAGTCAGTTTATTTCTCCAGTAGTATAAGACAAAGATAAGTATAAGAGTGTTTTGTGATTCTCCCAGTTCTGCCAAAATTTGAAGTGAAGGTGACGCCTAAAACAGGATACATCTATGCCCACGAGCCGTCACCTGTTGTATTTGCAGTGTGTGCGAAGTAAGTAGTACCTCAATTCTATTTGTAAAAGTTGTCACATTGATTATCATGGTGTAAGTTTAGTTTAATGCACTTTTTATTATTATTATTCAACAGGCTATAACAGTGAAGAATAAATCTACCGATCGTATATTTCAGCCAACTCATACTCATTATCTGTCATCAAGTTTATTCTAGATTTTGTCATCATACTGATGAGTTTCCACATTAGTAGAATTGATTGCAGCTACTTGTCATTGAACATTTTTGTGGTATAATTAAAATTTAGTGAAAAGGGAACTCAACTCGCCATTCCCCGAAAAATGTTTTGGAAGGTATGGTATAGATCTTGTTGAGTTGGGGATTCAAATTTTAACTTTTAGTGATGTAATTAGAAACAAATATGAAAAATCAAACAACTAACAATACTAACAGGAATTATCCCTTTTTCATGAAAATTGGTCTTGAAATATGTGTCATATTAATTGAGACACGTTCTCGATAAAGCAACTACAGAAAAACTGGTTCATGCGTTTATTTTTAGTCATTTGGATAATAATAATGGTTTGCTAATTGGAGTTCCAGACTCTCACCTGAAAGGACTCCGACGGATACAAAATTCAGGCTTGTGACACGCAAAAGGAAATTTGATCATATAACTCCCATTCTTCGTAGTCTTCATTGGTTGCCCATAAGAGCTCGAATCAGGTTTAAGATTTTGACCCTTGTATTGTTTTCATGGAAATGCCCTTGCATATCTCAGTGAACTCATCAAGCCATATCATCCTGGTCGTAATCTGCGCTCAAAATCAAAAAATCTCCTCTCTGAAATAAGTGTCAAATCTAAGACATATGGTGATAGGTCTTTTGGAAAAATGGCACCCTCATTATGGAATAATCTCCCTCTCAGTGTTAGATGCATTACAGATTTTGATAAATTCAAATCTGTGTTAAAAACTTACCTTTTTGACAATTGTTGAGTACATGTTTGAATAAAGAAATATGTGACAGATTTTGTTTCATTATTTTGTACACGCATAGAGACTATCTTATGGTATTATGCGTCTCTAAGAACTGACTATTATTATTAGTATTATATTAAAGAACAAAGCAAAGCAGAGAGTCCTGATGGTCTATGGGTCTCACTTTAAGACCTCTTTGTTTTCAAATACAGTATCTCAGCCATTTCAAAGAGGCTTCTCGTGTCTATACTAAGAAAAAAGTTGGAAACATTTAGTCCCTTCTAACCAAAACTGTACCACCCCTTCTACGTTGCCATCAAGATTAAGCTATAATTGTCTTTTGCTTTTGTTTTTTTTGTACTTTACAACTATTACAACGGCTATCATTATCATACAGTGAGACTGTGGTTGAAGTTTACCTGAAAATCAATAACATCTCAATTTTATTCCGACCTAAAGGTACACGTATGGTCAGCCAGTAAGAGGGATTATTAAAGCCAGAATCAAGGAGAACTCATTTGCCAGGACCAAAGTTCTGAAAAAGGTCAGTTTGGGTGTTTGATGTCTTGGATAATTGCATTGACAAGAGAACACAAATCGTCACTAATGAAATGAAATGAAAAATTGACAACAATTATAACAACAGAAATGCAATAATTTTCATGTGCATTCACGTTGAGCATCATTATGTTTTCTCAATCATGTATCTCCTCTCTCTCTCTCTCTCTCTGTCATTCTGCCTGTCATCACTTTCTATCGGTAGAAGAGGAATAGTGAGTCCAAAATTGCATCACCTCTTCAATGTTCTGTGGATAGCATGAGGTAAATTATGAGGCGATTAGAAAACAGCTAGTTTCTAATCATTTTGCATCTTTTGCGACATAAAAGAAGTGAAAGTTTGCTCGTTATATCATATGGAGAAAAATGGTGATATTTTCTCTTATTTTTTTTTTTTTTTATAGCAAAAACCTATTCGGACCCAACAGTTGTAAACAAAACGAACCTGGCAAACATGATTATATTCAAGTAAACTAATGGTGTATCACGTCAGGAGCAGGTGCTTTAAATCCTGTCAGAAATTCAGGGCAAATGATGAATTTAAGTCACTATTCCTGGTATTTTGATTTAACTCTTTGTCTTGAACACGATGTACAGATTGTTTTACAAGCAGATGCTACTGGATGTGCTGAATTCAATGAAACAATTCATAGACACAAGAGAGGCACAGAAATTAGAATCGTCGCAATCTTCAAAGAGGCAGGAACAAGTAAGATACAGTTGCTTTTCTATTGTTCTAAAACGAACCCCTTTGTGTGCCTACTACTGGCAATCAGTCCTGCCAGGGTGTATTTCTTCAGTATGTTTTCTTTTGGAAGATAAAGCGTTTGAACATAATGTATCAGTCCGGTGGAGGTCCTGCTAACAAAGAATGAATTATTTTTATTGGCAGTCTGTAAGGTTGTGATCCTGAAAGTTTTAAGACATTTAAAGTTGGCCAAATAGTGCAAAAAAAAAAAAAAAAAAAAAAAAGACGGCGGGTAGTCACTTGATAGAGAGTGTAGATCTGCCAACGCAGTTTCATCAGATTTTCATTAAAATTGTTGAAAGTTGCCTTGACTTTGACAAATACTTTTCGACGCTGCGGATAAACCCTAACATCGAACTGTAGTTTTTGACCTGCAGTGCATGCTTAAAGTATGACGAATTTGTCATTTGTTTGTTACCTACAGGATTTAGATAAACATGATCTGTCTGGCAATACCTTAAAAACTGTTAGCAATCACATTGCGCCTTTTTTTTTTTTCAATAAAAGAAAATAATAATGACAATTAACATAAGAATGAAAAAAAAATGGTAATCAGTATAAAGAGTCAGAAAAAAACCAACAGCAACAAAATCAATTTGTCTGTATTGAAATGATTGGTAAAGTTTTGTTGAACTGATGATTCCGATTTTAAATTTTTGTGAGAAAGTTATTCACTCATATATGAATTATCAAAGAGCATACATTTTCGAGAGGAATAATATCATATTTGACAAGAATTAATTTTGAAAAAAAGCTAAGATATCCAAAAACAGACTAAAGATGAAATGATCTAAATAAAGGTGAGACCATGCAGTCCAGTTTAAGAAAATGTTGGTATTTTAACTTTGCTGTCATTTACCTATTTTAACTTTGCTGTCATTTACCTTTTTTATTGTTCACTCCCTTTTATTTTGGGATTTGTGTGTTTCCGTGACTAAAGGAGTACGGATGAGGGCACCGACTGTCGCTATTCCCCTTGCTCGTGAACAGTATAGAGTCATGATCAATGGACCAGATTTCTTTAAACCAGGATTACCCTATAGAGGACAGGTAAAGAATGATACGACTATGAAATCAGTCACTCAATTCTAGATGAGATCATGAATGCACTAGTGGTTTTCTCATGGTTTTATTTTTGTTTCCGACATGTTTTCTTCTTGTTTATGTGGCTTCATTTGCCAATAATACTATGACATATCATACGTGCCACGTGTTAAAAAAAGAGATGTTTTGCTGGTATAGTTTTTTTTTTCTTCTTTTTTTTTGCAACAACAACCTTATTTACCTCGTAAATGTTATTATCATTGTTTCCTGGAGTTTACTGAGGCAGGTTGAGGATGTATGTGGAAATGGCGCTATCTTTTTTTCTTTTTTTTTTTTAACTATAAAGTGTTATAATGTATGTCTGTACCATTTTGTTTCTGTTAATTGAACAAAATCAATGAACAGTTAATGCATTTCTAATTTTTTTTTCTCAGGTATTTATAGAAATGCATTTTTATAACATCGTTATCAAAAAATGTCCCCGTTGAATACAGAATCTACATCAACAAGACTTTGCGATTAGATTGAATGGGATTGATATAGTAAATATTAATGTTTTCTATTCAGAGCACCAGTTCAGGAAAGGATCAACCCACACGAGTTATAACGATCCGCTCTTGTCGATTACTATAATTTTACTAAAAGATTCTCAATTTACTTTAAAAAGTATGAAGCAAAGAAGTTTGCCGAAGTGTCTTCAAACTTCGCAACCACAGTTCACTCGCCACATGCACCAAAAAAGTTACTTTATTTCTTTAGTTGTGTGTGCATTCAGATCTGCAATATTGAGATACACACTCGGTCAAAAATGTCAGTATTTACGGAGAGGTTCAGACCACAAAACACTGTTCAATTTTATACGTTGAGGCCCTGTCCTATACTATTATCGCAAATCAGCCAAACAAAAGAAAGCTTTGTGTTGTGTGGCCATTTGTGTGCATTATTATTATCATTTTTTTGAAAAGGGGGAGGAGGACGCCGACCCAAATAAACCCAATGCAAAACTTTGAAAAAAATTATATTTAACTTAATATTAAGTTCTTACCTGGTTAATAAGTTTCAAGGTTAAAAAAAGCTTATTTGAAACAAGCTATTTGCTACCTCTTTACAATGCTATATTTGATACGCTTATGTGTGATAATTGATTTTGTTTTAAGTCATCACTGAAATAACATTCTTGCATTAATGTTTCTTTTTTGGAAAAAAAAAAGGTTTTTCTCTCATACCCAGATGGCATCCCAGCTCAAGGCGTTCCAGTTCGCGTAAACGTAGAAGAGACCAGTAGTCACATTAACGTTGTCACCGACACTAGTGGTATTGGAAGATTTGAGATTCAAGGGCCGTCTGATCCATTCATTACGACTCTCAGTTTAACGGTAATAGCCCCTTTTAAAAATATTACACATCACTCCACTGCACTGACACTTCAAAAAGACAACAACTACAACACCCCCAACACACACACATACCCTCATTCACACCCTTTACACACACGCACAAAAACCAACATGTCCAATGCTTGCTTAAGGTAGTGAATAAAATGAAATAATCTTCGAGAACGTTACATACGATTGAAACATTGAATGCATTGATGGAAACCAACGCTGGTTATTATTCAGTGAATAGAAAGCCATGATTGACCCTGAATAATCAATCTTTCTTTTTGCTGATGAATGGTCTGTTGTCATTCAGTTGAAATAAAGACAACTCAGATCAAGCATGATTATTTTAAAACCTAAGATAATTCCTTTATTTTGATGTTCATCTTTATATCTCAACTCATCCTTATTTAAACGTGTCAATTCGTGTCTGAAAATAGTCTGGTAACATTCAAATCAGCCTTACAATGTATGAAGTAAACAATGCCACGTATTTTCTTATTACTTAAAATTTTACCAACAAAACATATTGTAAGTTGTCATGAAGTTTGAACGTGACTTGCTGATAAATGTGTACTGTCGTAATGATTGTTCTTCTTGCTGATATGAACCAGAGAATATCTACCTATGCGTGTGTATCAAAATTTAAGAGCCCATCTGAACACCTCATGGTATGGTTAACTAACTGTAATACGATGAAATATTGTTAAACGTTAATATTGTTTGTTTATTCATATATGTATTTAATTATCTGTTACGGTTGTTTATTTTAGGGATTAATTTGTATGCAAAGTCTGTATGAAGTTGCCTTTGCTAACTAGATTTATTCTCGAGAGACTGTAGGAAAAAATACATTGTGATTTTGATATGGAACAATATGCAAAGACTATTCTTTAAAAAAGAATGACAAGTGTTAAACAAAAATCGTATTCATGACCGTGTATTACAGAACGAACTGCAGGTCACTAATAACCGGATTTTTACTTGCGGACTCAAAATAGGTGAAAGGCTTCATTCTTGTCCTTTTTAGCTATATTACACGAAAGAGCGAGTTACCGTCTTGAAGTTATTATCATAGCTTGGAATTATAAAACAAATGGGATATTACGTTTTTACATTTGTTTTTTCTTGAACATTTCAGTACATTAACACAGTGGCTGTGAAAAAGGGTTTTGTTTCGTTTTCTGTTGCTTTCCTTTGTTTTTGTTGTTCCCTTTGATTCCACATAGAGTACTGGGTGAAATAAAACACTTGAAATAGACCTTAAACCCATTAAGACCTTAGAGCCCTCCTTCCATGCCATCTCAGTGAAAAGCTTTTGCATACAGTTTCTTCTATGTCTGTCTGTGCCTGTGTGTGTGTGCGTTTTATTCCGTTTGATATTTAAATGAGTATTAAGTCTATTTGTATCGCGTCTTTTAGTGATTCTTTTTCTTTTCTTTAGATTCAAGTGTGCCTTTTCAGGATGGGTGCTTCTAGATACCTGAGAAATTTATCATCCGTCGACTTTTAGGTGGTCCTATAATAAATGGAATGCACCTTATTCCGCCTGCTGTTGTGAAATCTCGGTGAACATTCACAAGGGAATATCATGAAAACTAATATCTGGATAAGCATTTAAAGAGTTTGTTCGATAACCCGATAAGTCCATTTTTGAAGATTTGAAGTACGGTCTCTGTCATAAAGGACAAAATAATACCCTTTAAATGATATATTGGTCACTACATATTTGAAGTTATAGTCAAAAGAAGCAAAACATTTCTTACTATTCTCTTTATTTTTCTTGACCTTTTGATCGCAAATATCTTAATTTGGCAAATATGGACTTAAGCTTTTATGTTTTTGCAAACAAACTCTTCATTTGAATGATCGTACGCGCACGATAAACCGGGAAGATTTGGAAAAAACAAAAAACAAAAAAAAAACATACGTGTAGTTGTCATTCCGCATATCATACCTATCCTGTGTGTAACGATCAATAAATGTATGCAGTTGTTGTTTCCACTCATTCATTTGGTGATGAACAGGTTACTGAGGTGGACCCTGGCTTTCGAGCACGGTTTACGAGTCCAAAGAAATCAGTGAAAGCATTTTATTCACCAAGCGGTTCGTTTCTTGACATCGAAACCTCTGAGCAAAGAGTGAGCAGTGGTCAAGATGTAAATGTCAGCCTTACCTTTACAAGACCTGCCTCTGAGACAGGGTCCAATATAGAGTTTTTCTACCGGGTTGGTATCTGATCTTTTACTTTTTTCCCTTCTCAACAATTATGATTTTTCCATTTTATAAGTATTAGTCGCAAAACGAGCAAAGAAAATGAGTTTGCATCCTGATGGAATCTCATTTTCTTTGCTCATTTTCCACAAATGAATTACATTTATTTCTGGTCAATTTTCTTCTGCTTGCGTTTGTATGATTATTTGGTATGATAAATGATGTTAATGTAATATCAATTATGCCTAATATCATAATCATCGAGGTAATACTAATGATGGTGATGATGATAATAATAATCATTATAATGATGATGATTATCATTATTATTATTATTATTATTATTATTATTATTATCATTATTATTATCAGTTTTGTTGTTATTTTAATCACCACTATATTTAAAGGGACCATAATGTATAGTATGACATTGTTATGCGATGTTGCATATCAAAAAGTTTGTGCTTTAATCAACTTTTAGACACAGAGATATCCAGTCTTCATAATTATATCCGTTTATGATGCTTGAGCTCGGGATCTCTTGATGGCTATGCTATTTTCAAATGGTTAATTATCCCGCAGTTTTGGGCCAGTAACAGGCAAGTTCGTGGCCTTTCATTATTCATTTAGATGACATGTGTGATATTATACAATAATAGCGTCTCACAAACTGTCCACTTTACGAATTTGTACGTTATTGAGTAGTTATCTTTTTTTTTTGTTTTTCCATGCAATTAGGGAAATGTCGTGTCTTGTGTACAACAACAAGATGTTGCATAATATTTTGAAGGTGATTTGGAAGTTGAAATAGTTTACATATTGAACGCAGGCTACTTCCGTCCGAATGAAAGGAACGTCTCGCGAACATGATTGCTATGGTGGTCTCCACCTCTTAAAAGATATTTTGCTTCTCCGACAGATTTTGTCACGAGGACGTGTTGTCTCTAATGGGCAGCTGACATGGACAAATCCTTTATATGTGATAGGTCCAGACGCAGAGGTCCACGAAGTAATACGGAGGGATAATACATCAACCACAACGAGAGGGAAGATAACAATTCCGTTTTGTTTGTTTGTTTGTTTGATTGATTTTTCTTTTCTTTAGATGATGATTATTCTCAAAGTTTGACTTTATTAAGGCATGAAGGAAACTTAGTTTGCAGTGGAACATTCATATCTAAATCTCTTATGACGAAAAGTTGCATAAACTCTACACATCTTTGAGAGAATATGGCTCGAACGATATGCTGAAAATAATGTGTGGATTCGTGTCAGATACAGTTTAACCCAAAGTGTATTTTTTTTTATTCGGATATATTGTTATTCATCACATAAACAGCTGTCCGAACGAAATGATTTGCAGGATCTACATTGCAGCACGCTTTACTGGTTCAAAATGTATGCATGCCATGTCTAGGAACATGTTTTGTATCTTCTCGTTAGATACCAAATTTACATTGTGTGGCTCGAAGGATATGCACAGACGACAAGTGATTACAATGATGAACTTCCTGATATTAAAATCTGATTCCATGCAGCCAGATCTAGATGTTTTATATATATATATATGAAGGGTTTGTTTGCAAAAACCGATAAGTCCATATTTGAAGATTTTGAAGTACGATCTCTGTCATAAAGTACAAAATAATACCTTTTAAATGATATATTGGTCGCTACATATAAAGCTATATTTTTGAAGATATGGTCAAAAGAAACAAACATTTTCTTATTATTCTCTTTATTTTTCTTGACCTTTAATCGCAACTATCTCCATTTGGCAAATATGGACTTATCGGTTTTTGCAAACAAACTCTTCATATATATATATATATATATATATATATATATATATATATAATCATAATTATTATTGCTATTACTATTAAAAGGAGCAATCTTTGAGCAGATACTCACAATACCAATGTGAGATTTCATAATGATGGTTGCACTTTTTTTGTCAATTATATGTACGATATTCTGTATGACGTTCAAAAAAAAAAAATCATTCGACATTTTTCCCATTAATTATTACCCAATACAGAAGACACAGCGCCTGATCTTCCACCCTATCCTTCTTTTGTTATCGACAACTTGAATTTTTCCTTCACTGCCACGACGCAAATGTCTCCGCTAGCCCATCTTCTCGTCTTTTACGTCCGTGAAGATGGTGAGGTCGTCAGCGCCAATGGGGAAATTCAAATAGCGCCTGCATTTGAACACAAGGTTGGTAGCAACATGCCCAGTACCAATAACATATCCTAATATAGTAGGAAATCGACTACGTGAATTGTAGAAATGTCAACCTCTGCTCATCCTATGACCTGGCAAATTTAGCTGAGAAAAGATTGATTAAGTCGAGCATGCAGCGTAATATCAGAGATCCTACACACTACATGTAAAATCTTTGATATTATCCATTGGGGGCCAATATACTGTAGTAGCAAATAATAAAATATGATGAGCATGCCAAAAAGGGGAACAGATATGCAGTGATTTCTATTTCACAACACATCAAATTTGTACACCACGCAGTAGGCCTGAATGAATAAAACCATTGGTGTCTGAACAAATACTGTGCTTCTCCTCTTTAACATGATCCGGATTGATTTGACAGTTTAATTTCATTCATTTTGACATTAAAACAAGCAATCCCTAAAGTTTTCAAGTCAACGCATATGCACATTTCCTTTGGGGCCACATAAAACCTAGCGGGCTTGATTGGAAAAGGTCCCAAAGTAAATGCAAGAATCTTACAATTCAAAATAGAGGTACACAATTAAAGAATTTAATTGGTACACAAACAATACGGGCCAAAGAAGGACCATTGTGAAGTAGAGTGGATGATGAAAGTTATTTTTTTTTTCTGCATTATAATAATGAATGCTGTTGTTCAGATGAGAACATTTTATTTCAAACACTATTCATTAGGAAAGAAATCCAACCCCCCAAAATAAACCTGAAAAAAAAAACAGAAAAAAAGACAAACATTCCCTACAAAATGATATAAAGATAACAAAAATCGAATAGGAGATGTGGACATATCATGTCATTCTCAAATGTCATATTTTTTTCGGAAAACATTTCTTGACCAGTCCTCGTGATTATCCGTATGAGTGACATGGTGATGTCATACCCTCACATTCATGAATGTTAAATATGAAATTCGGGAAAAATATTTCTAGCTGATATGAGTGAAAGCATGCTCCCGTACAAACATATATCAGATTAACCATTATTTTGCTCTTTTTCATTTTGGTTGCTTTTAAGACAAGTTTTAATTCTATACAGCTCAAATGTGAGATTTCTGTCCTTTCTATGATTATGTAAAATGAATTAGAAGTCTTGACAGCAGTACTGTTTCATCAGGATCCGTGTGAGAAAGGAATTTATGTTTACATTGACACTATATTCATTTTTTTTTTTTTGGAAGATGAAGAAGTTGGAGATAGATATTGTGAGGGGATTATGAAACGAACATTTCTATTTTTTTTTTTCTTCTAATGCGACATGGGCGAGCGTCTGTGATATATATTGTGGACACAGGAATTAAATCGTGACTGTCGATGGTCACAAAAATTAATCACTCAAGATCTGTTCATCCACTATTCTTCCCCTTTTTTTTTCTTTCTTTTTTGTTGCAGGTGTCTGTAGAGTTTCTTGAAGGCCGAGAGGTTCGCCCAGGGCAACCAACTTCTGTACGTGTGTCTGCCCAGCCGTCCTCACTTTGTGCTGTTGGTGTAGTGGACAAAAGTGTGCATATCATGGCGGGCAACAACCAACTCACAAAAGACGAGGTAGGTTATAAGCAGAAAAAGAGTTCATTTTCTTTCTTTTGTTTATATTCGAAAACACGGCCTGTATACAGTATGAGTGGAATGAACAGATTTATCTAAATGAAGCCTGAAAAAAATATGAATATTCAAAGCCATGTGAGAAGCATAAAGTAAATGTTTGTTTGTTTGTTTTCTATTGTTTCCTTTTCCACATTTCGACAAATAGATAAATCCTGAACATACCAATACAAAAGCATGGATGAATTGTCAAGTACGACAATTTAACATGTGAAATATGAGGAATCTACATAGAAGCATTGCTTGTAGGGTGTATATTCCCAGAAGCTAATGTGATACTAATTCTTGATATTTACAATTGAAAGGAATGACGATGTGTGAATCGGGAAAATATAAGCGTCGAAGAATAAAAATAAAAAGACAAAGAAAACAATGTCCGCGGCACAAAACTTATGGAGAGTTCCGTGATCACCCGAGCGAGGTTACAAGTCAGATACAGTGTACAATAGCAAAAATACAAAATATGCACAAAGAAGGTCCAGGAGATAATAAGATATCGCGAACGAGGCACGTGTTACATAATCGATCCATGACAGAAAAACGAAATATGAACAGAGAATATCGAGGAGGATTAAAGAGTAGCTTTAAGTATGAATTCATAAAAACAAGTTTAAGTTTATGTTTAAAACGAATTAAAAGACTGGGATGAGATTTTTTCTCTATCCAAATTATTCCCCAAAATTAGGTCCCGTAGTAGTTATTGTTTTTAAAGCAGATACGGTCCGTGCAGGAGAGAGATGAAAATAATCTTTTTGTCTCGTATAGGGTACGAATGGACTTCAGTATACGTAACGAACATCGCAGAAAATATATTGGCGAGACCACCTGAGTTTACGTGATACGTAAATTATCCGACATTAGAATAATATGAATCCTGGATCTTAAGTGTTCTGCTGGAAAAAAAAAGAAGTTTCCAGAAATGTAGCGAAGTTAATTATCCGTATAGCTCTTTTCTGTATCAATAATAAATAATTAAGTCTAGATGTACAACAATTTCCCCATGCCAGGATTCCATAAGCTATAATTATAGTTTATAAATGTGGAAATAGGCACCTTCATTTCCTTTGAAATGATGGTGCCCTTTTTTCTATGTTTTGCAGGTATTTAACTCAGTCAATTTCTTCAACGATGTCCAATTCACAAGCTCCGAGTCATGCTCACGGCAGAGGAAAGAGATTGAGCTCCCACCAAAATATGAGGCACGGTGGTATACTAAGCATGCTGACAGTTCGGAGAGTTTTCGCGTAAGTATGGTCATTGAACCTTGTATCAAACCAAAGGGGAAAGAGGTATTTAGGTTGCATTGCTGTGCACTGTTTTGAGGGGCAACATCCGCTAAGTTATATTAGTACTTCATCACAGAACGGTCATACGAAAATTAAAGGCGCCGTGCTTGATTTGTGTTACTGGCTCATGAAACTACCATTTCTTAAACTCTCAGACCACAGAACAATAATTTTGTGAATTCATTTCAGATGCATTTTAACGCAAAGGGTATTCCTTGTGTTGTTTATGGGAGACTGATTTGATTCATAATATAAACAGCTGTCCAAGGAAGTGATATGTAGGGTTTGCATTACTGCACGCGTTGTTGGTTCAGATTGTATACATTGTATAATGAGCATGTTTCAAACTACAACGTATATGTATCACCTCGTTAGATGCCAAATTTACATTATTGTGTGGCTAATTCCTCAACACCGGTCAGAACTTTTATGAATATTGTTATCCTGTGGACTATAAGTTTAATTTTCTCGATTCCGCAAAGCATTATGAGATGTTGTCAGGAGGACCATAACATTTAGATGCTGTGTCCTATTAAGGAAATTAAACATGCATATGCAAAAAGATGAAATGTTGATGTCGAATACTTTTATCTTTTCTTCGGGGACGATCAGAACTAGTGAGCACGCGATATTTTTATCATGACCATTTGCTGTGTTCACCTCCTTCAGATGGCTGGAGTTGATTTCATGTCCAACTTTGAGCTAGAAACAAGGCCTTGCTGGGTATCCATTACAAAAAGTTTCCGTAAGTTGACTCTTAATCATCTCTTACATTTTTCTTTTTTTTTTCTTCTGAGTGTTATTTATTTACTCCCAGACTTTTAATCGCCGATAAAACCAACACCACCTAATTTACAGCACCAAATTCCAGGCCAAGTGTGATACAAGGTCTACCCAAATATCAAACTCAGAATGAACAATCAACGTAATAAGGGTAATCATTTCTTATCCAATGACTATTTTTTGTTTTAAACGGGTGAAATATACAAATCATTCTTTTATTACTATGAATGCGATGTATTTCCCACAAAAGAATACAGATTAGTTACATTCAGCACTGATACCTATTTTTTTTTTTCTGGTCACATGACAACAATGCTGATAACATTGAGTCATTCCAATAAGCTGGACAAAGGAAAAAAAGTGGGCCAACGAGCTATATTCAAATGTCACATCTCGAATAACGGTGGTGTTTAGCCAATGGACCACTTTTGCCTAGTCTTGAGCTCGTGGGCCTTATTTGTATATCGTCTGCACCCCGTGTACCTGTTATTGTCATCGCCGTGGGTCTGTTTTTCTCGGTGTCACTCGATACCTGTCTGGCCCTGGGGTTGCATGTCTCGTAACTATGTAGATAACGGACCTATTTTAATGAGCCTTATTTGCCTATTGGCTCAATCGTTAACAATTCGTAGGCCTACTTCTACTTGATGTTGTGCTCGTTAGCCTTGTTCACGTAATGTCTAGCTCGTGAGCTGAAGGACTCGTGATGGGGAACGAACTCTTGGGCTGAATGACTCGTGGGTGTCGAACTCGTGATGTGCAACCAAAAACATTGTCTCCCATACCACAAATTACTGCTTTGTATGAGATTATTGTCTCTAATTTTTGAAATCGTTAACTTATATCTGGAGGTGAAAAATGCGTCTTCCTCATTTTGTGACCGTTGTGTTGAAGATTGCAAATCAAACCATTGACATGATTGCCCGTTATGGACAAGTGTGAGCTGAGTGATTCCAGTAAAGTTGAGAGTTTTGTTAAAGAGCAATATGAGAATTAATAATATATCATAGCGTTGGAGCTGAGAGTTATGTAGAAGTTGTTCATGAGAAAAAAAAAAAACATTTTCATGCAATTCCATAATTGTGTTATCAGTCGTGAGTATTCGCGACTCTTAACTGTCTCAGACGTCCCCTGTTGTACAAATTTCCAATTTCAATATCTGATAAAATCTTGTTTGTAAGTCCACCCCTAATTTTCTTCTTTTTTTTTATTTTGCGAAAAGCAACATTCGTTTGGCTGACTGGGGTGGACGATGTTGTACAGGAAAGGAGTAACTTACAATTTACTCAACGGATGGGGACGTCGAATCTAGAAAGGATTGAACAGGAGCCTGTAGATGAAACTCAAAACTTAGCATCGTTGAGATCTTACTTTCCGGAAACATGGCTTTGGAAGTTATCGAGAATAGGGTAAGTGATTTTTCTTTTATAACGTGTTTCGACGTAGATGTGTGAATTGTTTATCAATAAATCCCATACTAATATCCTCTGTGACATGATTAAGTGAATGAATAAAAAAAAAAGCCGTTTCGCAATAATATGAAACTATATGCTTGTAGATAATACTTATATGCTTATATCTAAAGGTCCTGTTTACCTTTTGGAACATTGATTTTAGAAATGTTCAAGATAATAGGTATGGCATTGAATGCATATGTGTATAGTAGACTATAGGTCTGTTGGTGGTGCACAAAACATCCTATCATATAAGATTTTCCCGATCAAGCCAAAAATATAAGTAGATATTTGTATTTTTTTCTCAATAAACCGAAACTGTGGACGGTTATGTCTGGAACATTTTTGCTATAAATATAATAATAATAATAATAATAATAATAATAATAATAATAATAATAATAATAATAATAATAATAATAAGGTCTTGTTTACCCAGGGTAGCCTCTTCAGTTTTGTCACTGCTCTACCAGAGGACCCTGCTATTATTATTACCCTAGCGTTGCCAGGTACCCATTTATACACCTGGGTCGAGAGGGACATTGTGGGTAAAAACATCTTGTCCAAGGATGTAAAAGCACTGGGCGGGATTCGAACTCACGGTCCTCCGTTCGGGAGTTGGGAGTCTTACCCACTATGCCACAGCGCCCCCACTATTGTTCACATTATTGTATATTTAGCAATACTTAACATCGATTTTACCGATTGAAAATCTAAAATAGTGGTTTATATCTTTAACTCACATTTAAGAACTATTTCAAAGGACTAATGCTTGGTTTTTGTTTCATCTGCAAATGGCAAGTTATGCATATGATAATGTGCAAATATTCAGCTATGCTTAGAATGACCACCAGGAAATAAAAATGATTCTGCCGGGGGGGGGGGGATACTTGTGGTAAATTGTGTCGTGATAAAGAACATTGGTTACAAAATATCATATCAGGCATTCTAATTACTGTACTACTGTACATACCATTGCAAACTTAGTGGTCTTCTATGATGAAAAAGAAAGAGAGGTATGGAAGTTGGCAAATGATTGAAATCATATGTGACCCGCTACAACAAAATGATCCTAAAGTCGGGCGAGGTCGATTATTTAAAAATTGCATGACACAATTCCCTTATCTTTCTGCCTTAAATTGATATATAACACATCTTATAAAAAAAAAAATATTCGGCTGCGGAGATATCGATGTTTGCAAGAGAGCATGTCGAGACGTCTGGGAAATTACTGTTTCGAGAAAAGCGCCCTAAAAGTTCTCCTTGCGATGCAATCACGATCAAGGGACACTCAAGTCAGTATTCACCTCCGGACAATAGAAGGTAAGCCCTAGCAACCCCCGAAATGCTCATTCAAACACAGGGTCGGCGGTCTCCTCACCGACCAATCAGTGACCAGGATGCCAGGAGAAGCGGCTGGGCATAGCGCACCCCGCCAGCACGCACCAGTCGACTGGGGAGTATGCGAGCTTCACGCTTCGGTTAGCCGCAAGCAGCAAACTGACCAATGAGATCACTCTGGTCGTTGTTAGGGGCGGAGCCTATCTGTGGCGCTCAATCCAAATGTTCGAACCAGTTTCTGTTTTGTTGAAACGCCAAAAAACATGGCCCAGAAAAACGCTATTGTTTGGTCTTTCCTTTCATCATTTTGCTTCAAAATTTCGACAGATGATAGAAGACATGTCAGACTCTAATAATATGTCAAATTCAGAAAATCGTAAGTTTTGACCGATTTTGATGCTCTGACTTCAAACTCGATTTTCACGGCTTTGACCGTGCGCGACTTTAGGACCATTTTGTTGTAGCGGGTCACATATGCATTTAATTTGAAACAATTGATTACCTTGAAGATATTGTTGGATGTACAGCCATTGTTATGTAAATTGTCTCCTATTTGGTTTGTACAGGGCAAGTGGTCAGCATGTAACCAGGGAAGAAATTCCACACACCATAACGGACTGGGTGGCCAGTGCCTTCTGTCTGTCACCCACTCACGGAGTGGGCGTGGCTGACTCAACGTCCATCCGAGCCTTCCAGCCGTTCTTCCTCTCCTACACACTCCCTTACTCCGTCCTCCGGGGTGAGAAAGTTCCTGTCAAAGTATCAGTCTTCAACTTTCTGACTGGTTGTCTAACTGTGAGTTTTATACTGCACTCCTTGACAAAGCGAATCCATAAGTGTGCTACAAAAGGGGCTAGATTGCCCTCCCCCCCCCCCCAAGTAAATAAGGCAAGTAAACAAGACATAAGACATCTATCAATTCTCCCTTGATGAGTGCCTAGACACTTTGATAGCAGATTACCATGCATTCTCTTACCATATTTCAGATCATTCCTCCAAACCTAACCATAATGAAGTCAATACAGGCATATCAATGATATATCCCCCGCAGTTAAAAAGAGAGGACCTTCTTTCCTAAAACCTAGAGGACTAGGTAAACTATAATTATCATCACTATCATTGTCCACACATGTCCTTCGGCAAAGAAAACACACTTAAAGTTATGTTTGATGAAAGAAACTTCACTATAGAACGCTAATAAAAATAATATTTTTTGAGGGTGTATTTTTGAGGTGTGTGATTGTCTTGCCCATCAAAAATACTTGGTGTCACATACCTCTCGAAAAGCTATCTACGTCGGTCGCCGGGGGGGGGGGGGGGTGTCTTCTCCACGGTAAACAAGCAAGATATCGTTACAGTCCCAGAGTTAGTCAAATTTGGGACTCCACTTGAAAGTTGGTAGGGCAAGTCTTATTGGTGGACACATTAACTGAGAACATTGTTTGTATCTGTGGTTCTTCCTCTCCCCTTACAACTGACGAGCCCCCTAGAGTTTATCACCCTCAAGTAGACTCGCTGTCCCCAGACCAGGCCACAAATGATCAGCGGTTGAATCGGTCACTGTAGAATACCGTCATTTTTCTTGAAGTAGTTGATTATATACACGAAGGTGATGGATGATGTCTGGCTTTTGTAAGAAACTAAGAGTCAATCTTCATTGGTAATTCCTCTGACGTTGAATGCAGAGAAAGTCAGTCTTGGTATCAGCACTGGTATGTGACAGTCATGAAGTCTTTGGAGCTCATATGAAATACTGGATTGAGACATTGGCCATGGAAATGACTGGTTTGCCTGGTTTCTTCATGCGTCTATAGAGTTGATCTCTATTGTCTTGGGTACTGACTTAGTGTCCCACCAATATGTTTACATGTACATATGTTTACACGTTCTTCATTTTGCTATGTTCACAAGGTTGAGCTGTCGATGACTGAAAGTGCTGACTTCTCTATTGAGGCTGAACCCGAGTCTCCGGGTATTGAGGTCTGTGGAAGTACCCCTCGGACTATGGAGTATGAACTGATCTTCAGTGGGCTTGGAGATATTCCCATTAGAGGTAGTACAACGAGAATGTATTTTATCTCCGAAGCTTTCCCTGTTTTCATCTTTATTCCGTTGTTGTTGTAACCCTGTATTCTGTTTGTTCATCTTGTCTTTCTGAGAAACAAGTAATCAAAAAAAAAAAATCGTAAAAAGGAGAATACCTTATAGCTTGGGAGACATAATTACTTTATTGGTAAATCAATCTCTTTTTTTTTATGGAAAATTTACCAACTTATGTGGTCAATATTTTGATCCTGCATCACAGAACTATAAAAGTCGCCACATTCACATTCTGGAAAATTGTCAAGTGAGAAAAGAAGTTGTGAAATATTGAGTGCGCTCAAGCGTTAACGTTTTCTGATCCGTAATTAATTGGATTTAATTGGATTAAAAAATCACACACAATCAAACTTTACAGCAACAACAAGGGGGATTATCACACTAGGTTAAAATTGCTCATGTTCTATGAACACATCCTATCCATGAATAATGTAAACTTTTAAAGCAGTAGCATCACCATTTTAAAAGTTATTCATGTTTAGAAATCAAAAAGGGACTCTAAAGACATGCCTTATCATATCATTTCAAAAATAAATGTGTTCTGGAAAAATGTCAAAAACACATTTCTCCGTTTGTTTTATAGCGAAAACTGCATAATAATGTAGAACATGTATAACTATTTCAGAAAAGAAAAAGTCAAGATTGACTCTTTAGTCTCGGTTCACCTTTTTTTAATCCTCTCACACAACCAAAGAGTTCAACATTTTGTTGGTTTTGTGTTAGAAGGTCATATATCTTGTTTTTTTTTCTATAATGTCGTAGAGACAGACCTAACATAACAAGCATATTATCGAATGGAATAATTACGAGGTTGTTTTGATCATGATTGCGTGACCGTGCATCACAAAACAAACAACAAGTCGCAACCCTTGATCTTACGTGAGGACTCAAGAAAGGTGAAATGGGTCAACCAAGTCAATTTTGAGTTTTCCATATTTTCTGAAAGAGCTAATCTTCCTCTATTCTATTCTTGAGTTTGAGATCATGAATTGCACGGGAAAGTGGGTTCCCATCAGTTTTTTCTACAACCCCCCCCCCCTTTTTTTTTCTTTTTCTTTTTGGTAGAGAAGTGTGATCCGGTTTTTCTTAGAGAACACTTTCACTCCTTGAAAATCTTCTGCACACTCTTCACTTTCAAGTCTAATAGCATTTGAAAGGACAATGCTACTACTTTGAAAATTGGCATTAATCATAGACAGAATGTTTTGATAGTACATGCTTAATGTGAGCTTTATCCTATAATCACTTCATTGTTGTTGCTCCTGTGGTTTACATCATGTTCTTTTTTTTTTCCATTCATGACACAGGAAGCACGGCTTAGTAAAGATTAAGCGCTTAAATAGACCCTGTACTTCAGAGCCTCTTTTCTCAGTTCCAACTTTTCCAGAGTGTGGGCTTTATTTCCAATGTTTATATAGGTTGCTAGAATCCATTTAAATTGACTTATACATGGTTTTAACGCTTACAGTCTGCTCTTTCAGAATTTGCCCTTAACTAAACATTCATGTCTGGCGACTTTTTGT
This sequence comes from Diadema setosum, assembly GCF_964275005.1. NCBI lineage: Eukaryota > Metazoa > Echinodermata > Echinoidea > Diadematoida > Diadematidae > Diadema > Diadema setosum. Next base: position 3,532,273 of record NC_092700.1, on the reverse strand, counting down.
TTGATTTGTGGTGCAGGGTCACATTAGCCAAAAAAAAAAAAAAAAATCGCATATTCACAGATTATCTAATACCCAGTTCTTCCCGCACTTCCTCGAGAGCCTTCAGAAAGCGCTCCGAAACGGAATTAATTCTTTTTGCAGGTCAACGGAGAACGGGCATGTTGCGACACGGATTGTCGCCCCTACACGGATTGTCGCCTCCTGCTCGGGGCGACAATCCGTGATGAGCGTTGGCGGCACGGAATGTCGCCCCCTACACGGATTGTCGCCCGCCCTCGAAGCACATTTTGCTGGGTAATATCGTTCTGGACATAATCATTGAAATACTAACACATAACCTACATGGCTACATCCAGTAAACATGCCATGTAAAAAGTCATGGTGAGGTTTCAAGGAAGTGTGTATGTGCGCGTGCACATGATAATTTAGTGTCCGTTTGTGCGTGTGCGTGTGTGTGCGTGTGTGTGTGTATGTGTGTGTGTGTTGGATGGATGTGCGATGAATGGGACAAAAAACAGGAAGTAAACCACCAGAGTAACAACAACGAAGAGATTATCAGATTAAACTGAAATTAAAGGGACTGTACAGTACTGGTTGAGGTGGGGATTCATGTTTTGAACATTCCTAAGTGAGATAATGAAAAGCCTCTTATGAAATATGAAAGAACATGTAATTTTAAGAAGGATTCAACGTTTATTTGATGAAAATTGGTTTTTCAAATGGCTGAGATATCCCAAAAAGGGCTAATAATAAAAGGCGACATGCCACAACTTTATTAGGATCTCTTTGTTTCACCTTGTTTTTGGATATCTCAGCCATTTCAAAACCGATTTTCATCGAATAAACTTTTGATACCCCTTAGAACTGCATGCTCTTTGACATCTCATACAGTGGTTTCTGAATATCTCGCAAAACGTTAAAAGCTAAATCTTCACCTCGACCAGAACTGTACACACCCTTTAAGCATGCCTCATTAACACATTCTGTCCATAATTAATGCCAACTTTCAAAGCAGTAGCACTGTCCTTTCAAAAGTTATTAGAGTTGAAAGTGAAGAGTGTGGACAAGGTTTTTCAGAAATGAAAAAGGGATTCTAAAGACACACCTAATCACACTATTCTACCAAAAATGTTCGAGATAAACTGCTAAAAAACACACTTTCCTGCCCGTTTTATGATCCCAAATTTTAGCATATTGTAAAAGAAGACCCGCTCTTTCAGAAAATATGAAAAAGTCAAGTTCGGCTAGGTTGACCCATTTCACTTATTTTCAGTCCTCACACAAAATCAGTGTGTGCGACTTTATGTTCGTGTTGAGGTGCACGGTCACATAATCTATATTCAAGGAATATAGGTTTGGTAGGGCCCTATACATGTCAAAACTTTCTCGTGAAGAAATTATTAGTAGGGTTGGTCTATAATCGAGTTATCTATGTTGAAGTAATGGACAAATTGATTTGCTTTTGTTTCGAATTGCCATTTGTAACTTTTTTTGTTCACGTTGCACCCAGAATGGGTCGATTTATGAATGGTTTGAATGAAATCAATAAATATCAAGGGAAAAAGTGTTGAGTTGGTTTGTTTGCATTATGAAGTTTGTTTGAGTGTTTGTGGGTGTTTGTTTGTATTACGTATGTATTAGCGGTGTGCAATGGCAGTTCGTTTGTGCTAAAATCAAGTAACGATTGACAAATTTTTTACGGCGTGTGGAAATTATTCGCTCATGCATAAAGCATGCCAAACCTATTCTGGGACAAAGAATAGTGGTATGGACGTTCTAGTTTATAAGACTGATGGAAGAAATGACTGCAGGGAAAATTGAACAAAGACAAATAACATTTGGGGAGGGTACCTCCCTCGTATGTATTTTCTCTCGGTCTCTCTCTCGCCTAGCCCGCCTCACCGCTGATATTTGGTTGACACACCCATACTATTTTTAGATCAACGCTGGTGTGAATTCTTTAAACACGTGCTCATACACTCTGAAGGCGTTTGTATTGCCACAGTAGCGCCACTATATTCCACATACACACGTAAACATGCAGGCACACGTATACACACAGACAAACAAACCCCTACCACTATGTAACCACCACACATGCACAGTTTCTACATATTGTATTATTATACTCCAAACTCACACACACACACACAACAAATCATACACATCACATATCATGCAACTCACAATACACACACACACACACACACACACACATACGCATAACTTACCAGTCATACCCATCCCACCAAAGCTTAACACCGGAGGAACCACGCCGAGCCCGGGGCGACAATCCGTGACGGGGCGACAATCCGTGTCGCAACAAATTTTTTGCCAACACGGATTGTCGCCTTCGAGGTCAAAAACTGGGAACTGCACAAGCGTCACGGATTGTCGCCAGGCGACAATCCGTGTAGGAGGCGACAATCCGTGTAGGGGCGACAATCCGTGTCGCAACAGGGCAGGTTCAATGGTAACCTGGCTGTATAAACGCAGTCAAGCGGTACATACATTGTTTTGTTTTTGTTTTTTTTTTGTTTTTTTCAACGGCCAATTACATGAGCCATTGAACAATTAAAATACCAATCGTATGCAAGGTATAAATCAACCGTGCGCTGATGGGCTGAAAAAAAAGTTCTACACAGAAAGTTACTTGAATGGGGTCAGCGAAACGAAGGCGAATATCTACTGAACCCACCATTGATCGTCATAGACGTTTCCATACGAATTTTATAGCAAGTTAGGGGCACATTACATTGAAGTAAAAAAACATAAATAAATACTGCGTTACACGCAGGTTGGGTTTGTATCCTGGTATTATTGAATTGATGATTTATCTAATCTTTGGATGTCAACGTTGTCACATTCAAACGTTGCTACGTGGAAATTCCTGCTCTAATACTTACTCAGGTACATATTGAGTAGTAATTTCATTTTCTTTTTTCTTTGGTTCTTTATACGTCTTTTGAAGCAGCTACATATTACAAAGGCTCTAGAAACGTTTCAACTAGTGATTTGGAGATGTTTTACTGGATGGCAAAGAAGGCAGTTGGTGTGATGGGAAAGTTGTAGCATGTATTTTTTTTTTTTGCCCATTTATTGTTCCAGTCGATGCTGTAGCAGACCGTATTACAGATGAGAATGTGGAAATTGCTTCAGGTAATTACACTTTTCCCGTCGTAGATGCCCTTGAAGACACCATACTTGTGGAGGTGAGTTCAAACCTCCGCGTACTATCATGCAGTAGACCGGAAGAATTAGTGAATGAGATACAGTTCATACATTATTAACAAAAATCCTGCAGAATCTGATGTGTTAGATATTGTTTTCAATTCCATTCACTTTTGTTTCTCAACATGTGCAAATGAATCACGTGACGAATCAGTAATTTCTTTTTCCTAACGTCTATAATTAAGCGAGTACTTACGAAAATACAAGTATTCAAGGGCATAGTGGTAGTGAGATGTCGTTTGACTGGGGCAACTTTTAATCTCCTAAAATACAGCAACAACAACACTTGGTAGGTCGAATCTATTTTCATGGTATACATGCAAGCTTTAAGACTGCATCTTACGGATTTCTTTCTGTCATTTTTTTTTTCATTGTTCATTACTTGTAACAACTTTAGAATCTTTACTCGAAAATTGAGCGTTCATCTTAATTATCGCAAAGTGGGATTTTTTTTTCTCTTGAATTTAGTTGATGACATACAAAAAATCTTCCTTCATTCGGATAGCTTCTATAACCCTCATTGAATACCAAAAACAAACGGACTAAGAAGACATAAACTTAGATTAAATTAGTGCAATATGATAGAATAGCAGTTTTTGCTAAAATGGAACAATTAAGTTGAAAGACTAAAAGTAGTTGTTCGGCTATCTTAAGATTTATTATAAAGAAAAATGATCTGCTCTGTTAATTTCATTATTGTCTACACACACACACACACACACACACGCACATACACATATATTAATGTACAATCGTTTCACATCAACCTGTGAACGAAGGAAAGTATACATTATCAGTATTGTTTATTCAAAATTTATGTTAACATCTCGTATCTCTCTCTCTCTCTCTATTTCTCTCTCTTGCATGTAAGCCTGAAGGTGCAGAAAGAGAAGAAACTTTCAGCGAAATGATATGTCCAGATGGTAAGAAGTTTGAAATGATCTTTCATTCCTGGAAAGAAGTCGTATCATGCAGTTATAGAAATCATCTTGAATAAATTTCTATTATGAATAAATTACAGGGATCTTTTCTCTCTCTCTCTCTCTCTCTCTCAAGAGAGAGAGAGAGAGAATTGGCGTTTTCCATAATGATACATGTAATTACTTATCCATTTGTGTCGTTTATTCATGAATAATGTATTCATCTTTTTATTTATTCATTATCTAAGATATATTTCTCATCTATTTTGTAATCCAATATTTTCAAACATTCTATCATCTCCGAAGTTCACGGGATCAAACACTATTGAAATATCAGTCACGGAAATCATAAGCTACTCATGGTGACAGGGCATTTTTGTATTCTGCACCGAAATTATGGAATAATCTCCCTTTGTTGTTTTCTTCCCCGACGGCAGGAACTACGGTTACTGAGTTTAAGTTCAGGTTAAAAACCCATCTTTTCAACAATGCAATCTATTTTTGAATTATGTATTTTGTGATATTTACTATAATCCACTGGTAAAGCGCATTTGAACATGTACGTTTATGGAAAATGCGCTATATAAATGTATTGTTATTATTTGTATTCTTATTGTTTTTATTGTTATAACTACTACTATTATTACTTTGTAATGCTCAGTAGAGTATATTTTCATAGTGGCTGCGCAATATAAATATCAGCTTTTGTCATTATTATTTTCTTTAACTCAAATGTCTCCCCAATACTCTAGTGTCTTGAAAATGGAAAGAGTTAAGGCTCTCAGGTGTGTTAAGCTGTACCTTTTTTTAATCACAAGTTTATCATTAGAACTGGAATGAATGGAAAAATCATTGATTATTTAAAGTGTTCAAAACACCTTCATCTTCAATTTCCATTTCAATTTCAATTTCAATTCCAAGTTTTATTTGAGAATATATGCATCACAAAACCAACCAAAAAGGCGCACGCTCTGATTTTTCGACAGGACTCAAAATAGGTGGCACTCGTCAACCTTGTCAATCTTGGTTTTTCATATTTTCCATAAGAGCAATATTCTTCTTTTACATTAGTTTATCATTTGGGATCATAGCAATGAAGGTAACCTGTGTTGCAGAGGTTTCTCTGTTTTGATCTTTTAATCTTTTTATTGGTAGAATATTGTGCCTAGGTATGCCCTAGAGGCCCTTTTTAATTTTCTTTTAAACTCTGAAAGGGTGATGCTTCTGCTTTGAAAGATGATTTTAGTCATGAACAGGATGTGTTGATGAAGCATGTGAAAGTCCATCCTATTCATATGATTTCTTCATCGTTACTTTTATGTACTTTTGCAGCCTATTGTATCCCCATTCATTCCACTGAGGACGAGATGGGAAGATTATAAGCGCTGGAATCGACCCTATACTTTAGAGCCTCTTTCAGTACACACTTTTCCACTTTCGAATGTTTTTTTTTTTTTAATATTTAGATTGAACGATTTAGATTTTATTTAGGAGACTCTATTCAAATGAAGTGATATATAATTTCAAAGCTTAAAATCTGCTCTCTCAGAATGTGCCTTTAACAAAAATTCTTGTCGACTTTTTGTTGTTGTTGTTGGTGTTGTGTTTCAGGGTCGCATTTGATTTTTTCTCTTACTTTCCGTCGTTTTTGTTGGTTCTGGTAGATGAGGGTGATGAACCATATTCCAAGATGGTGACTCTCGCTCTGCCGGAGGTAATTGTTCCAGGATCTGCACGAGGAAGAATACAAGTTATCGGTGAGATTGATATGATTTCATAATTGTGTATATCTTGTATTTCTAAACATATTCCCCACCCTTTCTTTCATATTACCAGAAAACAAGTAGTTCGTAGCAATTTAAAACTTGACATACTGACATATTCACAAGAAAATCATTTCGTGTACAAAAATAGTGTTTATGTGGTGATGCATCCACATGAAAACTAGACTTACACCTCATATGCATATATTTGACGTCGGTACAGACAAAATATCTTCCAGGAAATTGTTTATCTAAATTCAGATTCAGGACAGCTTTTCAAGGCCAATCTATTTTGTTTCATTTTCGTTTGATGTCCTTTTTTTTACCTCCAACTTAATGATGACCAATCGTCCATTGGGTTATAAGAACTCATACATTGTATCTAAAAATATATATTTTAGGAGAGCAAAAAGATATATCTTTTATCTTAAGATTTTTTTTTTGCGTCTTCTCATGACAACATCAATGTTGACATCACATTAATCAGAAGCATTGTGTTTGATTATATCAGTAATTGTAATGTTTTACATCTCAATTCAGTGTAATTCATACTCACAGTTGCATTAGGAGGTTTAATGATTGCAACTGAAATAGGAGGGCTTGTCCCTCCAAATTCAATTTCATATTTGGATTTCGCGGTATTACATTTATTTTCTAAACAAACTTCCATGATTCCGTGCTTTTTTGGTAAAAATGCTGCCGATTTCATTCGATACACTGTTTGCCCCTGTATGATTCCCGTGTCAATCACAATACAATACTGTTTGTTTGGTTTTTCAGCCCTCAAAATATTGCAATACATTCGTACACATAGCTTTAATCGAAATTCTAACAGTATATAACTTTTGCAATAATTGAGCTACAGTCCTTGAACTGCACAGCTATGTTCTACTGATACTTCCGCATCCACTGAAATGACATTGCCTTTGTACTCAATGTGTAGCAAGTGAAGACAGACAGGTTGTATACGTAATAAAGAATAAGAACATAATTGTGAAGGGAGCACATATGAAAAGAGCTTGCTGTGATTCTGTTATACAGGTGATGTGATTGGACCAGTCATGAGTAACCTTGGAGAACTGCTGAGGATGCCCTTTGGATGCGGGGAGCAGAATATGATCACCATGGCACCCAGCATCTTTGTGATGCATTACCTGACGGAAACTAACCAGATGACTGATGAGATATCATCAAAGGCCTTGGAGTACATGGAAAACGGTAAGTGTCCAAACAACGGACTAGTCCCTTGGGTGGCTGTAGGTTTCAAAGCTATAAAATATGGTTATTCAGAATTTAGTGTGACAATTCTATGGCAAAAAAAAAATGCCTTGTGAAGGCAAGCATAAGTCAGTTTTAAGAGTCCATGTGCTCACACAGTATAAACAGAGGCTTAGGCCAGCATCAATCGAAAACATTTGTATGCAACATTATGTAACGTAGTATGGACTCTCAGCAGAAGAGAGAATATAAGATAGATCTGGTCAGTGTATGATGCGAAAGTTAATCCTAAAATGAACAAATCCTATGTTTTTTTTTTCTGCAAAGAAGCTGTCCCCAAGGTTATGATTGCGTTTGTTTGGAAGTTGTTTGTGCAATCCTTCTTATTGTATTTTTAAAGATGGGGAGGGGGACAATAAACTAGAGGAGAAAATTCCCATTGTGGAAACAAAGACACATGTTTTAGATTAATGAATCATCCTAGTTCCCCTACCGATGATAACACCACAAAGTTTACGGCATTCCCCAACGTTCCCGATGGTATTGCTTACATCAACAAAGGCATAATACTTTGTTTTTAAAATATACTGCAATAAAGGCTACCAGCGAGAGCTCACCTACCAGCTACCAGACGGGTCCTACAGCGCCTTTGGGATCAGGGACGTTCACGGCAGCACCTGGCTGTCCGCGTTCGTCCTAAAGTCTTTCAGTTTGGCAAAGGAGTTTATGGAAGTTGACGAAAACAATCTTGGGAGAACACGGGAATGGCTCCTTCAGCACTCTACGGACGCAGAAGGTTGCATCATCAAGCAGGGTCGAGTCATCAACAAAGAAATGCAGGTAGGCTTAGATTTTACCATGAACAACACTTCTTAATAGTACCTTATCATTACGCAGTTTCAGCTAATGTAAAAAAAAAAAAACAAAAAAAAAAACAAAAAAAAAACACGGATAGTAATAATAATCAAAATGAAACGTCACGTCATTATTGAAATAGAGTGATGACCAACTAGCCAAGAAACTTTCCGTCTTGTTGTCGTTTGCAATGCTTAATTTTAAAATGAGTAGCAATATGAAGATTTGCCACTGCATTTTTTATTTAATATGTGCATTATGTATAGATAGGTCCCTGGTTGCCACGTGTTCGAGCTTTTGCTCATAGTGGCAGTCCTTCTTCCGCATAATTTCTCAGGTAATTATTTGGAAATTTGGTAATCATTATATATTGTTATTGGACTTAATTTATACATCTATTTTCCTTCTCTAAATCATGTACATCGTAATCAGTATAAACTGATATTTATGTGATATTACTGAAAATAGTCTTGATTTAAGTATGAAATTGTGTTGGCAGAAAAATAAATCAAACAAACAAACAAACAAACAAACAAAACAAATGTTTGTAAAAACAAATGTTTGTAAAACCATACTCCGTAAGAAAATGTATGGCTATTCACTTGAAGGGGATGAGTGGATTTTATGTCATGACTGAAATAATTTTCATTTTCTTCTTCTTGTCCCAGCTTATGCAAAGCTTTCTCACTTGTAATCGGGTGTTTGCTTCCCCCCCCCCCCCGCAAGTCTGATCGGCTGATTGTGATCAAAATGTAGCCCAGTTATCATACTCCTGATATAGCTTCCCAGAATTCCCGCCGCAAATTTCCTAGCCGACGCTGACAACTGTCTTCTTTCTAACACGTGAGTCCACTTCTTCATCCTCTCCAACCCAGGGATCCGTCTCCAGCCCTGTTACCATGACAGCATTTGTGACAGTCGCCATGCTTGAATCTGGAGCATCCCCTGATGTGAGTTGTTTGCTTAAATTGGTTTACATCCACCTCAAGTCATCAAACAAATTTGGGCCGATATCATAACCTGTGCTATCTAAACTCACAGGTGTCCGATTTTCAATGCCCTCATGGTATAGTTGTTATTCTGCTGCATTGATCCCAGCCATATGGCCTGGCAGAGTTTGAATTAGTTTACCACACAATTATTTATTTTTCAATATGTTTCAGCATTTTTTGACGCACAGAGGGACTTTGTCGACGTTGCAGATGATTTATGCTGTTCTTTTTCCTTCATGATACTATACCTGTACCGCACAGGTAGTTCTAGCTCACAAAATGGAATACACAAGTATGTTTAACTTCATGTATTATATTATATGACTATGTTTCCGGCGGCCTCTGCAGCCCCATTTGTCTGAAACGTAGTGCGCCGTTGGTAGATAAGACATTCTCATGTTTTTCCCTCTTCGCATTCTAGTTTTCTTCGATTCAATCCTCGCTCCGGGGAAAACATTGCTATCAGACGTTGCTCTCACGTCGTCTTGTCAGTCTAGACTGATATATATATATATATATATATATATATATATATATATATATATATATATATATATTTCAGTCGCATCCCGCTACCGCTAACGGGGAGCCTCCAAGCTTTGTTGCGGCCTAATACGTGCCTCCCCGTTTTGTTATGTACACCCCGTTTCAACGCTGCGTACTAGATTCCTCATTAGCACCGGGGCTGCCGTAGCATTTTCTTTTTTCAGTTTAAAACTCTAACACGAGCATCCTGGCAATCACATCCTGCCACGTTTGACTATCCCGTCTCACCGCGTTGTTTCATGTCCATCCCGTTTAATCCACGGTGGCCTGAAACGGGGCCGCCGTGGTTACCGGGAACATCGTGTAAACGCATCCTTATACCTTATACTCTAATAATGTTTATGTTTTCGGAGTTGTACCCACCTAAAATAAATTGTAGCTGCACATAATGAATGTCTGGACTACCCGCATCATTATTTGGTTTACGTTATCATTTTACATTATTTTTGTTGTTGTTGTTGTTGTTTTCTTTCTAAGATATCTAGTTCGTGTATAATTATGTATGTCTAAGGGTCAGACTTGATAATACGAGCGAACCTCCATTTCTAGTACAGTACTTATCGTAGCACATATCCTCCTTCTAACATTTTTCATTCAATATATCTCACATCATGTAGGGTCATGAAGTAGTCCTTGGGTTGTATTGTATGGAATACTGGCTGAACACCACATCTCCTGATGATATGAACACCTATGCGCTGGCTTTGACCAGCTATGCTTTAGGCTTGGGCAGCTACTTCACCAGCCAGTCTCGAGCTCTAAGCCTCCTTAACGACAGAGCACAAGTAAAAAGTAAGCCCCTTTTCTGGTCGCAAATATATCACTCCAAGAAAACCCTGTGTGTTCCAATCATGCTATCACCTGTTTTTTTTTCTTTCTTTCATCTGACCCCAGAATGTATAAGCTCACAATATTGCCAGAAGCAGTAACATTGGGGAAAATATGTTTACATGAATAACTGATATTAAGAACATGCGTCATCTCGAGCGTCCAATGAGCTATAAATAATCAACATAATTTGCTTTTATTGGTGCAATGTAGCCAACTGATGAAGCATTATGTACTGAACATAATCTTAGGTTTGAAGCTGTATCTTCTTATTATGGCTTTTATCATATTATTTTTTTATTTTGGGATGTGGTAGAATATATGCATTATCATCCATTTCAGTCTTTTTTTTTTTCAACCATAATACTATGGCATTATTCGTTTCACCTGCAATTTAAAAATGATTTCGTATCATTTGCCATAGCTCTTTCTGATCGAGAATGTGACACTTTAGTGTTTATATCCAAAATTTGTAGATAATTATGTGTAAGTGCATTTGCTCTTGAGCAAAGTTAGACAAAATTGTTTGGTTCCATCTTTTCAGTTCTTCTTGAAATAAAGGTAAACGGAGGTATTGAAATTAACCTTATAAGGAGATGATTCATGGATAATGCGCAGATTCAACGTTTGGTAACCATTTTTTTTCTTTTTTTTTTTGAAAAAAAAAATCAAACCTTTGCCTCGAAGATGGGTTTCGTTTCTGGAGCAGCGGTGATGTTGTTGAGAAAGAAGAGAGCTTGTGCATCCACCATTGCCATGCCGACTCCTCCAGTGTAGAGATAACAGCTTACGTTCTGCTGGCACATCTTCATCAGAATCAGCCCTTCGATGAGATTTTTGACGATGTTTTGCCGATAGTCCGCTGGCTGAATGCTCAGCGAAACGCCCTCGGTGGTTTCTCTTCGACTCAGGTTAGAATTTCACTAGGTGTTGTCACCGTTTAGGCTACTAATCAATTCTCCTTTGCGAGAACGGAGCTTTGAAAGAGGAAGAGTACATCACATTATCATTATGAAAACTGAACAATAAAAAAGTTGATAAAATGTTACGTATGAGAGTAGAAATAAAGAATGAATCTGAATGGAAATCTAAAGTTTTTGGGGCAATAAAGAGAAGTATTATTAAACTGCTTGTGTAGATTAAGAGCTATTAAACAGGCAAAACGATGAGAACGTCGAAGGTCGGTAAGTATCACTCAAGATTGAGGTTAATCTGTTTTCATTTGAAACTCTTTAGAAAGTTTATGTCCTAAGAGCATGCTTTGCTGACAGTTTGTTATGGCATTTAATGATCCCATAGGCATCAGAAAGCATATTCGTCTTTTTTTTCTTTTTTCTTGGATCAACTGAAAGGGATATTGCACTCCCTAATCTAGAGGTTACCAAACGATGAAAAACAAGTTGAAATGATATAAAATTATAATTATTTATACTTATGTATGTCTACATTTTTCTTTTTCAGGACACTGTTCTTGGATTGCAAGCTGTGGCTCAGTTTGCAGAGAGAGTGTATGGCCCAGATTTGCCATTAGATCTGCGAATTGACGTTCAAGCTTTGAGGTCGGGCTCGAATGATGTCACAGAGGAGTTTTCCTTCAACATCGATGACAACAACCACCTTGTGCGGCAGCGTGAAGACCTGCGGGAGGTTCCGGCAGATCTATGGGTCACAGCGAGGGGTAGTGGGTGCGCTCTGTTCCAGGTGGGTATGAGTACTTAAACCCTTTCTGTTTAACAGACTTTTGTACAGTCTGTGTGTTTCAGTGCCGATCGGCGTTGAAGGGAAATATTTCGTGCAACCAAGATTTCGCACTTAGTCAAAATTAGTGCATCTTGTAGATAATATAATGGTGTTGGATTTAACAGCTTCTTTATACATATGACTATGCTGCCCTACTTCGGCAAACGGAAGAAAGTGACATCGAGTACAAAAGCTACATATGAAGAAAACATGTTTTTTTGGCAGGGCCTTCAACATGGAAATTTGTGATAAGAAATAATGTCGGCATTCCTGCAAGTCATACGGTTATGCATCTATGACAATTCGAAGAACTTTGATATTTTCATTAAAAAACTCACTATTATGTAACTTGCTTCCTTTTGCCAAAGTATTATAGATTTGTAGCAAATAATTATGAAAAAATCTGGCAAAAGGTGGCATGTGACAATCAAATCATGAGTATGTTACCTGCTTCCTTTTGTCGAAGTATTATAGATTTGTAGCAAAATAAGAAAACAATTGCAAAAGGAAGCAAGTGACAATCATATCATAAAGATGTCACTTGCTTCCTTTTGCCAAAGTTTTTTAGATTGTGGGCAAATATAAATAATTTGGCAAAAAGGAAGCAAGTGAAAATCATATCATGAGATTGTAAGTTGCTTCATTTTGCCAAAGTATTTCAGATTTTTAGCAAACATACACAGATCTGAACTAGAAATCCATATCTGGCGATTTTTTGTTGGATTTGTGATGCAGAGTCACATTTGAAGATTGCCCTAAGGTAAAAGAAAAGTAAAGATTTTTTTTTTTTTTTGCAGTAAATCTCTTTACATTTTTCATATTAATTTGTTTTATATGTCTCAGTTTTTCGTTATCGTTCAGGTTCAAAACAGCACAACCTTTTGTCAAATATTCCACAGTGATTGTATAAAGCAACCTCTTAGGTAGGCTACATGGATGCTATGCCAAGTTTCACTCTTCAATGTTCAGCTCTCTGACACACAAGGTTAAAATAATTGTTCATTTATGGGGGAGGTGATCCGTGCAGGTGGAGAAGTATTCAGCTAATGTAAGGAAGATGAACAACAGTTTGTACAAGCGAACGCAGAGACTGTGTCACCAATGTGAAGTGATATTATCAGTTCATCAGTAGAACAATAATTGAGCTGGAAAATGTGTGCCAACAATCCAAAACTGAAAACAAACACAAACGCTGATAAACAGCTATTTAACTTGCCTAAATCGACAGTGCAAAAGCTAACAATACAGTAGCTATAAACGCGGGAAGTGATATACACATTGCGCTAATGCCATTTCTTTAAAGGCATAATTTACCATTTGCAGATGAAACAAAAACCCAGCATTAGTGCTTTAAAATAGTTCTAAAATGTGAGTTAGGGATAGAAACAACAACTGTCAAAATTTGAATTCGTATAATCGATGTTAAGTGTTGTAAAATACACAAAATGTGAACAATAGTTATAATAAAAATTTTTCCAGACTAAACCGTATACAGTTACGGTTTATTGAGAAAAACCCTGATATCTCCATATATTTTAGGTTTTATTGCAAATATTTCATATGGTAGGATGTTTTATGATACAACAGACCTACACATATGCATCAAATGTGATATCTTGAACATTTTTGAAATCACTGCTCCCAAAGGTAAACTGGACCTTTAAGCAAAATTCAGGTTCAATAGTCGAAGGATCTTCTCTTGTCACTTTGCATCTGACCTACTAAGGTGGATGTGTAGTCCAGACAAATGCGTACAAACTTGAACACAAAAAAGATATAGAAAGTGAGTAAGACATTTTCTTTTTCTCTTTATGTTGCTTTTGCTTTGAACAGGCTGAGTTACGTTATAATGTTCCCGTGGTTCCTCCACAACGCCCGCTGTTTAGCATTAATGTTACAATCCGTGAATGGAACGGAAGATCCCCAAGTGACCCTACAACATGTGGAGACAAAACTCTGCGCATCTGTGTCAGGTTAGTTTGCCTTCTTTTTCTTTATTCTTTAATCCGTTCAATCACAGTGCACCAACGAAAACAAAGATGACCGTGTGTATTATCTAAAAAAAAAAAAAACAACAAGCAAACAATCGGGGTGGGTTACACATACAAAAATGGATAAATTCTGGTAATTTCTAGTGACTTCTAAATATAAGAGGCTGTTTTTTACTGTTAAGTTGTTAGATAAAAGAAAAAGAGACAGAAAGACAAACATAGAAACAGAGAGAGAGAATCAATTTAATTTCGAGTTGTTGTATGGGAAGCTGTTTGACTGTTCAAACTAAGGAAAGTGGCGTCAACTTTTCAACGCTGGCCATGACAATTGAATATCTTATATGTAACTACAATGTATGTGGAAGGTTTCCTTCTTGCTGTTGTCTATTTTTTTTTCTGCGAAATTGGATGAATGGGGAATGAATTTTGGTAATCAACAATCAGCCAAGTGTTATACCACCGAGTAGTTAGGAGCTTATCAGCTTCTTTAACCCTAAAGGGGCCGGGCTTTTTTGGCTATGCTCAGACCGGGGGGGGGGGGGGGGCGGATTCCCCCCCCCCCCCTGAGATCTCGGCCATCGGTGGTGCGATCGCGATGAAATTTTGCATGCGTTAGACCCGCGTCATAATCTACAAGATTGTGTTATAAGATTTTTTGAAACAATCAATTTCTAATTTTAATTAATTAATTATGCAAATTAAGCTCAAGGTGATATTTTAGCTTAATTAAAAGCATTGAGAGTCTAATTTTTGATCTGTAAATCTGTTTTAGCATATTCAACAATTGCACATCACAAAAACTTCCAAAACTCATTTCAATTCTTATGTATTTTATTGTTTTCAGAATTTCTTATGTATTTCTTTGTTTTTCAACTTTTGTTTTTTCTTTGTTTTTTCATTGGAAATTGTCACTGACCACTTTTCTACCATAATTAGCACAAAATTAATCAATGAAAGTGATTAATTGTAAAAATAATCAGGTTTTTATGCCTTTCATGACAGAGCACTGTTTTCCATAGGAAATGTACACAAAATCACAAAATTGTGCCCGTTTTGGAGCGACATTCCCTTACAAAAATGGGCGTGGCTTCGCCAAAGTATGCGCGGACGTTGCAAATTTGGTCTCAAAAGTTGCGCGAGACTTGAACGAAGAAAGTCAAGAAGACTCGCGATGAGGCCTTCTCGCGTTACAGAATTATAGCGCGAAACGTCGAGGGGGGGGGGGGGCGGATTCCGCCCCCCCCCCCCGGCCCTTTTAGGGTTAAGAGGTAAGTTTAATCAGCGCCTTTGGTGCTTACGAATACTTAAATCTGGCAGAGGCAATTATTAACAGGCTACTCAGTAACTCAGATCAGACTTTCGGGTGTCGTCACAGCTAAGGCTAGTCATTTTCCCAATACAATACAAGAGGCTATTAAGACATTATTAGGCAAAAGAAATCATGCTCTCGGCGTGGTACATATGAATGTGACAATAAACCCTGTTTCAGTAAACGTTGGCACTGCAGAAGTGGAAAAGAAAAATCGAATGTCGTATATGTCGAAGGTTTGAGGTTTATTAGTGAGCATGACAGAGCAAAAAAAAAAAAGGTATAATTTTAACTGTCTCTCTATTTTAAAGTCATTCTTTCTCGCTCTTTATTTTTTATCTATCTCACACCCTCTCTCTCTCTCTCTCTCTCCCATCTGACAGGTACACAGGGAATGAGGTGGAGACTGGTATGGCTGTAATGGAGGTTAAAATGGTGTCTGGATTCATCCCCCATGAGGACTCTTTAGAAGCTTTCCTCACAAGACGCGGCGCCACCATTGGTTTGAAGCGCATTTACAAGTATGCCCCTGGAAAACCTCTGGCCCTCTATTTTGATTCTGTAAGTGAAAATCAGTGCAATTCGATGTATTATTGTTTGTTTGAAGTTTCGTTTTTTTTTTATGTTAAATTTATATTGTATTTCATGATATGGTTTACATATTATTTTAGCAGTTGATGGGGATAGTGTCATTGGATTGCCCCTTTTTTCTTTTTGTAGTTTTACCATTACCTTTGATTTTTTAGCAGAATCACATTTTTTGGCTTCTCTTAAAAATAACAGTTTGGGAAATTTTTGGTGGGTAAATTATGTTTCATTCGGGGGGGGGGGTGAATGTTAGTCGGTAAAATATTTGACTGTTATGACATAAACGTTAATAGAATTTAACTGAGTACTAGAAAATGAAAAAAATATGATACTGATTATGAGAATATGTTTGTTCCAGATTCTTGCCGTTTTGCCATTTGAGTATATGCGACCATGCACAAAACTAACAAAAAGTCGCACACATTGATTTTGTGCGAGGCCTGAAAATACGTGAAATGGGTCAGCCAAAGCAATCTTCAGTTTTTTCATATTTTCTGAAAGAGCAAGTCTTATTCTGCATTATGCTAAAGTGTGGTATCATAAAACGAACAGGAAACTGTGTTTTTAGAATGTTTCTCGAACACCTTTTAGTAGAACAGTGTGATTAGGTGTGTCTTAAAGCGAACCCTTTACATTTTTTTTTAACACTGTCCATACTCTTCACTTTCAACTCTAATAACTTTAGAAAGGATAATGCTACTGCTTTAAAAATTGGCCTTTATGATTTAAAAAAATATGTTATTAAAGCATGCTCAATTTCAGCTTAATATGATACTCTGTCTCTTCATTGTTGTTTCTCCGGTGGTTTACATCCTGTTTTTTGTTCCATTCATCGCACAGGTAGCATGACTTCGTAAAGATTAAGCATCAGAATAGACCCTGTCCTTCGCTTTCCAGAGTGTGTGCTTTCTTTCCCATATGAAGAGATTGGGTTGATTTAGATTGGATTTAGGTTGGGGGGAGTCCATTTGAATTGAATTATACATCATTTTATGGCTCAGAGTCTGCTCTTTAGAGTCTGCCCTTAACTGAAAATCTATGTCAGGTGACTTTTTGTTGGCTTTGTGATGCAAGGTCACATATGGAAACCTATCCTATCTTTTATGATGTTTCATGGTGTGATGATTGATATGAATTTTGTATATACAGTAATGAATATCCTTGGATGAGGTCATAGTATATTGAACTGATTACTTCTTTCTGCTATGTAGCTCTCATGCACAATGTTCAAGACGCGATAATGTTTTATTATCATAAAGTACATTATCGTTAACGACGCATTATCTTTCAAGCTGCGCTCTCAGTATATTACTGTATTTTTTTTTTCTTATTACTCGGCATAGATGATGCTGAAGTTATGAAATGCTTCTTCGGGCAGAACGCAATTGTATTTAAAAGCTTCTACGGGAAGTTAGATAATTACTTTACATGTTAATTCGTTCTATTGCCCTCATAGTTTGATAGCAGAAAACGCTGCGTACTCATCAACGTGAAACAGGATATAGTCGTGAAAGATGCCAAATCATCGTTCATTAAAGTCTATGACTACTACAAGCCAGGTAAGTTCTGCTTTCAATCTTCTTTCAATTCAAGAGTACGAGGAAATTTCACACTGTGTTCACAATATGTTTACACTATCGCTCTCACAATGTGGAACACTGTGCTCTTTCTAGCAGGGTTACTTCGTCTAACTTTGCATGTCAATCTGGTTTAGGGTCCTAAGTCTCATTTATTATTTGTCTCTAACAACTTAGATGCATAGTACTGTTACTAAATTTCCATGAGCAGAATTTACCTGTCTTTATTTAGGTGGAAGCATGAGGTCACTAGCTATAATTACACATGTAGTTAGTACAATTTTTGTACGTTTATCTTTTTTGATTTTTCTTTATTTTGATTTTTTGTTGTTGTGTATTATACAATTTGCATTTCTTTTGTATTTTTTTTTTTTTTTTACCAGCAATATCACCGGAGATGTGTACATAACCTTCACACAATGACTAATTTCTACAATTCCAACTCCACGGTTCTTAAAACACATAACCTGCGACGTAATTACAGAATATGTTCTATAAATTGTCATCTAATATGTTTACGGATATATTGAGAATTACACTCACAAAATCAAGTGTTGCAAAGCAAACTGCGAGTGTAAGATGAGAGCGGAGATTGTTTCAGTGCCATCTTTCACATAACACCTGAAATTTCAACACAATTAAATGAAATTTCTCACAGGTAAGGGTTTTGTGAGGGGTTATGGCAGAGAGCCAAATTAAAGGCATTATTTACCATTTTAGATGAAACAAAAAACAAGCTTTAGTACTTCAAACTTATACTTCCAAAATGTAAGTGGGTAATAGAAATAACCAATATAAATATCTGAATAAGTAAAATCTATGTTTGATAATGTTAAGCGTTCAAAATGTGAAAAATAAGTATAATAAAATTGTTTCTAAACTAAACGGTCTACAGTTATGGTTTTATGAGAAAAATAATGATATCTTCTCATAATAGGATTTATTGCAAAATTGTTATATGGTAGGATGTTTTGTGATGCAACTGGCCTACAAACGCGCATGAAATGCAATATCTTGAACATTTTTTTTTTTTAATAGCTGCTCCCAAAGATAAACTGTAACTTTTATGAAGGTCCATTCTCTGCATCAATGTCAAAACATTTTCCTCATTTTCGTCTTTTCATCAACTTGTAAATATGTCGCGAATAATAACGGTGCTTATTGAAGCTATGGTTTCATTGTTACTTTTGTTTTGTCTTTCAGATTTAGTCAGCTTCAAGAACTACCATCCTTGCGAACTTGCAAACAATGAGTAAAGAATTAAATGGTATCCGTCTTCAAATGCCAAATCGTGACGTCAAATGGTTACAAAAGTTCAAAAGATGTGAATTATGTTCTCTTATAAGTAGTGGAAGTTTAATTGCATTACCGTATAAAAATTCTCAACGAAAGGGAGTAGCCACTGGAATATGTACATTGAACATAATTAACAAGGGTTTGATGGTATATCAAAAATCCATAATGATCACAATGTTTAACCTACTTAAAAACTTGGTGAAATGATTGAAGAAGCCAAACATAGTTTGTATTGCCAGAGCAATGAATTGCAGATGTAATATACACACTTAACTTTTTTTTTGTTTGATATTAGTCGCCATAACTAAAATCATTACGAAATAACGTAGAATAATTTTATTGAATAAATGATAATCATGCCAAAATCGAATTACCAACAGCAACACCAGCCAGGTCAATGAAAACCTTGCCCCAAGTCAATATTTCAAAGAGTGTTAATGTCATTGCTAGTTATGGTGCGTTTACAGTATAAATTCATTATTGCTCTCTTTGTTTTCTTTTGTGTGTGTGTGTGTGTGTGTGTGTGTGTGTTTCATGCGTGTGTTTGGTGATCTTCTACTTCTCACAGTAGGCCTAGAAAGGGAGAGGGCCCGGTAGCGTTCTTCATATCATAGTAAAGCTCTACAGCCACAACCCACAAATTGAGATCCTAATTCATTTCTGACCCCGCTACAACAAGAGGATCCTAAAGTCGCTGACGGGTGAGCCGAGAAAATCGAGTTTGAAGTCAGATCATCAAAATCCGTCAAAACGTCCAGATTTCTCTTTTTGACATACTTTTGCAGTCTAATGTGCCTTCTATCGTCTGCCGAAATTTTGAAGCTAAATGATCAAAGGAAAGGCAAGAAAATAGCATTTTTCTGGGTCATGATTTTCCGACTTTCAACGGAAGAGAAAACGTGCCCGGAGATTTGGATTTAGCGCCGCAGCTAGACTCCTCCCCTAGCAACAGCGGGGTAATCTCATTGGTCAAAGAGTGGCATTCTTGTCACTGATTGGTCGTGCATAGACTGATGATGCTAGACTGGAACATCGCAGCGGTTGCTAGGAGTGTACCTTTTATTGTCAAACGGTGAAAGCTTTTGCTTTCCCTTGATCACGATAGTGTCGGAAGGAAAACTTTGAAGGCGGTTTTCTGGAAACGCTGATTTCCTAAACCACTCCACATGCGCTAGTAAAATCAGCAATATCTCCGCAACCGAGTACTTTTATGAGTCATGTTATATATGACATTAAAGTGGAAGAGTTAGGGAATAATATCATGTCATTTTAAGAAAATTGTCCTCCCCCGACTTTCGGATCCTTTTGTTGCAGCGGGTCACATTTATTCATTCAAAAGTTTGTTGCCTTAACGTTTGAATCTCTTGACATATTTGTACCCCCAACGTGTCTTTAGTGTGGAGAGTTTATTAGACATTGGGTCTGATTTTATAGTGTAGTAGCTCAGTCTGCATAACCATTATCATGATTTATTTTTTACTTTCTATCTGCGTAATTTTCTGTCATCCCTTTTCATTCTTTTTCTCGTCTTCTTCTTCACCTTCTTTATCGTTTATCTTTCCGTTTCTTGTACGGTCCTGCCTTCGATTCCTTCTTCACCTTGCATTCTTCTTCTTATCCTCTCTCAATTTGTTTTACTCACTATGTCTATCTCTCTCTCTCTCTCTCTCTCTCTCACTCTGTCTCTCTCAAACAGCTCTCTTCATTCCCTTTCTCTCTTGGTGTATTTCTCTCTCTCTCTCTCTCTCTTTCGACTTTTAATTATAGTTATATAGGGATGTGGCAGTTATTGTAAATTTGGTATAAAACCAGATATTAAAGGGATGGTAAACTTTTGGTAAAGTTCAAGCTTCAGGCTACTACTTTTTGTCTCGCCCACCGGAGGTGAAGGCGAGACTAAGGGATCCAAATGTCGTCCGTCCGTCGTCCGTCGTCCGTCCGTCGTCCGTCACAAATGTTAAAGTTTACCTGCAAGACTCTCTTATGATGCATAACTTGGCAACTGTTACAGCAATGGCAGCCAAACTTGGATGATAGAAGCACTAGGGGTATCTTCATGTTATGGTGTTGTCGGAGGTCATGTGATGATGTCAAAGGTCATTTGAGGTCATATATTAAAGAGTATGTGCAAGACTCTCTTTTCTATGTTAAAGTTTACCTGCAAGACTCTCTTTTGACAAATAACTTCACATAAGTTGCTTGGATTACAACTTAACTTGGGTCATAGATGCACTGGGGGTACCTTCATGTTATGGTGCCGTTGGAGGTCACAGGATAAGGTCAAAGGTCATTTGAGGTCATACGTTAAAGTTTACTTGCAAGACTCTCTTATCACATGTAACTCGACACATGTTGCTACAATGGCAATCAAACTTGGGTGATGGATGCACTGGGGGTACCTTCATGTTATGGTGCCGTAAGAGGTCACATGATAAGGTCAAAGGTCATTTGAGGTCATACGTTAAAGTTTACTTGCAAGACTCTCTTATCACACGTAACTCAGCACATGTTGCTACAATGGCAATCAAACTTGGGTGATATTAGATGTCTCTTGGAAAGTTGAAGGTAACCACAAGGTCAAAGGTCACAGACGGGTCAACGAACTTTTAGGCCCAATGTTAAGTTTTTAGGGCGCATTTCGTTTATGGCTCATAAGTTTTGATCCCTTTGTCCGTTTGTGACAAAACTTAAAGTGAAGATGTCCCTTGGGGAGGTGAAGGTCGTCACAAGGTCAAAGGTCACAGACAGGGGTCAATAAACTTTTAGGGCCCAATGTTATGTTTTTAGGGCGCGTTTTGATTGTGGCTCATAACTTTTGGTCCCTATGTCCGTTTGTGACCAAACTTGGATGGTAGATGTCCCTTGGGGAGTTAAAGGTCATCACAAGGTGAAAGGTCACAGAAAAGGGTCAACAAATTTTTAGGGCCCAATGTTATGTTTTTATGGCACGTTTCGATTATAGCTCATTACTTTTGATCCCTTTGTTCGTTTGTGACCAAACTTGGATGGTAAATGTCCCTTGGGGTGTTGAAGGTCACCACAAGGTCAAAAGTCATAAGCAGATCAATTAACTTCTGGGAGTAATAAAACATATTAATTCCTTGTACGCGAATGGGCGAGACACAATTTGGCACTTGCCTTGTTTTGTAAAATAATGAGAAATCTCTTATGAAGTATGAGAGAGCAAGCAAAACTAAAAGGAATTCCCAAACTCACTTGATGAAAATTGGTGATGAATTGGCTTATATAGATATAAAAAAAAACAAAGAGGTCCTAAGGAAACTGGTAGGACCAGCCTTTATGACGACCACTTTGTTTTACTTTGTTCTTGGGTGTCTCAGCCATTTCAGACCAATTTTCATCAAATATACTATAATTTTTGTAAACCTCTAGAGCAACTTACAAGAATTAAGGAATTATCAGATTATACTAAAACTTAGCATGCTTTGCAAGAATAATCTATTCATGATAAATTCTAACTCCTATGTATTAGCATGATCCTTTTAAAATATGTCAGAGTTGAAAGTGAAGTGTGTAAAAGGTGTATAATAGATTTGAAGGGATCTCAGTAGTTAACATACCGAATTACAATGTTCTACAGAAAGTGTTCAAGAAAAAAAAAAGAAATCCCAAAGAAATAATATTCTTAATTCGTCTCTATTCGTCTTTATTGTCTCTAACCCTAATAAAACAATATCGAGGAGACTGAATTTTCTGAAAATAGAATAGAATAGATTTGTTTTGTTTATATATATATGAAGAGTTTGTTCGCAAAATCGATAAGTCCATTTTTGAAGATTTTGGAGTACGGTCACTGTCATAAAGTACAAAATAATACCTTTTAAATGATATATTGGTCACTACATATAAAGGTACATTTTTGAAGTTATGGTCAAAAGAAGAAAAAAAAGATCTTATTATTCTCCTTATTTTTCTTGAAATTTAATCGCAAATATCTCCATTTGGCAAATATGGACTTATCGGTTTTTGCAAACAAACTCTTCATATGTATATATAAATATTTGTATACGATCACAGACCTTTAAGTTTGTGATCGTCGCGTTTTCTTTGTATAGCATATTTTCTGGCCGTGCCTTGGCAATTCTTAATCAGATGTAGATTATCTGATAATAGATAACAGATATAACCATATAATTCGATTCTGTTTGATTGAGAAATTCAAGTAATTCATCCTATTTCAATTAACACCAGATAAATATTTTGTTCCGAATAATAACAATTAGGCTGAAAAGCAAAAAATGCAATTACTGTGACACTTCCTGCCAAAAAAAAAAAAGAGGCTTAATGGTTTAAATCAGAGTATTTGTGTCAAATATTGATATCAGTTTGAAAAAAAAACAACAACAACAATGATACAAAATATGATTTTGTACGGCATTTTAACTTTCAATCAACCTGTTAATTATATGATTGATAATCTTGAAAAAAAAAGGCGAGATATTGAAATGAGTGGGATTACAGGCATTGAAAAGGGCGTAAAACTGAACTTTGAATAAAAACGTGATGTTTACTTGGTTTTAATGACGGTTTTATCTACACAAAGACAAAATATTTTATCTGTTTGAACGTCTAAACAAGGATAAATGTTTCCCGCTGAATTTCGTACAAAGCCCTTTGAAAAGGATAAAGAAATCATTCCATCGTGCATTCCAGTTTAGCATGGGACATCTCGTGACTTGTTACGACATGCATTTTCGTCAAAAGGCATACTCGTATCCAGCCCAAGTGTATTTGATGTACCTCTGTGCTTACCTGATTGGATACAACTTACACACTATAACAATTATGACATGTGTATTGTTCTTTATTTTTTAAACCTTTCGTTTGTAATTCCCATTTCTCGAATTCATTATTCCGCTTTTCTTGTTCCCTCGTTATTAAGTTAGAAAGGCGTGTGTCTATAAACAGAGAGTTGACGATGTATAGATATATTTCTTTGTGTCTGCGAAATCTTATGAATATTAAGTTCTTTGTACGTTCATCTTCACCTGGAACATTGCATACGCATGTGTATTGTGAAAAGTACAGAACACAAATTGAAATACTTTTAAAAATATTATTGGATGCACACACTGGGCTGAATGCATAAAACAAGCAATTGGTTGTAAGCAATTGCTTCAAGCAAAAGCACAAGCTCGTCAGGCAAAAGGTCTAGCTCAAGCAATTGCTTAAGGGCGGACGTCCACTTGGGCGCGGACAAGCCCAGGAAGGGTTGCGGAAGCAAAGGAAGCAAATTCTGTCATTTCGGCATCCTGTCCGCGTCAGACGCAGAGTAAGTGTGTGAATCGGCTTGTCCTTGGACATTCCTAGGAATGTCTGCGGACTGTCCGCGGACTGACAGCGGACATTACTAGGAATCACTCTGGAAGAGCGCGAAATACCTCGGAATATGCTAATCGTAGCCGGGCAGCGCGGAAACATCTAGGATTACACCAGGAATGAACGCGGACAATCAGGATGCCTTCCGGACAACATAAGTTAGGCATGCGGACAAACTGCGGACAATACCAGGAAAATGGAAAGGTATAAATTTGGCGCTGACTTTGACTTTTCCTCATTTGACAGCTAGCCGTCATTGATGCTCCTTGTTGTGCTTCCGCAGTAGCTGCTGATATTATATTGATATGATTGGTCAATATTATTTTACAAATGTGACCACCAAAAGTCGAAGAATAGGACTGTCTGCATTTCGGCTGACGACTCATTCTTTTTGTTTTAATTTGTCTCATCTGGGGGAACAATCTTTTCTCTGCCTACAGTCACATGGATGATATTCGCAAACTTTTTGAGCCATATATATATATATATATATATATATATATATGTATATACATATATATATATATATACATATATATATTCTTTATTCCTTTTTTTTTTACACCTGTGCTTCATCAATCGTGAAGTATATACATGTTTTGTCTGATACTTCTGCAGAGCATGGCAAAATGATCGTAATCATTAAATTTGTTTTTCTTTCTCTCATTTTACCCTTGTGCATCTCTAACTTTCTCTTATTTTTATCACTTTTGAACATTTTGCAATGATTCAAGTCCGAGAATTTTGTTTTTCATGCTGAGAGCTTACTAGCCTATTGTCAATGAAGTGTAAATATGGGGAAATATTTTTAACCTATTTTAATTTACTTTTTTTTTGGGGGGGGGGGGGTGGTTCAGCTGGGCTGTCAAATTGGACAATCGAGTTTATTTGCAACTAAAACAAAAAGAGACCATAAAATCATTAGGTAATAATAACTACAAAAAACATTCAGGTAAAGAATATTTCTGAAATGATTTGTGATGCTTAGAGTGTACTTAAATATATACACTCAGCAAAGAAAGAAAGAAAGTAAGAAATTAAACAATGTTTCGAGTTCATAATTTATTGCTTTTTCTCTCATTTCACTTGAACTTTGATTTGACAGAAAATTCTTCATTTTCCTCCATTATCTTTAGCTTTCATTGTTATTTTGGGCTTTAAAGATATTACATTGTAATGAGACCACAGGTATATTTTTGCAATCGAATTCATGTTTTTTATTGTGATGAATATGTCTTTTGTTCTAATATATTGTATCATTAGAGAGCATTTACGTATGAATAATAACTTGTTCATGTTTATATAATACATTAACATTTAGCTAAAAATTCTATGCTTTTTTTTTTCTGAGTGTATTTCCACCTACTTTTGTGATTTTTCAGCTGGGCTGTCACATGGGACAGCCTAGTTTGTTTGCAAATAAGATAAGAAAACAACATAAAGGAAAATGTGCCATAGTAAGTAATGGGAACCATGAAAGTCACTCAGATGAAAAATAATTTCTGAAAAGATCAAATCAACATAAACTTACTAGGAGGTTAGGAGGGCTGATTTCACTTCTTTCTGGTTGCTATTGGAACAGTCTCTACTACCTTCTTCTTTGCCTTCTGGGACCGGGAACTCCTTAGATTTACCTGTTCTTCATCACTAGACGAAAGGTGTGCCTGTGATGGGGATATTTGCATGGGGGCCTCGCCTCCCTTCTAGCTCTTTTTGCGTTTCATTGGCATGACGCTCGCGGAAAGTGTCGACACTTTCGTGTCTGGATCACAAAATTTCCGCATCGGTTCCGGACACTTGCATAATAGATCCCCATCGGCTCCGCGCTGTCCTAAAACATTCCTGGTGTCTTCCGCTTTCATTCGCGAAGCTTGCCCACACCGCGGGATTCTTTCCGGAGCGTGTGCGGAAGGAGAGGAAGGGTTCCGGACATGCGGGACATCCTCAGGACATCGTCAGGACAAGTCGCCGAAGGTGTCAGGAAGTTCATTTCCGCGTCCAAATTTTGGTCTCGATCTAAATTTGGACGCGGAAATTTTTCTCTCTCTCGAAGGTGCGGAAACGCACCTTGACCATGTTTAGGACAGTGAGCGGACACGTTCAGGAACGTGCGGACAGGTTGCCGAAGGAGTGCGGAATACCAAATTTGCATTCCGGGTCTTGTACGGGTCTTGTCCGCGCCCTAGTGGACGCCTGGTCTTAATCCATATGCATAACCTTTTGCTTGTGCTTATACCTTTTGCTTGTTCCGCACAAGCAATTGCTTGCGTTTTCAACAAAAGGGGCGTCACGCCTGTGCGAACACAGGAACAAAGGCGAGTTTGGCAGCAGGTATTTTAACTCTTTATGTGCCATGGTGGAAACCCCCTATGTGCCACGTTATTTTGAGACATGAAGGTAGTCATGCTTTGAGAAAGAATTCTGTTTTTCCAATTTGTATAACTTCTGCAAAGTTCTCTAAAGATGGACATTATAGTGAGCAAAGTTGAAGAGGAATGCCAAACATTGCTTCCATACACATTGTATGACAATTCTATTTTCAAATTTTCTATTCAATTCAATTCAATTCAATTCAATTCAATTCAATTCATTTATTTTCATTCTTCTTCTTTTTTCTTTTTAAACAAAAACATAACAAAATCAGGTTTTACATCATAAACAAAGAACATTTGTCTTAATTAATAAATGGTATCAATAAACATAGGAGCGCATACTGGCAAAAAAAAAAATATTTATAATACAAAGTCATGCTTCAGTTGAAAAAAAAAGGAAGAAAGAATAGAGAGGTCCACTAAAAAGCAAAGCTTGTAGATTGTGAACCACTCATAAAACCTATAAATTACTTATTTTCAAACACTTGTGACGAATATAATATACGACAGGACGGGACAAAACAGAAGAAACGCAACAACATGACACAACTTGCCAGAATAGATGAAAAGTATGGAAGGAAAGAAAGAAGAAAAGAGAGAATGAGAGAATACCTACACGCTGAATAAGGGAAATGGAACAGAGGATGGTAGAGAATGTGCTTCATAGAGTTGGTGCTGCATGCAGCTGAGCAAGGATTGTAATGGCTACTTCTTTACGTAATAATAAATTCAGTGTTTGAATGATTGGTGGGTGGATGATGAACTCTAAGGTTAACAAAAACTATAGCTGTTAATGGAAAAAAAAAACATGTCAGGGAGGATTTAATAAAAAAAGTTTCAACTTGCGCTTAAAAGAATACAAAGATGGGGAATTTTTTATTTCACAGCTCAGTGAGTTCCAAAATCTAGGACCAGTGTATATAAATGTATTCTGAGCCAATAAAGTTCTCAGGAGGGGTAAATGAAACTCATTAGATTGTCTAGTGGGATAATCATGAAAAGACTGGTTCCGTGGGAACATTGAATTAAAAATACTGGGAAGTGCATTTACATTGTAGTTAAACATAAACTGACCAAGTTGAAAAAAAAAATACAAATCTTTAATTTTCAAAATCTCATGTTTAATAAATAACTTGAATAAATAAATTGAATAACCAGTTGCTACATTACTGTAAAGGCATGACACATAAAATAGTGACAGAAACTTAGAATGTACACGCAAATTTAGTTGGGAACACCGCTTGATAGTCAATCACCACATAGAATGCAAGCCGTATGTGAGAGGAACAAAAGCGCGAGAAACGCTTTGATTGTACCGCGGGATTAGTGATTTATCGATCGGTTTTGGCGGCTTTGTTTGTTGAGCAGAATATGCGAAGTTGGCACGCCGTCGACTGAGTCGGACGTACGAACGTGGCACATAAAGAGTTAAAGGGCCATGTGTGTGCGGAAACATTTCCTGACATAGCAGAAGAGCTATGAAATTACACTCAATGCACACACAGACGCGCACACACATCTATATATACACACACACGTATTACTGGCTGATTCCCATCACTGCTTACAGTAGCCCGGATCTGCCAGATCGCACATGGAGAGAGGTCCCCTTGCTCTCCACCGAAGTCAGACATCCTACCTGTTTTTCATCACATTTTGCGTGCTAACCACTGGACATTCCCGTTGTTGAAATGAAATTTTTTTCTGACACTACTTAGGAGTAATTTCTTGTAGATTTATACCACTCCTGCACAAGAGTGGTCTTTCTTTCATGAATATGAAAATGATACTTAAAAGGGAACGTCTCAGTTAAGTAAAAGCTCAAACTCATTTTACAGAGCTTGGAAAATCGTAAGCAATTGCTAGCAAGAACTAGCAAAAGGTATGTTTTATGCATACGTTTTTAAGCAAATACTTGGTATCTAAGCAATTGCTTGAGGGCAGCAAACAATTGCTTGTGCTTGCTAGCAAAAGCTTCTGCTCGCAAGCAATTCCTTGTTTTTATGCATACGGATTCGAGTAAAAGGCTAGCACAAGCAATTGCTAGCGTTTATGCATCCGGCCCACTGTCACTAGTAATTTGATCCATTACGGTGAAATTCGGCTTCACATGTGCACTCTAATAACATCCTGGTCAGAACTGACCCGGAAAGGGTCTCTTGGGTCACACCCCTTCCGGGTCAAAAATGACTTGGAATGTGGTCATGAAGACCCGGAGTGGGGTCACCCTGACCCAATTTATGACTCTGAATGGGGTCATATCTGACCATATTCCTTGTCATTTCTGACCCGGAAAGGAGTGTGACCCCATCGGACCATTTCTGGGTCAGTTCTGATCCGGATGTTTTTAGAGTGTACAAATTCATTGGCAAGTTGGCGGCACTAGATGCCCTAAAATTAATTTGAATGCCGATTGCCTATTTTCGTCACATTATGACAGACATGAAGGACGATTGGTGGTTTTATAAAGTTGGATGACCAATTTACAAGTTTGTTGTTGGCCTTTTTTTCTACCATTATGTGCAAAATGAAATGACCTACCTATTTTTCCTGTGCACTTCAATGTGAAATTAGACGAGAAACCTCAATGGGAGGATAAAAAGTGGCTGAAAGCTACGAACATGAGCGTAATTACAATGTGTGTGTGTGTGTGTGTGTGTGTGTGTTGTAGATAATGTTCGGAAGATTTTTGTATTATACAACACCCATTTAGAATGTAGTTATCCGATTTGTCGATTGCCCATCGAGTGACATTTACTGAAAAGTTTCAGCGCACGCTCTGGCTGTCAGCAGTTTAATTTTGTTTGAGCAAAAATGGATAGCGCATGGCTGACGTCACCCATTTTCATTGACTCCCGTGGTGTAAACTCAAGATATTTTGAGTTTTTGTTCCATTCCACTGCTCTTATGTCACAATAAACAAACATTTGCCATGCGCATTCAACAATTACAAGCGTGCTTAGAAGACTAGCCTACTTTTGTCACTATTTTTTTTTTTTACAACTTCGTTTGTACACAGATGGCTGCGACTGTGCGGCTACTAATTCGTCTTTCACGGAAAAAAAAGTGTGGTCATTTCTATGCTAAATTCAAGAACCTGTGTGGACCAAATCTGTTGAAGTTCGAGGTGTTGCATAAAACAGATAGTGTATGGTCTCTACTTGTGCAATGGAACAATATTTCGCATTCGGTGAAAGATAAGGCGCACTATTCAAATCGGCTTTGCCTCGTTGAATGGAGCGCCTGTACCTTTCACCTGTTGGATTTATGGAAGTTGTCTTCCTATTCAATACAAGGTGGCCCATTCAATCTAAACTACAAACAATCATTACCCGTCAATCATTATAGGTCAGTCAGCAGAACCATAGGAGAGAACGAGCTCACTAATTCTTAAGTATCATTTGATAGGTCTTCCAGGTTAAGCACTGGAGGTTATGATATTTTAATGGGGCATTCCTTTTGAAGTTCAAGTTCAAGTTTATTTCATATTTCCAGTTTCTCAGTGATGGGACAACAAAATGATTGATAGTAAAAACTAGAATACAAAATATATACAACCATATCTTTTGATTGGAGAAGAAAGAAAAAAAAAAACCATACTTAACACAAATGTGAATGGTCATATCATCTGAGGAGGTCAAATGTTAGAATGTCAGAAATATGATGGGGCCTACATAAAAGCAATGACGCTTGTAAAACTGAAGGTTCCCGAATTCATAGGCATGAAATTATACGGAGAACGGATATTATGTTTATCCTGACCAACTAAAATCATACCAGTGCAAAAAAAAAAAATAATAATAATATATAGAACGAACCAATGAACCACATAAATATCGCTCAAACCAGACTGTACAGATCTCGCCGTGTTTGAAAAAAAAAATGTTAAGGGTTTGATATAACGGTGCCATTGAATAACTTAAATAACGGTACTATGTAATAACTTTTCAATGGCATGATTTGCCCAGCTCATTTTGTCTTCGTTATAAATAAGGCTACCTCTATCAACCTAATAAATATGCTAAAATATTCAGGCCACAATAGTGATTATGATCACAATAACAATTATTATGTAAACTTTTATCTTTACGCGAAATCTGCTTTTGATGTGTCTTCTTGAAGAAACCATATAACTTTTACTGCTCATTTCGCCCTATCAAGACGAGCCAACAAACCGGCTGATTAGCAAAATCTATTTCTAATGGGGTATGGAAGCACACCACGAAATAAGAGAATATCTAGCCATTAAAAATAATTCAATAAAACTTGACTAGCATCCTTGCAACCTGCCACAATTTAGGCAGAGTAGGATTATTATACTTCTGAACCATTTGCCACGAGAATGGATTTGTTAGTTTAATTTTTCGAAAAGGCAAAATGCAAGGACCGAAATTCATATTACGAATGCTTAAACCGATGATCCAATGAATTATCCATGATATATTGCTTCGAGCGATGCCAGCTTTCGTCATGGTTAATGGGCTGATGGAAGTAGTGACTTTATGGTTTTCTGGTCATGAATGTCAAAGTGAGTGTGTGTGTATGTGTGTGTGTGTGTGTTTAGTGTGTGGACAAGCATTAAATAATCTATTATATTAATATTTCTTTACCTGTCATGGATCTCTGTTTTTGCCTTTCTCATTGTTCTCTTTTCCTTTGTGCCTTCTTTCAGACGATCTCCTAAGACTAAATGTTGTGTTGTTATTTGGGGCTTTTTTTTTTTTCAAATGGTGAAAAATTGAGGTAAATACGGAAACAGGGAAACAAAGAAAAAAAAAATAGACAATCCTGACCCGCCAAACTGACTCAGCCACACACTGTAGGAAGTCTATACTGCAAATTTAACTTTCTTTTAATCTTTGTGATCAGAACGACTGTGATATGCCGCTCTGATATTATTTCCCTTTGCTGCCTGTCTATCCAACACCTGTTATTAATGTCAAAAAGCTTGTAACAATGACTGTCAGTTACACACTGTTATATAGGGCTTAATCCCAATATCATGTTGGTGTAGATCGCGACAATTAAGCCAAGGAGGAAGAATCAGCTATGGAACTTCAAAGAATGTTTACACTGATCAGGATCATCTCATAAGACTTTCCTTCATTTACGGCTATTTGTATTTCGGCAATGATATTAGCGAATGGACGAATGAGTCCGCCAAGCCGTCGCGCATGTTGAATTACCGCACATGACCCGAGTATCGACGTCGAAAGAACTGTGACAGTTGGTTCGACGTAGAAACTCGGGTCATGTGCGCTAGCCATCCAAGCTCGTTATTCCGATGGTTCGTTATTCCTAATGCACAAAATCCTATGCTACAAAAGATGTTTGTTATTCCTTAAATCAAAGTGGGTTCGTTAATACGAACGTCGCTGAAGTTTTCCGAAGGTGTGTATAATACGAAAATGAAAGAACCTATATTGACTAAAAAAAACCTTCGAAATTATGAATCTCGTTATCTTTTTCGAATTAACGAACCTTGGAATGATATTGATAGTATTGACATTTTGAGAGCTTAGAACTGGCAAGTGTTTTAGATCCCGTGTTGGGGTGAGGATTTAGCTTTTAACATTTTGCCAGATATTCAGAAACCACTCTATGAGATGTCAAAGAGCATACAATTCTAAGTGGAATCAAAAGTTTATTTGATGAAAATCGGTTTTGAAATGGCTGAGATATCCAAAAGCAAGGTAAAACAAAGAGATCCTGATAAAAGAGGTGGCCTGTCACCTTTTATTATTATCACCTCTTTTTTTTTTTTTTGGATATCTGTGCCATTTGAAAACCAAAATTATTTTTATCAAGTAAACGTTGAATCCTTTTTAAAATTACATGCTCTTTCTTATTTCATTAGAGGTTTCTCATTATCTCACTTTTGAATGTTATAAACCTGAATCCTACCATCAACCAGTACTGTACAGTCCCTTTATTGCGTGTGTGCTTCTACTTCTTCCTTGTACTGGGAAAGGCCTGGGGTACAATAGTGGTATATCAATAATCTGTTAGTTTCTCATGATTCACAACCGCAACGAAGCCGATTGCGAAACCTTCGTCCTGACGCGTGAGCAGAACGGGAAGAATGGCTATCGCTACATCGTTTAGTACGGTCAATACGACAAAATATGCCCTGAATGTATAGATACCTCGCTATTGTGCATTATTTGAAAACAGCAGGTAGTTCAAACTTACTGCCAGTTAATCAGACTCTCAATGTCAGCATAGGACAAATCTCAAAGTTTGCTTGTCAGTGTTTTTCTCCTGTAGACTTATCAAATATAACTCAGATTTGAGGTGATTGTTCAACAAGGATAAAAATATCCTGTTTGATTCCTCATTAGATTGCTTCATACTCTAAAGAAGTAAAATAAATTGGTAAAATGCATTGACTTCTCTTTGGTTAGCCTTCTTGGAGCTTGGAAATATAGCTCACAGTGACGATGGTAATGGGGATATGAACCCCTCCCCTCCTTTTTGTTGGAGGGGGTGGCTTAATCCCTCTTTGGGTGTTTCTGTTGTGTTGCTTGTCAGGCAGAAACGATTATATATCAGATGCATATGTAATTATATATATATATATATATATATATATATATATATACATATATGTATATATATATATATATATATGTATATATATATATATATATATATATATATATGAAGAGTTTGTTTGCAAATACCGATAAGTCCATTTTTGAAGATTTTGAAGTACGGTCTCTGTCATAAAGTACAAAATAATACCTTTTAAACGATATATTGGTCACTACATATAAAGGTATATTTTTGAAGTTATGGTCAAAAGAAGCAAAAATTTTCTTATTAATCTCTTTATTTTTCTTGACCTTTAATCGCAGATATCTCCATTTGACAAATATGGACTTATCGGTTTTTGCAAACAAACGCTTCATATATAAGATTATATCATTCAGTATGGGGGAAGTGGAGGTTGACATTATGTGCATGTGCCTAATTGGTAGGATAAAACGTTTGATGGCGTGTTTCGATTCTGGACTAGAGAGCTACATAATATTGTATAACACAAGTTCGTATGCTAATACTGAGGTTGTGAGACAACTAATGCTAGTAAAAATGGCATAAATTAGTAAAACGGGAAAGGGAGGGGGCGGGATGTAATGCCTCCACCGGTAGAGATTTTTCATACGTTCTCTTTGCATACGTGTACATGAGCTTAATGGCTTTTCAAATTAGATTGATGCAAACCAACTGTGTTATACTCGGAACGTCTTACATCTCTGTACAGGTACTACGCACAAAGTGTTACTGATAGGAATGTTGTGTTTGATTTTTTTTTTTTTTTTTTTTTTTTTAGCATAACAATCAGTGCCTACTGTACTTTTATGTGTATGATTTATGTTGTCACTCGGTGCTATTTATGGCTTCATGTCTTATAAGTGAACACTGCATTGGGACTTAACACCTGGTTCAACCTTGCTCCATGGTACCCATTATACACAAGTGTATGTTGTACATTGTCAGAATGTCATTCGGTAAAAATTACGGAGACATTATTATTCCTTAATTAATCACTTCCTGGAAAGCACCTTTTTGTGTGGTTTGTGCTGCATAGTTACGGTATGATTGCTGGAACATGTATCCATTGTGTTTCAAACGATAGAGTGAGCATCCTCTTTTGTCGCAGCCCTTTGATGTTCATTTTTATAAACTTTGATGATTTGACATTTGAAATTTTAAAAGCCTACTAGTTGCTAAATACCTGGCAATGAGTTTACATGATTGCGGTTTTCCTTCAAACATTTCTCCTAAAGGAAAAAGGCAGTGACGCTTAGAGCTGGCAAATTGTTATAAGAGGGTGATATTTTAATGCTGTGAGATTCTCCCCTGGACTTAATAGATTAAAGAAATGGTAAATTATATTCAAACTAAAAATCAGGTGTATCAATATCGTTGATTGTGCAATTACAAAAAAAAAAAAAAAAAAAAAAAATTAGATTGTAAAATCTCTCACGAAAATCTTTGCAATACATAATTATTTTGCAATGTATGAAGCTTTGGTTACCAATCTTGACATCATTCTATCTTGATATCATTCTATGCTATCTTGACATCATTCTTGCTGCTAATTACTTTATGCCTAAACATTACGTACTCTACGTGATATAATCTGTATTTCATTTTGAACCTTATACGCATAAGCATGAATTAATGACTGCGTAAATACCAGTACTCTTAGTGAATCTTCATGTGTGCCTACAACTGTATGTTGGGTCCCGAATGCTTGTGGTATTCATACAAATAATATATCGATGAGTCTTTGTGAGTGGTATATGACACATTGAGAATGCAGGGTGCCGTATAATGCTTATGCAGATAAATGGCGCTGTATAAATGCTGTTTCATAATCATGATTATCACCATTACCATGATATCATATACATATGCATATATATATATATATATATATATGAAGAGTTTGTTTGCAAAAACCGATAAGTACATATTTGCCAGATGGAGATATTTGCGATTAAAGGTCAAGAAAAATAAAGAGAATAATAAGAAAATTTTTGCTTATTTTAACCTAAACTTAGAAAATATACCTTTTCCTGTAGTGACCAATATATCATTTAAAAGGTATTATTTTGTACTTTATGACAGAGATCGTACTTCAAAATCTTCAAAAATGGACTCCTCGGTTTTTGCAAACAAACCCTTTATATATATATATATATATATATACATATATATATATATATATATATATATATATATATATATATGTATATATATATAAAGTTTTTTTTTTTTTCCCCCAATATACATAAGTAATTCTGTTCAAAAATACAATCCGACACGAAGGCTACGTTCATCATCAGATGCATTCTTACTCCAAACACCCAGAGTAAAACATGGGTATGGTGATCGTGCTTTTTCCGTTATGGGACCAAAATTTTGGAATCAGTTACCTCTTCAGTTAAGGGAACTGTCATCTACAGAGTCATTCAAATCCAAACTTAAAACTTATCTGTTCCTTTCATACTGAGGACTGTAATTGCTGTATGTCATTAATATTGGATTAATATTGTATTTTTAATTGATATATGTTGTATTCTTTATTTGGTATATATTTGCTTTTGTTTACCATTTTTTTTTTCTTTGTTGAAATGTTTGAATATGTATATGCATGTAAATATATGATATTTTTTTTCATTTTTGAAGCGCCATGAGCACTGGAAAGTGGACCTGTGCGCTATACAAGTAGCCACTATTATTATTATTATTAAAAACCGAAAAGTCCACATTTGTCAAATGGAGATATTTGAGATTAAAGGTCGAGAAAAAATAAAGAGAATAATAAGAAAATTTTTGCTTCTTTCGACCATAGCTTCAAAAATGTACCTTTAAGTTCAGTGACCAATATATCATTTAAAAGGTATTATTTTGTATTTTATTACAGATACCGAAATACAGAAACCAACAGAAATGAAAAGGGGACTCTAAGACATACCTGATCATTCTTACTCTCCCCAAAAAAAAAGGGCTGTAGAAAAACTGCTGAAAACACACTTTCCCATTCACGTTATGATCCGAAACTAAAGAATAATGTAGAAGAAGGATAGCTCTTTCAGAAAATATGAAAAACTCAAGATTGACTCGGTTGACCCATTTCACCATTTTTGAGTCCTCGCGTAAAATCAAGGGGTGCGACTTTTTGTTTGTTTTGTGGTGCACGGTCACCTATGTATAATATATATACATATATATATATATATATATATATATATATATATATATATTATATATAGTTATAAGGAGACATAGAGAGAGAGAGAGAGAGAGAGAGAGGAAGATGAAAGAACAAACTGGTAGTGCATTTTTCGAAAAAAAAAAATTTATTCGACTTAAATTTTCGATGTCCTACATCTTCAACTTTTAGGAGTCTTGATGATGACGGTACCGAAACAATTCTTTGAAGAAGGCGCCGAATATGCGCGTCGAATAAACGAATAAACCTTTGCTCTATTGGCCAAATATGCATTACCAGTTTGTTTTTTGTTTTTTGTTTTTTCATTTCTTCGTGGACCCAATACGTAAAATCACAATACTATAATCATGTATACAAGTATATATATATGTGCATCCATGTCGGTCAATTTTTAACCGGCAGCCGTCCACAAACCGTTTGCTGCATTTCAGTGAGCTGAATTAAGAAAAAAAAAAAAAAAAAAAAAAGAAAAAAAAAAAAAAAAAAAAAACGAAATACGACGTCTTGATACATAATGTACGTTGAACTTCAATATAAACACAAGATATCTTATGGAGAATGTGTTTTCAATTCTACTCAGAATCAACTTTATTGCCGTGCATAAATCAATTCATCCCTAATAGGTTGCTTGACATGACATTTTGAGATGACCGTTACAGCGTGGATAAAAGCACCAAATTCAGGATCGGTGGCTCCAATTCATGAAAGCTTGATACGTACAAGTAGGCCTATAGACCCTGCTACGTGTACAGGTATAGACCAGTTCATAATTCCATTTTGCGCATGAGCAGAAAAAGGTCATTTGTACCAACAGGCATTTTGGTTTATTAATTCACTGAGATAAGCATCTGTGATGTGATGATTATTCATGAGATCCTTATCTAAATAGTGCTTGCCAGCACATCCACCTGACAGCAAACCTGGTATTTGGCAACGTCAAAAGAAAAAGGTTGTTTTTGCATTCAAAACGAAACAATGAATTAGATGCCTGCTAAAGTGTCAACTGACGGACTATTCTGGTCACCTGGTCTAAACTCAAGTTCATAATTTGTTTGAACACGAATTCCATAAATTGTTATGTCGGGCAAGCTTATGTATTATACCGCTTTGAAAACGAGTGAAGTGCCTAACCAACTGAGAAAAAAGAAAGGTCATTTGTACCAAGGTGTACACGAGCTAATTACGAACTGGCTTATTCTCAGCCCAGAGTGAGTTACGTATGGGGCTGCGGAACGTTCTCTTTAAATAATTGTGCGTGGGGGGGGGGTGTTTAAGGGTCTGTGATCTGTCCCCCCTCCATTACCTTAGGAAATTTTTCCAAGCCCCTTTGATTTGTACGTAACTCTAAACTAGGAAGAGTAGGTCACACTACAATGGTACCTCAACAGCATTTTCTATTTATAAATCTCTAGTTAATTCAACAACCTCCAGGTGTCAAATGCTTTGTTGCTCATGGAATTCAATAGGTAGTGTGTTCATGTTTTCAAGTTCCATAAAGAATAATAAAACAAAAATCAACACATCTGAACATCTTTTCTGAAACAACTTGTACTATGCTGCCTCAGATACGTAAGTTACTTTCGCGGCATGAAGCTTTCGCGAATGAGAGGAGACTACTTTTACTTTTTTTTTTCTTTTCCCCGCGGCAAGAAACTTCCACGAATTGCCATTAGCATTCTATGCATTGTGTATGTCGCGCGCATTTTGCTTTCACGAATGTTGGCTCCTCGCGAAATTAACCGAAGTTTTATGCCTGCTGAAATCACTTGAAAATTAAAATTCTGCATTTATATCTTAAAAGTAATCAAACAAAGTCCATTGCAGAGGGCTCCTACTCTAATACCATTAGGTATTGGTCCTCGGGCCTATCTCTCAAAATTTGGTGTTTTTATCCGCCGCGTAACGGTAATTTCACTAAACGACCCGACTATATAATCAAGCACAAATGAAACAAAAGACAATGCTTTACCAGATAGTAGATAAATATATAACTTCAGCAAACTATCTCGACCATCTCATTTTGAATGAATGAATGAATGAATGAATGAATGAATGAATGAATGAATGAATGAATGAATATTGATTGGATGGACCAGCTCACACCATTGACATCAAATACCAGAGGCCGTGCTAGCCGATTCGGGATCCCACACTCCAGCTCACAAGTTTTCTCTTTATCCTTCTTTCCTTACACCTGCAGAGAATAGAACAACCTAAAGAAGGATCCTGCAATCTTCCCATCACTCGATGTCTTTAACGAGGCATTGAGGGAAGCCCTCAACTAGTATCTAAGTCATGCCAATGATTCTTGGCAGCCGTTCACACGTACCTAATTACTCCACAACATGTTCTTCATTGTATGTAAATAATGATTAGTCCTTACAATGCCTTAAGGGCCCGGTCTGTTAGTGCCATGACGGCATGGACACCACGAATCTGCAGTGCGCTGATGTTCAACTACGAAGGATGCTCTTCTACAGAAGAAGAAGAAGATGATGATGAAGAAGATGAAGAAGAAGAAAAAGATGATGATGATGAAGATTTTTTTTTTTGGACTTTTCAAAATGATACTTTGTTTACACCACTCTTGCACACTATTCACATAGTGAATGTGGTGTTTACATACAAGCTGTTTAAAAAGGGGGAAAAATATCCGCCCTCGATATTTTCTCTTTTTTTTTTTGCATTAAATACATCACGGGTGGTTTACAATTTTCACAAAATCAAATCAAATCAGGAAATTCAGTAAATAGCAAATGTAAATAAACTGGCTCTGCATAATTGGTAAGTCGAACAATATTTAATGACTGCATCTGCTGTCGGCATGATTGCATTATTATAACAACTAAAGGAGGATTTTACAAAAGTGCTGGAGTCAGCTTGTTAGTAGAATGCTCATGACGGTGTTGTTGAAAACTAGTTAGCTGTTTTCAGCGGGTATACATGAATGACTCTGGCATGCTTATTTGGCCAGGTTATGGCGTACATGCTGTGGTAACAGCGGATAATGTATAAACATCGCAAAATATTGTGCGGCGTTATGGGGAGGCAATAAGCTTTACACCGAAGAAAGGGAAAACTTCGTGGCTTTTCAAAAAGATACTTTGTTTACATCACACTTGCATGCTATTCACATTGGAACATTATATAAATAATACATGCATACAAATTATTTTAAGCGGGAAACATAATTATTCGTCTTCGATATTTTCCTTTTTTTTTTTTGCATTTGGTACATCACGGGTGGTTTGCCGTTTCTATAATGCAGTAAACCTTCTTATGTACACGCTACGATGTATGCTATTCTTTTTATAATTACGTCCCTCTGCGCCTCAGAATAGGATACTAGATCGAAGACGCATTACAAATGCTGTACTTATTATTATTATTAAAATCGAGGTGTTTAATACAGATCAGGAGTGTCAATCAATGGTAGGTGGAAACTGGCCCTATATGGCCGCCAAATCAAACAATAAGCTGTGCTTATAGTCAGCATGAAAAATTCTCATACTTTTGCTTAAAATATGTTGGGCTGAGAGTGACACAAAAGCAAAATGGAGGTCATAATATTGACAATAATATCAATTATTATATCAACCATGTGATGTTTTCCCCGTTCATCGTGAAGAGTGAGTTATTATGAGACCATCGTTTTGTGAAGGTGCTCGTGTTGTTCTGTAGCTTATGAAATTCATATTCAAGAGTGATCGTGTTCTTTATTTTTGTTGTCAAAGGGGATCGGGTTTAGGAACCGAGAAGTACGATAGAGCCAATAGAGGGTGCTCTTTAGGCTAGATAATTGGCTAGGCACACGGCTTCCCTGCTTCGACCTTGCGCGCGTGGGACCAGTGTCCAGTAGAGGTCGAAGTCGAGCTTATATAATCGTAGGCAGAAGACGCGATAGCAGGTTGTGGAGAAGGTCCAAGACAGATTGTATGGCCTCGCAGGTGAGAAACAGATGAAGATTGGTCCCCCTTTCGTCGCACCATCCACACATTGGTGAAATATCAGGGTTGAAGTGGTGGAGGACTGTGAGTGGTGGCAGGACATTGTGCAACAGTTTATACTGTATATCTCCATCTCGTTTGGAGGACGGGGGACGATGAATGTCAGACCAGTGAATTGTCTTTGTTGGTGACAGCACGCCGTTTTCATGCCAGGCTGTTGAGGTGAATGACGGCAACGAGTTCACTGATTTGTTCAGGATGCGATATATGGAACGGGTGGGCATGATAAGGAAGTTTCGATTGTCACTGGTTCTGGCCGGAAGTGGGGAAACAATGCCTGTGTGGGCAATCGAAGTCCGTCAGTGGTGAAGAGAGCAGGGAAGTGTTCGATGAGAGATTCGTGTAGGTGGGAAAGTTCGTGATCAAGAAGGCGGAGTGCAGATCGTCGTAGAAGTGGGGGGAGCTTGACACCGCTGGCTGGGAGCCACTTGCCATGGGTCGGATTGATGAGATCTTTGACGAGTTTGGTACCACTTGCGAAGAGTCTGGCGGGGAAAGCCGTGTGACCTACTACTGAACTTGGAATTAGTAGTGGATGGTTCAGGGGTGTGTTCATCACATGGTTGAAGGAGAGGGACGACGCTTCAATGTGAGCTCCGGATATTCTCCAAGCACTTAGTAGTTCAGCATGAAAGGGTGACAGGCTATGATAATGTTTTGGTTCTAGATTAGTGAAGAAGAGTTGAGAGTCTAGTTTGAGATTCTTGTACTTTTGGAGATTGTATGAGCACATTTTGTACGCGAGGTGAGGAAAGAGGTTCAGAAATCGTTGGACAAACCTAAGGCGAAAGGTATAAATTCGTGCTTGGAGACAAGCTAGACCAAGTCCACCTTTTTTCACACTCCTGAAACAAGGTTTGTTTCTTTAACTGATGTCTTTTGTTACACCAAATAAAGTTGACAAGCATGTCTTGTAATTCAGACAGAACACGCTGGGGTGATGATGATGAAGAAGAAGATGAAGAAGAAGAAGAAGAAGAAGAAGAAGAAGAAGAAGAAGAAGAAGAAAAGAGAATGAATACATCCTTTGTAATACTAAAAACAGTATACCGTACTGGCGCTCTCAGAGTCAATTTTCAGAATTGTGTTAAGTAAAGTATTTGCGTTTTCAGAGTGGATGTAAAAGTGCATAGAAAAGACCACATATAGTATCTGATAAAACTGTGTTTGAAAATGCCGTGCTTCCTACCAGTCCGCCATCAAGCTTGTTTTAATTTTTTTTATGTGGCATGGTGTAAACCCACTGTGTGCCACAGATAATCTGAGACACCAACTCAGAGAAAACATTCTGTTCAAATCTATGTTACTTCTATAAATTTCTGTTGAGCTGGACATTATAGTGAGTGAGAAAATGCTAAGCTTTGCTTTGATGTATATTGTATGACAAATGTATGATTTTTTTTCTCTTTCAAATGACATGTAGCTAAACTACTGTAAAGGCACGACTTGTTCACACAAAACAGTGACAGAAACTTAGAATTTAAACACAAATCCAGCCACGAAAGACTGCTGGTCAGTCAATCGCAACATAAAATGCAAGCTATATGTGAGAGGCACGAAGTGCGAGAAATGCTTTCATCGTACTGCGGCATTTGGCGATTTATCGATCGGTTCTGACAGGTTTGTGCTTGAGCAGAATATGCGAAGTTGGCACGCCGTCGATTGAGTCGGACGTGCGACCGTGGCACATAAGGAGTTAAAAACTACCAGTGTCTAATTACATAACAACTGATATAGGTAGATTTAGCCAACGTTAAAAAAAAAAAAAAAAAAAAAAAAAAAAATTGCCATGATTTCAATATACCAACCGACGCTTAATACGATATTTTATATGTATGTTTTCCTAAGAGCAAACTCAAGTTAAGAGTGGAATCAAGGCATATTATATACATTGTAGGCTTACCTTCAAAGTGAACTTCCTCTGATAGACATTTTCAAGTTACAAGCTAAGCCCCATGGCCCGAAACCATAGTAGCTATTCAGAAGTATTTACACGTAGCTTGTGCCTCATGAACAAATGCCTTACGATGGTAATAGAACTTGTTTGCCATTTCACGGGAAATCTCTTCCCTTGAGAAAAAAAAAAAAGGTTCGCTATCACGTGTACATATAGTTCAATAGGACCCTATTGTTGACATCGTCACAGGATTTAATCATGGTTGCTTGTAAGATTATGAGACTGCGTATTCAGTATTCATTTCGTTGTGATATTTCAAAAAGCATTTTTTTTTTTTTTAATAAACGACGTAGTAATCTTTTTTTTTTAATTAAGAAAACAAAGCAAGAACAATGTACTAAAGTTAACTTTGAAAGACATTTTCTCGAGTTTACAATCCCTCAAGTTCCCCTAGGACTGTAAAACTCTCAACGACAGCGAGTAAAACATTTGTTATACTTAACCACTGGCAAATTACTCAATTCTCAACAGCGTACAGTAAAGCAAAAGTCATGCTATATTTAGAAGAAAAAAAAAAGTTCACACACACACACACACACACACTCATCGTTGTGGTACATAGCTGACTTGTGTGTCTAAAAAAAAAATACAGAAAATGTATAGGCACTTGTGCAAAGTTCAATTCTTGTTATGCATTGTGTGTATGTGATTATAAGTGGATGCATTTGAATATAATTATTGTTAATGCTTACTCGTAACTTGGTCGGCATTCCGATAGCGACATAAATTGCGAGACTAGAAGCTGATTATTGCAGTGTAACAAGGATCACACGCAAACTTTGCGAGCTATTTGTTC
The DNA here is from genome assembly GCF_964275005.1 of Diadema setosum. Lineage (NCBI taxonomy): Eukaryota > Metazoa > Echinodermata > Echinoidea > Diadematoida > Diadematidae > Diadema > Diadema setosum. The sequence goes on along the minus strand of NC_092700.1, from coordinate 3,489,202 downwards.
GTTTGAGGAACAGGTGAGAGCAGAGAACTGTAGGGCGCCATCAACCAGCTCTACGGCCAGACATCTCCATTCAGATCCGCTGTCGTAATGCAGGTCTGAGGAAGGATACAAATGAAACGATTATCAGAATCAGAAACAGGGATTGAGGGGAAAATACTACGTCTGGAATAAGAACAACAAAACAACAATAGCAACAGCAACAAAACCTTTAAATGCTTATCTGTTTAATGGCTAACTTAAGTAACAGATTTATCAATTTTCATTCCGTTTATTTTTTATTCACATTACAAATGCTCTATAACCAGGTGATAAGACAATACAAAAACAAAAATTCACAAAAATCAAATAAAGCAAATACAATATGGTATGTGACCCTGCATTACAAAACCAACAAAAAGTCGCCAGGCACAAAGCTTTATCTGAGGGCAGATTCTGAAAGAACAGACTTTCATCTTCATATTAATGCACAACTCAATACCATAGACTCTCCTAACCTACATTGTATCTACATTATGTAAATAGTCGAAACAAGGACAAACGTGTGTACAGTGCACTCGATATAGCGAACTCCTGTTACAACAGAGTAAAAACTCAGGCGACATCAGTATCAGCTCTATATTTTTGTATTGTTTAACCGTTCGGTTATAGCGACATTTTGATATACGGAAGAACACCTCAGGTCTCGAGGACTTCGTCATGTTGGGAGTCCTGTGACTGTAGGTGCTGGTCTATTCAAGCGCTGAATCTCACTGTGACCTTTTCTATTTGCAATCAATGGGACCCCCCCCCCCCAAAAAAAAAAAAAAAAAAAAAAAAATGTTAATCTTCACAGCAGAAACAATGAAGTGATTATCAGATTACACTAGATTCACCGTGATCTACACAATCATTCTATTTATAACTAATGCCAACTTTCAAAGCAGTATTTTTAGTTTTGCAGACGACATCTCACATGGGTCTGTATGAGTAGTTTTAACCTTGGCATGTTTTTATGGTATACAATGTGTATGTATTTTACATGTTTCTGCAGAATCAGCCATAATTTTGTATTATGTATAATTCAAGAAGTTGGTTATTTTATCTGTTCTGTGGAATTGGGTGATTCAAAAACTTTTTTGGTTTTTAAGGCTACATTGCCCATACGGGTCTGTGGATGATGTTTTATGGGACATTGTATTAATTAGTTAAAGAGGAAAGCTTAATTGTTATTGTCAAATACATGTAGCCATGTATTCGTATCTTTATCTATAAATTGAAAAACCCCTCATCTTCAATAAGTTATATATATATATTTTTTAATGTAACCTGGCGTGTTCGCGGGCTAGTCGGCGGTTTGCTTGGGACATCTCTCGTAATCCTACATTATTTTGCTTAAGATGATTTGTGAAAATAGGTGACAACTGCTATTTGTGAAATACTTGGTATGGCTGCTTTTTTTTTTTTTGTTTTATTTCTATTTTTATTTTTTGCTTTGATTGTTTTAATGTTATGTATGATTTGTTTTTGAAAATCAATAAAAAAAACTTTCAAAGCAGTAGCACCATCCTTTTAAAAGTTTGTACAGATGCAAGTGATGAGCGTGTAGAGGGTTAGAAATGAAAGCACAGTCCTCATAGCGCTATCATAGAAGAAAAATTTTTTCTCGAAAATCTGCTAAGAACGCAATTTAAATTCATTTTATGATCTCAAACAAAAGCATACTTCAGAGGAAGACTTTCTCTTTCAGAAAACATGAAAACATACAGATTGATCAGTTTGACCCGTTTTATACCTGTTTTGAGCCCTCACACAAAATTACTGCGTACTACTTCTTGTTGGTTTTAAATAGTTATGCTTGGTCAGATGGATGTCAAAAAAAATGTAGAAACACAGATGTAAACAAAAGACGCATAATATGTTTATCTTCATAAACAACATCATCTGCACGTAAAGCAAAGAAAAAATGAAAATCACACGCTCTCAAGAGGTGTTCAAGAACACGTAAACCACGGACGATGCCCCCCCCCCCCCCCGACACCCTCCAAATTTTGTTGCTCCCCAAATCACCACCCAACAGACGACAATCCGAAGCATCGACGCTCATGTCCACAACAAATCATAACATTAAATACCCGGTCTGAGCTCAGATGTCATATAAAAGGCGCACCAGAGATCCTCTTCACTCTGCGCAAATACTGCAGAGATGATGAATTAAAAAATGATATAACCTTCAAACAAAAAATATTGAACCATCTCAAATAAAAAAAAAAAAAAAAATGCCGGAGCTCAGCTTGACCGCCTTACAGATCATTTCCACACCAGTTGTGATTTCCATCGTTTATCATAGTACTGGGTTCATTTTATCTGCATAATTCGCTTCCTTGATCATCAAAACATACCGTCACTGCCGCCTGAGGCCGACCAGCCGTTTCTGCTCACCTTACTCTCTGGCTAACAGTGCTTACTGAAACTATGACGGTCGCAAAAGCAAGCGCGCCATCTTGCCTTCATGATGGACTCAGAGAGCCTACCAATGTTTAAGAATCCCCCCCAAAAAACAAAACAAAACAAAACAAAACAAAACAAAAAAAAAACAAAAAAAAAAACGAAAATGAAACAATCCATGCTCCTGCAGACATGGGAAGGGGGGGGGGGGTGATCCGGATCAACTATCAAAATTGATAATCTATTCTTGTGCAATTCTCAGCTTTGCTTTTAGAGGTATTCTAATGTAAATGTTCTAATGTAAACTATCCATTTCGATACATAGCAAAATGGAAAGTACTCACGATGACTGAGGACTGAATTGTCCATGAGTATCATCCGAATAATATGAAATATTCAGTGACATTATAGTGTAATCACAGAAAATTTTCTTGCATCCCCCAACTTCACAGATGGATGATGCAGGAATCTAAAAAAAGATTAATGATGTAATCACCCCAAATAATATTCTTTTTTTTTTCTAAATTACTAATGATGATAGATTTGAGATACCAGGGTACATAAAATCAATGCGCAGTTTGTAAAAAAAAGGAATCAACAACAAACAAACAACAAACAAACAAACGAACAGGAAAAAAAAAAACAAGTAGAAAAATCATGGGAACATAGACTAATTGCTGTCCTTAAAAAAAAAAAAAGTCAAACTCATTGATATCAAGAGATCAGTCTCATGGAGGACATGAAACCAACGTATTCATTATAGAATGCTGGTAGATTTGAACATGATCTTTGAAAGTAAATCTTATAGTAGGCCTATTATTAGATTCTACCTTCTCACCGTCCCTCCCCATTCCATGCAAGACCAGGTTAGACACTTTTGCTTAGTGTTGTAATATAGACCTACAGGGCAGACATGTGTACTTACTAAAAGGCTGCTCTGTAAAGAGACTGAGACTGTTGAACAGGACACTGTTGCCGTTAGTTGGAAACCCACATCGCCAGTCACCTTGTCTGTCCCAGTCCCTAAAGGTCCATGATGTCCTGTCCGACGGCCAGCAACATGTGCAGTCCAACCAGATGAGGTCATCATCACCACACTGGTCTCTCACTGCACACACTATGTCGAGGACGAAAGACTGGTTGACAGGGAGTGGCAAGGTTTTCCCTGTAGGACACATCCCAGAGTACTTTTTCTCTTTGTTGCATGTGATTTCAGTGGAGTCTGCCCAAGAGATGAACAATAAACTCATACAAACACACACACCAAAATAGAATACATGTAACAATAATGATAGCAAACAACAAGTAATTGTAGATTAAGACTTTTTTTCATGACATTTTATCAAGTTTTCAAAACACGCGTATTGCGAGTAAAGATTGGTAGCACATAACACTATTGTGAGACAATACATAGTTGCATATGTGACAGGAGAAGAAGAAAAAGAAGAAAAAGTGTGTCACGGGCACATTCTAATGCAATTTAGTAAATCATCTCAAGACCCCTATCCCCATTATGCAGTCGCGAAAGATACAAAGCAATGTGTGTTGTTATCACATTGTTTATAATTGACACGATCTATTCAAATTATAAAAATACAACAAAACAAGGCTGTTATCGTTGACAGAGAAAGACATAAACATGCACGCATGTGTTTCTTTGCTTCGCTTGGCTTTGCCGTTTTTATTATAAGCAGGATGAATTCGGAGGCACATACATTAAACATTGTGTAGTTAGAAACACTAACAACAGAAACACGATTCTAGCATACATGTAAATGCATCAGTTGTGGTGCATGGAGACATTACATTAATATCATTAATGCGTTTAAGAATCAATTCATTCTGATACAGGCTTTTCACATGTCCGACACTGCTTAGATTTGTTTGTGAGGTAAATTTTAGTAATCGGCTATCCTTTTGTATGTCTTCATTTTAACTTTAAATAAGTTCCACATTGATTTCAGCTTTCCACGTGTTTCAGGAATGACACAAAATGAAGACATACTAGTTTTGAATAAGGAAGGTAGCTATAAAACTTCCCTTACTGTTATAGTTGCAAACAAGTCGAGTAACTTTCTTGAAATAAGTACCTTTTTTAAATATACGTTTTATGAGTTACCGTATATTTCCGTGCTGATGTACACACCCAGTACAAATACCTGTGCACATCAGATACGAAAATAATAAATGTACGAAATATACGGTAGTTTACAAAACGTCTCGCAGTTCCTGCAGGGTTTACTGAGCAATGTCAAGTGTTCTAATTCATTGTTTCACTTTTTTCTGTGAAATGTTATCTTCATCAGTTACAAAACTACAGGAAGCACAAATTGGATATGAACTCATATATTTTGTACATATTCATCGTTCACGTCATGTTGACTACTTGTTTCAACATTGATATGCAGGAGTCAGGGGAACTGCATGGCTTTATCATTATTTCCTTACCTACTCTAAAAAAAAAAAAAAAATCATAAAGAGAGATAATAGACAATAGCTATAAAGATTTCTTTACAACCCCATTTCATTGGTAAGAATATAATAATTACTGTGTTTTGAACATTTCTCTCCATGATTCCAGTGTTTTGTCGAGATCTTTTCAATTTCCCATTTCTCTTTTTTTTTCGGTAGAGTTATGTAGCAAAGTAGTGATTGACTGAATAGTGTGAAGTTATATAGATGGAACTGATTTCTACTTAGCGTTTAGATATAAACGAAAGAAAAACTTGAAATCTCAGAGAAAAGAACATTCGGAGTGTTGATCATTCAACTCATACCTGCTGTGACATGAGAATTCGCAACGGCCGCAGATGTATCAGCGCACCCTGTACTAGAGGTAGCGGTCTCCTTCGTGGTTGTCTGAACCGTCGACATCCACTCCGTCGTCGACCCGGAGTGAGTACTTGACCTGGTCCCGTCGGGTGTGCTTTCAGACACCATCCTCGTAGTGGCTGACTCGCCCGTCTCACGGAGACCCTCTTTCTGTGTTACAGAAGTCAGTGTTGGAGAAGAGGTGTTCCTCTCAACTGTGATCCCAGATGATCCATCGCTGGTAGATTCTGTCCACTTGTCTGTCGGCGTACCTGCGTGGAAAACATTTTAATAATTTATGTTGTTTAACAATTATAACTGCCAATTTCACCCATTCATTATCATAAATCATATCTTACTTATCTGTATCTGTTCTTCTGGAATACGTGTAACATATTTTTCCATACATGACCCTGCACGCCAATACTAAGAAAAAGATTTTAGATAAAGGCCGATTATGAAAGAAAGGACTTTAAGCTTCAAATTGTGTACAACTTAATTCAAATGGACTCTCCCAACTTATCTAATTAAAGAAAGTAAATCCTCTGGAAAAGTAAGTGATAGGCCCTATACTGAGAAGAGACGCTGCAAAGTAGAGGAGCTATTTAAGCACTTCATCTCTACCAGGTCATGCTCTGCGACAAATGGGGGGGGGGGGCAGGGTGTGAAACACTACAGTTAAAACAATGAATGAATGAATGAATGAATGAATGAATGAATGAATGAATGGTAATATTAAGTTGCATTATGGCTGCAATATCAACACTTTCTAATTAAAAACTGATACCCACTTTCAGTGACAGCGTCATCTTTTAAAACATGTTTTAGGACACAATGTGGAGGCGGTGAATTATGATATAAATACACATCAATATATCATTATGCACCTTAAACTGCCGATTCCTCGTATTGATGACATGTTCAAAGAATAATGATAATTAAAAGGAAAATAAAAGAAACATAAACTATCCATACGGGCATATACGACAAAGTATCTCCTGACCATGCAACTTATTAATTGAGATCGTAAAGAGAAATCTCTTGAACATAACTACCGAGAGAATACAATTATGACATGAATCTATTTTAAGAAAAGAAAAAAATAAATAAAGAAAGAAAGAAAGACATGTCTGGCATGCAGGCATTCTCCTCAGTGTTATGATAATATAAACACAGGTATACATCATTTAACCTTACCTATTATGGTTATAATCACACAGGTTAAACTATTAAAATTGTGACCGTGCACCTCAAAACGAACATAAAGTCGCACACACTGATTTTGCGTGAGGACTGAAAAATAAGTGAAATGGGTCAACCTAGCCGATCTTGACTTTTTCATATTTTCTGAAAGAGAGGGTCTTATTTTACATCATGCTAAAATTTGGTATCATAAAACGGGCAGGAAAGTGTGTGTGTGTGTGTGTGTGTTTTTTTTTTTTTTTTAGCAGTTTATCTCAAACATTTTTGGTAGAATAGTGTGATTAGGTGTGTCTTTAGAATCCCTTTTTCATTTCTGAAAAACCTTGTCCACACTCTTCACTTTTAACTCTAATAACTTTTGAAAGGATAGCGCTACTGCTTTGAAAGTTGGCATTAATTATGGACAGAATGTGTTAATGAGGCATGCTTAATTTCAGTTTAATCTAATAATCCCTTCATTGTTGTTACCCTGGTGTTTTACTTCCTGTTTTTTTGTCCCATTCATCGCACAGCCAGCACGGTTTGGTAAAGATTAAGCGCTTGAATAGACACTGTACTTCAGAGCCTCTTTTCTCAGTTCACGCTTTTCCTGAGTTTGTGCTTTCTTTCCAATATTAAGATAGGTTAGGAGAGTCCATTTGAATTGAGTTATACATCATTTTAAAGCTTAAAGTCTGTTCTTTCAGAATTTAGTCTTAACTAAAAATTCATGTCTGGCGACTTTTTGTTTGTTTTGAAGTGCAGGGTCACAATTAAAAGGAAAAATTTGACATTAGACGTAATGTATGCCTACACGTCAAGAAAGTAGAATTGAAAAATGAATGCTGGTAGGTAGCCTTATTTCTCTATTTTGTAATCAAATTGGAGAAGGCGACTGTTTTTTTTTTCGTTTTTTTTTTTGTGTTCGTTTGTTTTCAAAGCTCCTTGGGCGTCCGGTACGATGTCAATTCGTAGATAAAGATAATGATTAATTCCTAGTGAGCGACATCAAACACCTATTTCGAGATTGAAAGAAAGAGCGTATTCTTTGTTTAGTCTTACCTAATTCACAGACGTCTCCGGTAAACCCCTCAGTACAGTGGCAGTCGAAATTAGTCTTGGTTTCCTCGCAAACGCCATTCTGGCACGGCTCTTTCCAGCAATCTGTTTGATTAAATTGATTAACGTTTTTAAGCTTACACTCACAAATAATTATAGGCTAACACCATCCATGTTTTGAGAGTAATTATTTAGATAATGATAATGATGATAACAGTAATGATAATAATAGCATTGATAGTAATAACAATAATCATACTAATGATAATGCTACTACTACTACTACTACTACCACTATATACTACTACTGCTACTACTACTCCTACTAATAATAATCATCATAGTAATAATGATAATGCTAATACTAATAATACTACTACTAATACTAACACTACTACTACTACTACTAATGATGATAATTATAACAATAATAACATTGATGAAAATAAAATAATGATGATAATAACAATAATAAAGATAAGATAATAGCTAGTGTTCGTATAGTGCATACCAGACATGTTAAGAATAAAGTGCTCTTTACAAAATTTACCCAATGACTGGATACATTGGGAATTCAAATTACCAAAGTATCGCAACTGTGTGAATTATTTGATTTTCCTTTACACGTGTAATTTGTAGAAATTCTGAAAATTTCACAAACATTTACTCACGAGAATCAAATGTAAATGATAACATTTATCGATTTTTATTTTTTTTTTTGCTAATGTGTTTGAAATTCAAATCGAAAATCGCGTCATTTAAAGTCGGAAAAAAAAAAGAAGCGCCATAAAGGTGGTCTATCTAATATATTGTTCGATCATTAAATCCTTATTTTTTTTTTTTTTTTTATAATTTAGTATTTAATAATGCACTGCAAAATGAAGTTAAAAATCAGTCCTAATACGAAGAAGGACATTTTTGAGCGAACAAAATTGAATTTTGAATATCTAAATAAGTTTGTTGAATATTGTGTCAGCGGCCATCCATAAGGAAAGAGCCAGTATCACCACTGAAGAACTGGGAGGACATTTTACTCAGCAGAACACTCTGTCAGGTCGCCAGGGTAACGTCGACGCTACCAATTTAGAAAACTGTTTTGGTTAGTCGAGCTACACCCACACCTAAATCTCATGATGCGTCGACAGTCAGGAAAATGCTACTTCATTTCATTTCATTTGTTTCACTTCTTATACAGGCGTAATAGTCATTTGAATACACATACGAACACAAACTCAATACAAAATTGCAATCAAAGAAAATACTCAGAGTTGAAATGTAATATATGTTATGTTTGATATGACAATTACAGGATAAAAATGACCAATTTCCAACAAAGAAAACATGAAAAATCGAATATGATATATACTGGGCCTTACAACAACAAAAAAAAAAAAAAAAAAAAAAACTTTTCCAGCTTTTGATGCTTAATAATTCCAAAGCTATACATCAGATAACACTGTCATTGATATGATTAATATCTGAATAGTATAAAGTATTTGGAGGTGATTTGAATATGAAAACATGAATCAGTTTCATTAAATCCATGATTAATTTCAAAGTTAAGTTCCACATTTGTGTCAAATTTGAACCCTGTGTACAAAATTTAACTTTACACAGGAACCAATGATGTGTTCGTGAATGTGTGCTTACAATGTGCTGAAAAATAGGCGTCAATACCACGAATGCCACATTTTCTGTCGTTCAAAAACTGTTAACCTTCAAAAAGCCATGCCGATCACTATTCTGTCAGCATTGTTATAATAAAAAAAAAAGTACACAGGTTTTCCAGGTCAAATATCCGCAATATCAGATCAAGCGTCACATTAGGCAATTCAAATGTCCACCTTAACAGCGAACCAATATCCTGTAAGGTAAGTAAGATGTTAATAGCCATGTCAAATATTCACACAATGTAAATTATCGCGTCACCTAAGGTCAATGAGGGCATATCGCGTCATTCATAGGTGATTCAGATGCCACTTAAGTAATTTAGATATTAGTTGACTCCAAAACACAGCAAAGATATCCTTCTCAAGAATATGACATCGTGATGAACATTAGCAGGCGCAGACAGTTGCGTTTTCATTTAGAGACATTCTGGCATGACTTTAATAAAAACAAAGCGAGTCTCACTCATTTTTTTCCTTTTTCTGAAAAACACTATTTTCATCTAGGGAATTCAAAAGAGTGTTGAAACAATAATTTAAAAGTTTGAAACTTGAGAAGCAATTTTGCATTTTCAGTAATATGACAGGTAAATAAATTATCTATGAACTGCAAGAAAATGAACAAAATAAGTATATCACGTTTTCATCTGGTGATGCAAAAGAGTTAAGAATCATTTTCAAGAAGAGTGACTTCCTGTATTTTGTTCTGACCAAGAAAGTAAATAGTTCGAGCCTGAACAGTTCTATTCTTAAAAACTATGAGATATGCGATGGAATTCTTATCATTAGATTCACAAATATTTTCTTTTTCGGTATTTTTTTGTAGGTGTGCAAAGATTTCAATAAATTTCATATTTCTTGCCATTGTAGTCTGGCATTTGATGTATGGATATTGCTCCAGTCATTTGGATACTTATTTGGCTATGCGACATTTAAACTGCCAAGTCTGATTTTGACATGTGCTACATGGACATTCCATACCTATAAGGACATTTGAAGTGCCTATTGCTAACTGTATTGTAGTGTGGACATTCATTCATCTCTCTTACAATGTACATGGACATTTGAACAATGCGTTTGAGCCAGTAGACATTTCACTTGGAAACATGTCCTAAACGATACAATTACATTTATGTGAAATAATGATTTTGTAATTAAAAAAAGCACTGTATTTGTAGGTAATATACATTTGAAAACATTGTTTGACATTGGTTTTCCAGAGCATTATTCTTTGTAATATTTTGCTATGCAACATTTGAACTGCATTGTCTCTTGTCTGATACGATGCAGACATTTCATACCTAAGTGGACATTTGAATTGTCTAATTTGATACCATATTCTGTCATGCTCATTTATTCAGCTGTATGGACATTGGAACTACCTATATGACATTTGGTTTATCTCGGTGGACATTTGACCTGGAAAACCTGAATATGTATATATATATATATATATATATATATATATATATATATATATATATATATATATATATATATATCATATAATGAAGAGTTTGTTTGCAAAAACCGATAAGTCCATTTTTGAAGATTTTGAAGTACGGTCTCTGTCATAAAGTACAAAATAATACCTTTTAAATGATACATTGGTCACTAGATATAAAGGTATATTTTTGAAGTTATGGTCAAAAGAAGCAAAAAATTTCTTATTATTCTCTTTATTTTTCTTGACCTTTAATCGCAAATATCTCCATTTGACAAATATGGACTTATCGGTTTTTGCAAACAAACTCTTTATATATATATATATATATATATATATATATATATATATATATATATATATATATATGTATATATATATATATACATATATACATATATAATACATACATGCATATACATATAAAGTCATCAGCCTGTGAGCACTGCGACCAAAAACATATAGGGGGGAGCGGTGCCCCTATATCCGTCAACCCACGAGGAAAAGAAAAGAAGAGCTTCCGCAAAAGTTACTAAGTGAACTCAGAAAATTATGGTGTAATCTCACGTAAATGTGTGCTATGTACATGAACACTATTATAATGTAATCAATGAGTTTTGACATTTGCGCCTGACGCGTTATGACATTTGTGTGTAAATCTGAGATCAAACTTCATCCCATTATAACAGACAGACGGACAGACAGACCAGGGGCGTCGGGGAAGAGTCTCTTCCCACCTCCCTGGACAGACAAACTTTGATGACATCATATAGTATAACTAACTATTTTTCATTAATTTAATGCAGGCAATTAGTTTTGACATCTGTGGTTGATGTGTTATGACATTTGTGGTAATTTTGACGTTTGTGGACGATTTCTACATTTGTGGGCTCTACACCCTTTCTCCTTCGCCAACTTTTTGTCAAGGAGCCACGCTGAAGGTAAATGACCATATCAAACACTATCCTTGTGTGTATCATCCCTGTTCGCGTTGCATTCTCTACGTGATTAAGGAAAAATGCAAAATAGAACAATGTACACCCTAATATTTTCCCAGCAAGACATTACGCTATCAAGGAAAAAAAAAATATTTATATCGCACGTAACACATTCAAAATAAGATAAAAAGACCATTTTTTTTTTCTGATTTGGGTTCTTTCAATGATTGAAATTAAAGCCTGGAATAGGATTTCATGAAACCGGTATCACTAAAATGTTCACCTCTACACACACTAAGTATGAATGGAAAAGGTCATGGGCGCGATGACATATTTTGATCCAAAAAAAAAAGAAGAAAAAATGAATGTACGAAAAAATTTGGATGACAATAGCATTAGAGAAAATTAATTCATATACCATGCCAATTTGACTGCTCGAAATGTTACATAGAAAGTCGTGTTTTGTTGTTGTTGTTGTTTTTTTTTTTTTTTTGTTTTTTTTTTTGGGGGGGGGAGGGGGAGGGGGGTGGGGGGAGGATGGGCTCAGAAAGTTTTTTTCTTTTTTTTTTTCAGTCCGTTATTCCCGCCCCACCTTTCGAAACATTCCGCTGATGAACACCCTTTGCTCTGTAGTTAGCTGCATGGTCAGGCAAGCTCATGATCATATGGTAAGCATTTATTGTTACATTCGATTGTTGGAATTCTTGAGCGTGGCAGCTGTCTGTTACCATGGTCACACAGCCTGCATGGTTTAGGACCCCGCTGGAATTTTGATTCCTGAGCTCCATTGTCCTTGTGTGTATATTTTGTATTCACGACAAAATTCTATTAGCCCACTTTCCATTTATGTATTTATGCCAAACTGTTACGTCATCATCTATACCTCCACACCCACTTAAATCCTTACAATCTCAGTCGTTGTTCTCTCAATGTCCTTACTTGTAGTAGGTTATAGTTGCAACATGTGACCTTTCTGTATTTTATTCTGTATTTTATTTAGTAACATTTATTTGATTTGATCTTTGTTCGTTTTAATTGGATCCCCCAGTTATAGTATGGTCTAAAGAAAAAAATATATCTGTACTTATGTTTACCCTAATCTGATCTTATCACAGGACCTGCGGCTCTATACAAGCTTGCTTTTACGCAGGCACATCATATTTTTCGCATTATGATCTCAGTTTAACTCGCATGTACACAGCCTTGTGTATAACAAAACAAACTATGAAAGGAAAAAAGAATGGATATTAAGGCTATGACTTTATTTTTTGCAAAAGATTGCTGAAAAAGTCTGAAAAACTTATTCAAAGTCGTCATTTGCTCGTGCAAATGAAAATTTGGTAACACTACTGTCTGTTGTTCTAACTCAGTCATGCAAGAATTTTGAACAATGAGCTGAGCATGAAATGAAAGAAGAGAAGTGTATCTTTTCAAACCATGTATATCTCATAAAGCAAATATATTAGTATGATTATGACCGCAAAGAAATGCAATTAAACTCGGTTTCGTGTGTTTTTTTTTTCTGGGACACGCTGTATTCTAATAAGTTAGACGTCGGTATATCCAGATTTACTTTGTTGTTGTTTTTATGATTTTATGAAAGTAAGAATCCTCTCCTGTAATGAGAAAAAAAAAAACTTGGGTTGTTTTCAGACAGAACAAGAAAAATACAGCAGAAAATGAGATGAGATGCAAAGACGGCATACAGCTACTTACCAAGCAGTCACGGGGAGAACATTACGAGTCTCAACGTAATCAAATTTTAGCCAACTCGACGAGCTGAACTACTTAATGACCACATGAAATCAGTTAAACATTTCACTTGGTTACAACGTAAACTTTATAAATCACTATCTGGTTTACCTGGAATTCGACAAGTCCATTGTTCAGGCTCAGTGCGCATCCCAGGGTTTCCATGGTAACCCTTGGAGGAGACAGTTCCCGGTAGATTAATTACCTTTGGGATGAGTTGTATTTGGGCACCGTTGAACGATATAGTCTTGCATAATATGTTGTTCTTTGGAAAAGTGTAGTTTACGTTGTATCTGTTCCAGAATCCACCATGGACTGCAAAATTTAATGGAAGGGCAGGTTCGTTCCGTTATTAATGAATTTGTGTGTAAACAAGCTTCTACTCGCTCGCAGAACTGACCAGCTACAATGGGCATGGATCGGTATCGACAGCGTTCCTTATCAGTAAAACACTTGCATTATTCTCGCAGAATGCCCGCAGATTAAACGCTGGTCGACGCATAATAGGCACAGATCTACAGGCAACCTACGTACTTCGAGAGTGTTAAATGCCTGTGACTTGAAGCAGCTACGGGCCTCCTACTGGACCAACGGTGTTCTGCGTGGTTCTGGGCAAGTTTTGAGCATGCCAACGTGCTATATAGATTCTGTCAGGTGAGGGCAATCTGCAGAGACCTCCCTGGGGGTAGAAAACATTTGTCCCACGCAAGTCACAATCAAGGCTTGCCCGAAAAGATGTGACAGTCCCTTCAGAGTGTTGAAGACCTGTTCCAGGTGAGTCGCGGGGATTTCCCGCAGAGGTTCACGAAGATGACCAGTAGGAGGTCCGTAGCAACAGCACCTCGTAGGAAACCCACATGCATAGTGAGAATTTGAACTTCGCGCGTTTGGCTTTATACCCCCTAAAACCAAAGATCGTACACTGAATTAAGATGATCAACTCTCCTGATTTTACACGGCCGCTGGTGAAACGCAAGTGGCTGCCGCCCTCTGGCGTTCAGCGGGGATAATCGAACCTGCGTCGGATCAGAAGCACTGACATAGATCTACTTACTCAGTACAGTATGTCCCCCCCCCCCAAAAAAAAAAAAAAAAAAAAAAAAATACAACCAAATTTTTGCATTGATAACACCCAATATGATTAAACTGTCTAACTGCTACTTCAGGGTCTTGAAATATAACACTTTAGCTCTATTTTGCAGAAAACCCCATTCAATTTGGTTAAGCGGTCACATAGGATGTGAAATGTTAGAAAGCATGTCATGAGTCTGATTCTTCCAAGTTTAGCACTTCGATGCTTTTGTGTGTGAATACAATAGACAGAACTTGAAGTGAAGAGATTCTTGACATCCTCTACAAAATTATTCATTTCTCTTTGACCACTGAAGCAAATCGAATGGGGTTTTCTGTAAGATGTGGGCAATGAGTTATAGTTTCATACCCTGACTTTGTATTTGGATTGATTCAATATTTTTAAAGATATCATTGCGGAGGGTCCCGTTGTAATTTTTCCTGGGACATACGGTACAGTGGTCAGAACACGCCTGGCAGGCTTGTGTCAACCTAGGCATTTTAAAATAAAGGCCTTTTCAGCGCTCTTACTCTCAAATTATTACTTCTTTATGTGAATGAAATTATACATTTTCGGAGTGAAAACTAGTCAAAGAAGCCACTTTAGTTGTATTTCATATTTTCTCTAAAAATATGAGGGTATTTTTATCTCCATAAGAAAATGGCAAGAATTTTTGTCAACTTCACATGTCCGCTGACATGTTAGATTTTTGTAGTAATGCTATAATCTCGCTTAAAAATCATGTTACAATTGTTGTAAGGTTTATCATATTTTGAATTTGAGCAATCAAAAAAAGTTTTGAACTGCCTCACACACACACACACACACACAAAGGATTTAAAACATATTTTTACAGGTACCTATTGTAGGTTAAATTTCATATTTAATTACAGAAGTTTCTTAGACATAATACACGTTCACTTTATTTATTTTTTTGCCATTTTCTTTAAAAGAAAAATAATGTATTTATGCTTAGGAACAAAATAAACAGACCTTTAGCAGCTAATATCACAGCTTATCATTCTAATTATAACTTCTGCTTTTGGACTTCTGCTTATTCGGATTTTCATGATTGAAACAACCACAATGAAATTATGGCAATACACAATATTGATTCAGAGTTATACTTTAGGTTCTCTATTCAACTGAATACTTGACAATTAGAGTGAATTATTTGAGTACTAGGCACCGGCGATGGGGGCAGTCGCCCCCCCCCCCCCCCCCTTCCAGATTTGGACCCGGGATTTGGAAGACGTTCGGTTCTTTTCCTGTCACATTTTGATTGACGGATTCCAAAATGTTTCATTTAAGTTTGCATCAGATCCATGACTTCAATTCTATTAAATGTAAAATTTCCCTAATCCTCTTTTAATTTACCTTTTCCCCGCTCGGTCGCTGTCGGTTCTATCCATTTACTATGTCAATCGTGAAATGCAAACGTTCTGTTAGGGAGGGGGCTACCCCTTAATTCCTACACCGTCCCCCTTCCCCTGACAACTTCCACGTATCATTGACTTTAATAATAGGCATACACGTGGATGTTGCATACTCGGAACGAGATTCCAAAATTTTGTCATTCAATATTATCGGTGAATATTTCTTTTTCTTATTTTTATAGAAAAAAAAACAACATTTCACCAAAAGTGTACACCAGATCACTGAATTTCAGGTCTAAAAATGCAAAATCAAAATCTCCCACACCCGCGCACAAATATTTCAACTCCAAGTTTCCTTCCCCAATCGTGAAAACGGATCCCGCCCCTGTCCCTTTCATTCCCTTCGCCCCGCTCTCTCGCACAGATTTTTTTTTTTATATGTGTTTGCCCACCCCCATCGATTGAGCTGAACGATGCCCCTGGGGATGATTACTTTAATTGACTTAAATCAATAAGATTGAGAAACTTAGTAGTTATAAGGAAATATCTACTACATTATTGCATACAAAGAAATGAATATCCATTACCAGTTTATTAATCTCATTTTTGAATTATGCAGGGCGAGGCTATGTTTTTACAAGTGAGGGTGTCAAATCGTCTTTCAAAACGAAAACAATAACAAAGCGAAACGGCTACAAAAAGTTCTTTATCCGCTTTCTGACATGCAATTTTTGGCCTAAAAAAAGAGAAGAAGAAGAAGAAGAAGAAAGACTCTTCACATTTTTTGCTACCACTTCCCTCCCATCTTATATTTTATGCGAAAAATATTGGGGATGCAAGCATTCAGTCCCTTTGTCTTCTGAAAAGAGAAAAAAAAAAAGGTGGGCAGCACCCTATCAAGCTCTCCATCAAGCTTTCCACCAAGCTCCTCAAGGCCCCCCCCCCCCCCCAAAAAAAAAAAAAAAAAAATATTGCGCCAGTCCGGTTATGGGATGTAATCGTGATTGTATGTGATGGTGACTATCATCAATCACCCCCCCCCCCCCCCCCACACACACACACTACTCGGTACGGATTTACGCCGGGGCATAGGAGACTATGGCCACGCTTTGAACATAGAGACTTTTCCAAATATGCAACAAAATGTGTGCACCAGAACGTTTAACTGCAATTAATCTCCCTCATGTTGACAGAATGTAAGAGGGAGAATAGGGCTTATCCCCTCCCACATCCTCTTCCTTTGTCTCCTTCCACAGACTTGATACACTTCCAGATATTCCAGCAAAAGTGTCCGCCATATATCGTTGATTGTTGATATCTCGAATATGGGAGACGTATATATCTTGCCACCTTCCCATTCCTTGGTCCCCTCCATGGCAATTTCCGAATTTTTCACACACAAAAAAAGTGTGCCTCAGATCGTTCTATTTCAATTCTGAAAACGCAAAATCTCCGTCGAATGTGGGAGGGGACGCCCCTTCCCAAGCACCCTCCCCTATCTAGACCTTGTACATACAGAGTGATGATGCACACGCGGAATAAGAGACAAATTTTATGATTTAGCTCTACCTGCATTATTTAATTAATTTATTTATTATTTCTTTGCGGGATTTTTTTTTTTTTTGGAAGTATTTCAGCAAAGGTGAAATCCTGGCTACGTTGGTGCTATATACTAGGCTATTATACGGTATAATAAGAGTATTAGTAGGAACCTCCATACAACCCAACTTGGAAACTTAGAAATCGAAATATTGATGAACCTGCTGATGTGTAGCTATTGGTGCAGATTAATAAACTGCAACAATTCCTATATTTCTTCATGATTCTCTAGATCTACAAAAAAAAAAGCTTCTTTCATGTCTTAGCCAGTCTTGGTCTCACACAAACTATTTATCGCGAATGTGCATGCTCAGGCATCACAGTACATGCCCTGGAAACTTCACCCGCTGAAATCTATCCCCGCTGAACGCTAGTTGGAGCACTCCTGCCAGCGTTTCACTTTTCGACCGAGAGTTGACCATCTTATTCAGTGTACGATCTTTGCTAAAACTTAACAATTGTACAAATGTGTCCCTACGCCTTACGAGACCCTTACGAACGCCTTACAAACTCGAAGAGTTCTTCGTAAGAACGCCTTACGAATCTCCGTTCGTAAGACATTATTATACGAAAGACGTTAGGGCCCACTATGAACGACTTAAGGCGTTCTTGCAAACATCATAAGAATTTAAGGATTCTAGTTGTATTGTCTCTCGACCCTACAAAATCTTGCGTAGTTCTTACGTGGTTCGTACGACCTTCGTACGGCCGCCTTACAAAGAGAGGGTTTCGTACGAAGTTAAAAATTTTTGGACAAGACCATCGACCAGGTTACGAAAAAAACCCCGGGGGTGGGGTTGAATCAGCCCCCTCGATATTTTTCACGACTATTCCGCCGCGCGAATTTTTTTGACCGCGCCGTTCGCTGACTTTTTATTTTCAAATGTCGCGCATCTTTTGACACCATTTTCGCAAAAATCGCACATACCATTACGACGCTGCACGACCTTTTATACATGCCTGTCAGAACGAAAATGGCTCAATAATGTGATTTTGTGTGTAAAGTCTGAGCAAATGGAGTTTTCTCACCTTATTCATAAAGATATGATTATTTTCACTTTCATAGGCTGAAATCAATTATTTTTTAGCACAATTATGCTTGAAAAAGGTTCTGTCATAAATTTTGCGAAAAAGTGATAAAACAAAAGGTCGAAAAACAAAGAAATACCTTAGAAATTCATAAAACAATAAAATACATAATGAATTAGGTTTGATACCGGATGTTTTTTCAAGTACATTGTTAGGAATGCTACAAAGAATGTTATCACCAAAAATAAGGATTCTAGGAGCTTTGCTTTCTGATTGAGAGCATAATGTATGATTTTATGCATATATTAGCATAATTAATTAGTATAATGAAAATTTCCATTTGTTTTTGTAAAATGTGGTAGATTACGCCAAAGGTAATGCATGCGCCAATTTTTATGGCTATTGCGGTATCGACGGCCACAGAACACCCCAAAAAGCCCAGCCTGGTTAGGGTTAAGAAGATCTTACGAAATTATCTAAAAATCGTTCGTACGGCGTTCGTAGCAGTCCTTAATTGTATTTGTGACCGAGCCATAACTCATGGGAAATTTCTTCCGCTACGAATGCGGGACACCGGCAGGCGTCCATTTATTCATTCATCCATTCATTTATTCATTGTCTGTTCCATTTAGAAACATATCATTATTACAACTGTTAAATAAAATGTACACACAACACACACACACACACACACAAACACAGTTCACGCAAATGCATGATATACGTTTACATAATAACATACACAACACGTAGGCCTACATAACATACGTATAATGCGTAGAAATTAAATTTTGATGTATAACTGCATTACAATTAAAAAAAAAACCGAAATAGCTAAGTTTGCAAATATTCAAAATGTAAGGAAATACAAATTCAGGGTATGAAACTATAACTCATTGCCCACATCTTAAAGAAAACCCCATTCGATTTCCTTCAGTGGTCAAAGAGAAATGAAGAATTTTGTAGAGCATGTCAGGAATCTCTTCCCTCCAAGTTCTGTGTATTGTATTCACACACAAAAGCATCGAAGTGCTAAACTTGGAAGGATCAGACTCATGACATGCTTTACAACAATCCATATTCTCTGTGACCGCTTATCAAAATTGAACGAGGTTTTCTGCAAAGATAGAGCTAAGGTGTTATATTTTAAGACCCTGAAGTAACATTTAGACAGTTTAATCTCATTGGGTGTTATCAATGCGAAAATCTGATTGTAATTGTTTTTGGGACATACTGTATTACAGCACATGACAATTGTGATATGATTATATTATACTGTTATACATATAAAACTCAATTACTAAACAAAATCCATCTCACTCTTAATGTATAAGAAGCCCTGCACTAAGTTGTTGTCATGCAAGATAGAAGGAAGAAAGAAACAGAGAGACAGAGAGAGAGAGAGAGAGACGGATGGAGAGAGCGAAAGCCACACGCTGTGTTAAGATAAAAAAGGTCGATGACTATGACAACACAAGAATAATAATTTAATGGTCGGAGCCGCTGAGAGCTTGCTTGATTTTAAAAGTAAATCATGATTGATTAACTTAAAAGATAAAATGATAAACGTCGGCTGCCGGACGATTTCTTAAAGATAGGCCGGTGACCAGTGGGAGATGGGCGGGTTGGCGATTGGACATCATTGATTTGGTCATCCCTTGCCTGGACTCCGCGGGAATTAGATCCCCCGATTTCGTCAAGTTTTGCCCTAAAATCGATCTGCGACCGGTTAGGAAATCGCTCAGGCATTGATGCCTTCAAGCCCCTCGACTTCTCCAAAATGGTTGGGCGATGTCTAAATCCCAGGGTCAACCGAGCAGGCTGCAATTCGGTGGGACGCCGCTCAAAGTAGTGACCGCAGCCAAAGCAACAGCCATGACGCTTTCAGTGTACTGTGGCATAGAACGATTCATCGATCGGTTGGTGCGCAGTTGTGCGTCCCGGCAAAATTTGCATTAAAAACATATTTAGAGGACATCGAATTAGTCTGGTTTGCAAACGTGGCCACCAGAGAGTTAACGCCTGTTAGAGTTCATCTAATTGAAATCCCCATCATTTCTCGGTTTTCTTCTTTTTTTTTTTCTTCTATGTTACAGAACATCGTCGCAGATATGCATGCTATTTCTAGCTTCTTTTTTTTATACATCCATCAAGTTTTTGCAACATTTATTGTTTATTATGGAAAATTATGATTTATTATACTGGAACAGAAGGGTAATTTCAAACTAACTCCAATCGTTGTGAAACGTGTTTGACATTTAACATACAAATCTAACTTTTGTTGATTTATGCATACCTATCAAACTACTACGGAGAAGACAAAGGGAATTCCGAGCTACAGAATTTTGTTCCATGCAAAGATCTCACACTAGAAAGAGGGAAACGCAGAGAGAAAAGAGACAATGAACAAATAACGCGTAATTTTTCAAACTGTTTTAAGTATCTAAATTCATGCAATTTGAGAAAAGTAAATAGTGATTACCTATCATGGCGTAGGTCAAGAACAGACCAAGTAAAAGTATGGTCCGCTAGGAGAGAAAAAAACAACAACAACACATTTGACAGAAAATGTCTATAATAATCAGTAACTATGAGCAGTTGTATTGCCAAGACTACAAGTAAAGTTTGAAAGTCTTTTCTTCTTTTGCATTATTATGCTTTATCCAATTAGCCAAGCTGTCATATATGATGAATTCAACCATACAAGCACACGCACACATACACGCACACACACACACACACCAGGTAGGTGTGACAGACAGATAAACACAAACACACACATTGACAATTCTTCGAGTATTTAAGATAAACGTGCTTTGCATCTGGACAACTTGCTTTCTTTTTCCATGTGACGCACTTTGTCAAAAATGTATTGAAGGTTTTCATGATGACATTTAGCACTTAAAATTCCCCGCTTTGAGCAGGCAGATGTCTGACGATCAGTGATGGCGATAAGGAAAATGCAAATCCAATCCAAAATATACAAACACATTTATAATAATGTTTCAATGATAGTATCAAAGAGTACTTAATTTTTTATCCCATTTACCCAGTTTGTTCATCGATGTTCGTAACGACCATGCTGGATTCAAACTCCGGCCCAAATTACATTGCAAATTAGGCCAATTTTACGGAAATATCATACCATGAAAAATAAGATTTCTGACTTTGATAATGCAATGAAAGACGACAACATGAAGGAAATTGCTCACCATTGTTGCTTCTGTAGAAAGTCTGATTGGTAGGGATGTCTAAACGTTGCTTGAACAAACAAAGTGAAGAGAAAACTATGCGATAAATGTCTATATTTCAACGATCCCTGTTTATCAAGTAGGCCTTAAACCTAAAGCCTTGAAGATGTTTTCCAAATAACAGGTCGACCAGGAAGATAAAGTGAGATGCAGTTGTGCCTTGCCAGTAGAGTGTTGAAGCAGGGTAACTGGATCTGAAAACAGTCTTACAGTGTATATGCGGTAAGAAGGTAAGAGTGCAAGTGAAATCCAGGGCTTGCTTTGGAGTAGCCTGGAGCTATCAGGAAGCTGAGCATCCTCTGGTGATAGGATGGACGGCGTCCTGAAAAGAGCAATTGATAGTGCTGCAACTTCTGAGTAGGTGCAGCTACATTTATCCTGATTGTGCGGGGGTAGAAAGCGTATCTGTACGCGGCGATGGTGACAAGTTGTTGTGCTGATCTGATGTCAGGCACCGTCTACCAATGAGGATGAGCCTATTGAGGTAATGGATTTCTGTTTATGCTCCATCAGCTGTGATGAAGCATGAACAGAACAAACGTGATTTCAGGAATATACGTAAAACAAAGGGGCCAATCATCTGCGCCTTTATGAAATTGTCCATAAAAATTTTATGAAGGTGTGTGGGTGTGTGGATGTGGCTGTGTTGATTTGTATGGGCAGATCTACAGAGTATATTTGCATGTGGATGTTCATGTTTATGTTCATCTATGTGTCCCTGACTCTGTCTTTCTGTTGTTTGTTTGTTTGTTTTTTATGTTGATGATTTTCTTAGTTCATTTCCTAAAACATAGTGACACAAAACAGAAAAAAAGACAACACAGTTTGTGATTAAACTGACTTAAAACACCTAGAGCCTATTATTAAGAAAATAAAGTGACGACAGTGACATAGCTTTGCTCCCTGAACCGGCCACAATGGCCATTACTTATATACATTGCATTATTTACTAGGTGTTACAAAAAATTCCCACTTTTGATCCTTAATAGTTCAAAAACTATACATCCGATAACACTGACATTGATAAGAGCCAGAGCTGAATAGTGTACAATTTTTTTGGAGGTAATTTTGAAATGATAGCTTAAATCACTGTCATGATTTTCAAGATTTAATTTTAAGTCATGTTTGAGATTTTGTAGCACACACTCACATACACATCATTGTTTCTTGTGTTAAGTTCAATTTTGTACAGAGGCTTCTAACTTGACCCAAATCTGGAACTCAACTTTAAAATTAATCATGGATTTAACGAAACTGATTCATGCTCTCATATTCAAAACACCTCCAACTAAATTGTACATTATTCAGCTATCACTCATATCAATGACAGTGTTAAGGATCAAAAGTGAGATTTTTTTTTGAAACACCCAGTATACATTTATATAATTATAATATATATATATATATATATGCCATATATTTATATATATATATATATATATATATACTCCTAGATGGGGTCATTTGGAAGACATTTCCATTTGATTTATATGCAAATTTATTTGTACATGTTCAATGGCAGTTTACGCAATGGAGACACGAAAATTGTCTCCTTATTGACCAGTTGTCTCCCTAATGAAGACACTTCCCCCCAATATGTCTCCCTAAGGTGCCAACTAGGGATATATATATATATATATATATATATATATATGTACATATATATATATATGAAGAGTTTGTTTGCAAAAACCGATAAGTCCATTTTTGAAGATTTTGAAGTACGCTCTCTGTCATAAAGTACAAAATAATACCTTTTAAATGATATATTGGTCACTACAAATAAAGGTACATTTTTGAAGTTATACTCAAAAGAAACAAAAATTTTCTTATTATTCTCTTTATTTTTCTTGACCTTTAATCGCAAATATCTCCATTTGACAAATATGGCCTTATCGGTTTTTGCAAACAAACTCTTCATATATATATATGTCATATATATATATATGTATATATATATATATATATATAAACTTGCTTCCAAAAGGCACTAAATCCGTCATTTTTCAATGGATTTAGCGCCTTTTGGAAGCAAGGTCTTCATATATATATATATATATATATATATATATATATATATAATACTTCTACATTTCTAGAACAATCAGTGGAAGTTGACTTCCTATTCAACACCAGATATCCCATTTCATTCCAACTTCGAACAATGGTTGCTCGCCTATCACTTAAGGTCAATCAGCAGAACCATCAGAGAACCAGCTTCAATGAATACCAAAGAATCACTCAATATGCTTTTTTTTTCAAAATAAGCATTGATTAAATCTTTAGATGAGATATTTCTTTTCCTAAACTAACATGATTTACCAACTTGGCTTGCTGGCTTCTCATTGAAGCTATTCCCGTCAACTTACGTATACTGGGCATTCAGGATACAGTAATGA
This sequence comes from Diadema setosum, assembly GCF_964275005.1. NCBI lineage: Eukaryota > Metazoa > Echinodermata > Echinoidea > Diadematoida > Diadematidae > Diadema > Diadema setosum. The sequence goes on along the minus strand of NC_092700.1, from coordinate 3,465,199 downwards.
TAATGACCAATAGAAGATATGTATAGTGATGATGATAATGATAGTCACATTAAAAGGAGCGAAAGAGAATAATAAAAAAGAAATCTTGGTATATAGAAATACCTCAACTATTCTTAATCGACCAAAGATATAACATTGAAGCGTTTTGAGTTCCAAATTGACAGATTAATCCAAAATTGTAATACAAAGTGAATTTTTGCAAATGATAAAAGCGTATCAGGACAACTCCCCCGGAGGACTAGTCCCCCGGGGACTACTCCCACCTGACAGCTCCCCCGGAGGACCACTCCCCCGGAGGACGTCTCCCCCGGAGGACTACTCCCCCGGAGGACGTCTCCCCCGGGGGACAACTCCCCCGGGGGACAACTCCCCCGGATGACAACTCCCCCGGGGGACAACTCCCCCGAGGGACACTCCGGAGGACCACTCCCCCGGAGGACCACTCCCCCGGAGGACCACTCCCCCGGGGGACCACTCCCCCGGAGGACAACTCCCCGGGGGACAACTCCCCCGAGGGACCACTCCCCCGGGGGACCACTCCCCCGGGGGACAACTCCCCCGGGGGACAACTCCCCCGGGGGACAACTCCCCCGGGGGACAACTCCCCCGGGGGACAACTCCCCCGGAGGACAACTCCCACCTGACAACTGCCCCGGGGACGTCTCCTGGGGGACAATCCCATAACTGGACAGAGATGTTTCTTATTCGTGTCCTAGAAATTAAAATTGAATTCATCTGTGTAAAAACAGTATTCTTTTTATACAGAATTTAAATTAAAGTTACCGTTACCTAAGACACGTCCATCTTTATAACAAAGCATAACCGGCATTAGGCACTATAATGCAGAAACAGTATTAGCACTGGTTGCACAGTTACCATGCATCCTGAATGCACCAGCCACATACCGGTATCTGCATGACACACGTATAACATAACCCTTGCTGTACTATTGTTGGTAGAAAACACCAGATTGATAGCTAGAACTTGTTATTAAGAGTATGGTAGTCAATACTACTTGAAAAAATACAGAAAAATGCAAAAAAAAAAAATGGCAGTTGGGGTAGGGGTAAAAGGCAAGGAAATTTTATGCCTAAATATGGGCAAAAGGTTAGTATCATGTGGAAGGTTAGGTTTTACACCAAAATTATCATTATAATCCATTTCCTTGACCCCCAAACATGGGGTTAGACACCAAAACCATCACAATTGACCAAAAAATAGCCGAGTTATAACCAGAAATGTCTTTTTAAAGCCGAAACGGCGACCAGCTTTTCGGCCGGGGCACCCTGGATTTCGCATTTTTCGTTCTTTTTTTTTTTTCAAAAATGGTGTCAGTAGGCACAAAGTCATCAAACTAAGGTGTGATGAGCATGTTCTGAAAATGTCATCCTCTTTAGCCCATCTCTAAGAGATATCAAGGGATGACGACTGTAATATTTAGCCTGTTATTTAGAGAGTTCCTTTTTGTTTCTTTAATCAGTCAGAATAAGCACACGATCTTGGCAGTAATTTGTTGTATTACAATCATGACGAGTTTGAACAATGCAAATGCTTTAGCGATATCGATTGCATCGGATGCCCAAGGGAAGAAACGGACACTGGTCAAAAAGTATATGTGCACATTTTGTTAACACGCAGGTGATAGGTTGATATGTTTTTATTCTTCTAGGTCTTGGGTGCAAGTAAGGAAGTTTGCTGAGGTAGTACATCTACCTCCGGGGTTTCTCGAGAGGGGTAACTATAGAGCATAGCAACAGCATCATCTCTGTGGGGATTGGTTGGTGCTGTTAGCTAGGCACTAGTCTCTGCGTTCAAACTGTACTAATCTCAAACATTTGGCATCTCCCTTTTTTTTTAGAAAAGTAAAGTTTCTCTTTTTCACACAGATTTTTTCATTTATCAACTACCACCATGACCACTGAAACTTAATTAATAAGCCATTGTCTTTTTAGGATTATCATGGCAATTATTTGATACGTTGTTCACACAATATACTTGTCCTATTATTGAGTGATAATGGAAATACGTCTTGTATGGGCGTGTTTGACTTGCCATATCTTATATCTTACATTCAACTTTACTACATGTGTAATCATAGCAACACATCTTATAAACACAAACATTACTGATACTTGTAAAGTGAGTAACACTTCACTTCAATATTGAGATATCACGGCTTTGTATGACACATTACAACGCACTCTTATAACGACGTAAGTTCAATCTCGCTCTTCACACTTGGAGGAATACTTGTGATTGTTTTGTAAACTGTACTTTTGTTCACTTTTAGAAATGTGTTATTTTTGTCTTTGAAGAAACGTTAATCATTGTTTCTCTGTTACTTTTGATAAGTTAGATGAAACACATTTATTGCACTCAAAATGTAACCAACTCTACTCTCCAGATGAATAGTTCAACATCTAAACATTATCACAATCCCGTGATCATTGTCATTTCATTTCCCGTCAAATTCCGGTATCTATCCTATAAAATAGATAAGTTTTTACACTGGTCAATATTTTTGACCTGATCTTGTGATACGATATTATGTTGAGTCATCTAGCTTTGTTGCATTAAGGATTGTTTTCCGCTGTACCTCTTCTGATGTCAATTCTGTTTTGACAGGAGCATTTTCCTTCACATTCCACTATGCAACTTCTTGGAAACTTTGTCTTTGAAACAACAACGCTTTTCGCTTCGATCAAAGTAATTTTACTGCACTTTTGTTCTTGGTCAGCTTTGTTTGCACATTCTTTATTACTTTTGGTTTCAGCAGCTGACTAGCTGTTGGCAGGGTGGTCCTTGTCCTCCTCTGCATCAACAATTGTACAGGACTAGCATCTAGCCCACCGATCGGTGTGTTCCGATAGTCAAGAAATGCCAAACCTGGATCTGTTCCATCTCTCATTGCCTTTTTCATTAGACATTGCGATTTGTACTGTCTTTTCAACTTTCCCATTGCTATGTAGAAAGTGATGAAGACGTGACATGCTTGAATTGGTACTGACAAGCAAACTCTTGAACTGGTCACTTGTAAACTGTGTACCATTATCTGATACCACAATCTCCGGTATACCATTACGTGCAAAAGTGTTGTTTGCATACTAACTTCAATTACTCTTACGCTAGACATTTTTTGTTTTTGTTTTTGTTTTCCATGTTCAAACGTTATCAAATAAAACTGTGTAAAACAAAACTCCATTTTCAATTAATTGAAACTCGAATCATCCCATCTTTGTGGTTGAGAGATTTGTGTTGGTCGTGCGGGTGTGCTTTCCCAGGGCTGTTGGAAGATATTACCTTTTTACACGTTCAAGTCTTTTCAGGCACAGAATATTCATATTTTTTCTGTCAATTATTACTCCGACATTAAGAATTGTAATGATGTTCAGATAAATTCACAGTCAACATAACAAACGAAAATTGCACAATGAAATTACTGACAGTGACATACAGGATAGTAACTATCATAAGAATCTAAGATAAAAATCAAAACCCCATTAAAAGGGTATTTCTTCCTTTGTAGAGGGAGACAAACTGAAGAAACTCAAAAACTTGAGCCTTCACCCCTCTGAATGATATCTTTCTTTCATTTAACATATTCCTTATCATAATCATGAATTGCAAAAAGAAAAAGAAAATCATCAAAGAATGGACTTCTTAAAATATCATAAAATAATGAAGAATAGCAGGTACATACTAAGGAATGAACTCTCCCCTCAAAAGCGTATATCCGTCAATGTGTTTATCTCTTGACCAATTTTCAGTGATAAAATGGACCTGCGTTTCTACTTTTTTCGACATTACATGTAGTGTGTACAAAAGTAAAAACTTTGTGCTGACATTTCAAAAACTTTGTTATAAAGATGGACGTGTCTCAGGTAACGCCAACTTTAATTTAAATTTTATTTAAAAAAGAATACTGTTTTTACACAGATGAATTTAATTCTAATTTCTAGGACACGCACACACACACACACACACACACAAAATCTCTGTTCAGTATGGGATTGTCCCCCAGGAGACGTCCCCTGGGCAGTTGTCCTCCGGGGGAGTTGTCCTCCGGGGGAGTTGTCCTCCGGGGGAGTTGTCCTCCGGGGGAGTTGTCCCCCGGGGGAGTTGTCCCCGGGGGAGTTGTCCCCCCGGGGGAGTTGTCCCCCGGGGGAGTTGTCCCCCGGGGGAGTTGTCCCCCGGGGGAGTGATCCTCCGGGGGAGTGGTCCCCCGGGGGAGTGGTCCTCCGGGGGAGTTGTCCTCCGGGGGAGTTGTCCCCCGGGCAGTTGTCCCCCGGGGGAGTCGTCCTCCGGGGGAGTCGTCCTCCGGGGGAGACATCCTCCGGGGAGTAGTCCTCCGGGGGAGACGTCCTCCGGGGGAGTTGTCAGGTGGGAGTAGTCCCCGGGGGAGTTGTCCTCCGGGGGACAAGTCCTAGTAAAAGTGTACTTCCGAAGACAACATTTAATTTCAATGTATTTTCATATTTCTCATTTGAAAAAAAAAAAAGAAGCAATAGATCAAGATAACAAGGTAATAAGACACAATATCCGGCTAGGATGGAGAATGAATTATCACAAACATACAGAACATAGCTGCTGCCAATCTTTGTAAGTTTGGCTCTATGTATAAACGCTAAATTGATATGATGGAACCTACTTAAAGTCTAGCTAGTTAAGCGTGGATCCCAGTTTTCAGAGCGTGAAGATCGACATAGGGAGCACGGAAGCAACATTGGACAACAAGGACGAAATAATCAAGACGACGATATCCGGGGATAGATCATAGTACTCCTCTCACGTATCAGGACAACTCCCCCGGGGGACTAGTCCCCCGGGGACTACTCCCACCTGACAGCTCCCCCGGAGGACCACTCCCCCGGAGGACGTCTCCCCCGGAGGACTACTCCCCCGGAGGACGTCTCCCCCGGGGGACAACTCCCCTGGGGGACAACTCCCCCGGAGGACAACTCCCCCGGGGGACAACTCCCCCGAGGGACCACTCCCCCGGAGGACCACTCCCCCGGAGGACCACTCCCCCGTGGGGCAACTCCCCCGGGGGACAACTCCCCGGGGGACAACTCCCCCAGGGGACAACTCCCCCGGAGGACAACTCCCCCGCAGGACAACTCCCACCTGACAACTGCCCGGGGACGTCTCCTGGGGGACAATCCCATAACTGAACAGAGATGTTTCTTATTCGTGTCCTAGAAATTAAAATTGAATTCATCTGTGTAAAAACAGTATTCTTTTTATACAGAATTTAAATTAAAGTTAACGTTACCTAAGACACGTCCATCTTTATAACAAAGTTTTTGAAATCTCAGCACAAAGTTTTTACTTTTGTACACGCTACATGTAATGTCGAAAAATGTAGAAACGCAGGTCCATTTTATCACTGAAAGTTGGTCAAGAGATAAACACATTGACGGAAACACGCTTTTGAGGGGAGAGTTCATTCCTTAGCATGTACCTGTTATTCTTCATTATTTTATAATATTTTAAGAAGTCCATTCTTTGATGATTTTCCTTTTCTTTTTGCAATTCATGATTATGATAAGGAATATGTTAAATGAAAGAAAGATATCATTCAGAGGGGTGAGGCTCAAATTTTTGAGTTTCTTCAGTTTGTCTCCCTCTACAAAGGAATATGTTGTTAGAAATACCCTTTTAATGGGGTTATGATTTTCATCTTAGATTCTTATGATAGTTACTATCCTATATGTCACTGTCAGTAATACTTTATTGTGCAATTTTCGTTTGTTATGTTGACTGTGAATTTATCTGAACATCATTACAATTCTTAATGTCGGAGAAATAATTGACAGAAAAAAATATGAATATTCTGTGCCTGAAAAGACTTGAATGTGTAAAAAGGTAATATCTTCCAACAGCCCTGGGAAAGCACACCCGCACGACCAACACAAATCTCTCAACCACAAAGATTGGATGATTCGAGTTTCAATTAATTGAAAATTGAGTTTTGTTTCACACAGTTTTATTTGATAACGTTTGAACATGGAAAACAAAACAAAAAAAAAATGTCTAGCGTAAGAGTAATTGAAGTTAGTATGCAAACAACACTTTTGCACGTAATGGTATACCGGAGATTGTGGTATCAGATAATGGTACACAGTTTACAAGTGACCAGTTCAAAGAGTTTGCTTGTCAGTACCAATTCAAGCATGTCACGTCTTCATCACTTTCTACATAGCAATCGGAAAGTTGAAAAGACAGTACAAATCGCAATGTCTAATGAAAAAGGCAATGAGAGATGGAACAGATCCAGGTTTGGCGTTTCTTGACAATCGGAACACACCGATCGATGGGCTAGATGCTAGTCCTGCACAATTGTAATGCAGAGGAGGACAAGGACCACCCTGCCAACAGCTAGTCAGCTGCTGAAACCAAAAGTAATAAAGAATGTGCAAACAAAGCTGACCAAGAAACAAAAGTGCAGTAAAATTACTTTGATCGAAGCGAAAAGCGTTGTTGTTTCAAAGACAAAGTTTCCAAGAAGTTGCATAGTGGAATGTGAAGGAAAAATGCTCCTGTCAAAACAGAATTGACATCAGAAGAGGTACAGCGGAAAACAATCCTTAATGCAACAAAGCTAGATGACTCAACATAATATCGTATCACAAGATCAGGTCAAAAATATGGACCAGTGTAAAAACTTATCTATTTTATAGGATAGATACCGGAATTTGACGGGAAATGAAATGGCAATGATCACGGGATTGTGATAATGTTTAGATGTTGAACTATTCATCTGGAGAGTAGAGTTGGTTACATTTTGAGTGCAATAAAAGTGTTTCATCTAACTTATCAAAAAGTAACAGCTTTGTCGATTATTATAAGAGAAACAATGATTAACGTTTCTTCAAAGACAAAAATAACACATTTCTAAAAGTGAACAAAAGTACAGTTTACAAAACAATCACAAGTATTCCTCCAAGTGTGAAGAGCGAGATTGAACTTACGTCGTTATAAGAGTGCGTTGTAATGTGCCATATACAAAGACGTGATATCTCAATATTGAAGTGAAGTGTTACTCATTTTACAAGTATCAGAAATGTTTGTGTTTATAAGATGTGTTGCTATGATTACACATGTAGTAAATTTGAATGTAAGATATAAGATATGGCAAGTCAAACACGCCCATACAAGACGTATTTCCATTATTACTCAAATAGGACAAGTATATTGTGTGAACAACGTATCAAATAATTGCCATGATAATCCTAAAAGACAATGGCTTATTAAGTTTCAGTGGTAGTTGATAAATGAAAAAATCTGTGTGAAAAAGAGAAACTTTACTTTTCTAAAAAAAAAAAGGGAGATGCCAAATGTTTGAAATTAGTACAGTTTGAACCAACGGCGTAAATCCATACTGAGGAGTGGGGGGGGGGGGGATGGTCACCATCACCACGATTACAAGCCCATAACCGGACCGGCGCAGCCTTTTTTTTTTTTTGGGGGGGGGGGGGTAGGGGGTAGAAGCTTTGTGCCCCCCTCCCCCCCCCCCCACACACACACACACTTTACAGGGATCGGATGCCCCACTCTTTTGCATGAAATATAAATTGGGAGAAAAGTGGCAGCAACAACATGACTTTTTGTTCTTGTTGCTTTTTTTTTTTTTTTTGCCTTTCAGACGACTTTCGGCGGAAAATCAGACCTTAAAAGTATGAAAACATTTTGTTTTTTTTTGGAAATATCTGTGAGAGGGAGCGGAACGACCGAACGGGGAAGGGTGTGTATGGGGGGGGGGGGGTATCCCTCTCCCACACGAGGAAGATTTTGCATTTTCAGACCTGAAATTCAGCGATCTGGTGCTCACTTGTGGTGAAAATGATAAGAAAAGAAAAGAAAATGAAATATTCACAATATATTATTGAATGACAAAATCGTGGTATTTCAGCTCTTCAGCCTATCATCGGCGTAGACAGGATTTGATCTTAGGAGGAGCGGTTATGTGAGGGAACGAATCAAGCGAGGGGGGAGGGTATGGTAGGGGGGTTTCCCCCTCCTACGGTGAAATCTCTTTGCGTTGAAAATTTTGACATTTTTCAGTCCAAAACTGCCGTTTGTAGCTATATTCTTCGCTTTGGAAATTAAGGGGGGCACACCAGGCACAACTGCTGTCATTCACTGGCAGCAACATCAGGAGAATGGCACAGCGATTAAATGCGAGCGAGCGGAGCGAGTGAGCATGAAAATTGTAACATTTTACAGTCTAAAAACTGCCGTTTGTAGCTATACTTTTTCGCTTTGGAAATTAAGGGGGGCCGCATCAGGCGCAACGGCTGGCAATTACTGGCAGCAACATCAGGATGGCATAGCAGTTAAATGCGAGCGAGCGGGGCAAGCGAGCTTGAAAATTTTGGCATTTTACAGTCCAAAGACTGCCGTTTGTGGCTGTATTTTTTCGCTTTGGAAATTATGGGGGCACACCGGGCGCAACTGCCGGCAATCGGGCAGCAACATCAGAATGGCATAACGATTAAATGCGAGCGAGCGAAGCGAGTGAGCTTGAAAATTTTGATATTTTACAGTCCCACATGTCCTTTGTGGCTGTACTAGTATTTTTTCGCTTAGGAAATTAAGGGGGAGGGGGGGGGGGGCGCACCGGCCGAAAACTGCTGGCAATTACTGGCAGCAACATCAGGAGAATGGCATAATGATTAAATGCGAGCGAGCGAAGCGAATGAGCTTGAAAATTTCGACATTTTCCAGTCCCCAAAACTGTCGTTTCTGGCTGTATTTTTTCGCTTTGGAAATTAAAGGGGGGCGCACCGGGCAAAAACTGTTGGCAATTACTGGCAGCAACATAAGGAGAATGGCATAATGATTAAATGCGAGCGAGCGAAGCGAGCGAGCTTTAAAATTTTGACATTTGACAGTCCAAAAACTGCCGTTTGTAGCTATATTTTTCGCTTTGGAAATTAAGGGGGCGCACCGGGCGAAAACTGCTGGCAATTACTGGCAGCAACATCAGGAGAATGGAATAATAATTAAATGCGAGCGAGCGAAGCGAGCGAGCTTCAAAAATTTGACATTTTACAGTCCTCAAACTGCCGTTTCTAGCTATATTTTTCGCTTTGGAAATTAAGGGGGCGCACCTGCTCACAATCACTGGCAGCAACATCTGGAGAATGGCATAGCGATTAAATGCGAGCGAGCGGAGCGAGCGAGCTTGAAAATTTTGACATTACAGTATAAAAACTGCCGTTTGTAGCTATACTTTTTCGCTTTGCAAATTTAGGGGGCACACCGAGTGCAACTGCCGGCAATTACTGGCAGCAACATCAGGAGAATGGCATAGCGGTTAAATGCGAGCGAGCGGAGCGAGCGAGCTTGAAAATGTTGACATTTTACAGTCCAAAGACTGCCGTTTGTGGCTGTATTTTTTCGCTTTGGAAATTAAGGGGGCACACCGGGCGCAACTGCCGGCAATTACTGGCAGCAACATCAGGAGAATGGCATACTGATTAAATGCTAGCAAGCGAAGCGAGTGAGCTTGAAAATTTTGACATTTTCCAGTCCTAAAAACTGTCGTTTGTAGCTATATTTTCGCTTTGGAAATTAAGGGGGGCGTACCGGGTGCATCTGCTGTCAATCACTGGCAGCAACATCAGGAGAATGGCATAGCGGTTAAATGCATGCGAGCGGAGCGAGCGAGCTTTAAAATTTTAACATTTTACACTCCAAAAACGGCCGTTTGTAGCTATATTTTTCGCTTTTGTTTGTCCCACTTTTATTTGAGAACCATTCCCCCCCCCCCCCCATCGACGCCTCTATACATATTAGGTTGCTTTTGTTACGTGAAAGATCTGCTGCACACTCTTTGATAAATTAGGGAATATACGTCTATGTCAAAAGTGTACAAAGTTTATCCCTTATCCTGTATAGCGGACCTTTTCCATGTTCATGATTGCAATACAACGATCTGGTGCATAGTTCTGGCGATATTTGGACAATTTTCCATTAAGAAAGTTCGAGATTTGTCCTCATCTCGGCAATTGCTTGGGGGATAAATGATTTGTCTGTCTAAACACTTCCTTTGGGGCGGGGCAAATGCCCCTTTGCCCCCCCCCCCCCATAGATTCGACGTCCCTGATCTTCCCTTGGTATACCCATAGATGTATCCTGACTGAGTCATCAGTCACTGTCGTTTCTCAGGAATGATTCAGGAAATGGAGGGGATTCAATTATGGCGATAAAGTTGTTGTTATTGTTTGTTTGTATGTTTTCGTACATATTTTGCAGATGGTCCCCAGTTACTCGCGTCATAGCATGTTTACACGTAGACCTATACTATTTGACGTTGTCAACGCCTGAGCCATACCTAACAGTGTATGTCGATGTTACTTTCTTCGCGAGCGAGCGCTTGAGAAAATTATACATTTTCCTACAAGATAGAATACTGTTCAGCTCTGTTACCTGTCTGAAGGCCGGCGTACAAACATCATGCAATATGCCAAAATTGATACAATCACATTTCTGCTTCCTCCATTTTTCCCCCTCAAAATTCAGGGGGGGGGGGGATGATTGTACAGGCCATCCCCCCCCCCCCCTCCTCCATTTCGGGGGGGGGGGGATATATCCCCCCCATCCCCCCCCCCCCCCCTGGATTTACGCCCATGGTTTGAACGCAGAGACTAGTGCCTAGCTATGCAGCACCAACCAATCCCCACAGAGATGATGCTGTTGCTATGCTCTATAGTTACCCCTCTCGAGAAACCCCGGAGGTAGATGTACTACCTCAGCAAACTTCCTTACTTGCACCCAAGACCTAGAAGAATAAAAACATATCAACCTATCACCTGCGTGTTAACAAAATGTGCACATATACTTTTTGACCAGTGTCCGTTTCTTCCCTTGGGCATCCGATGCAATCGATATCGCTAAAGCATTTGCATTGTTCAAACTCGTCATGATTGTAATACAACAAATTACTGCCAAGATCGTGTGCTTATTCTGACTGATTAAAGAAACAACTAAGGAACTCTCTAAATAACAGACTAAATATTACAGTCGTCATCCCTTGATATCTCTTAGAGATGGGCTAAAGAGAATGACATTTTCAGAACATGCTCATCACACCTTAGTTTGATGACTTTGTGCCTACTGACACCATTTTTGAAAAAAAAAAGAACGAAAAATGCGAAATCCAGGGTGCCCCGGCCGAAAAGCTGGTTGCAGTTTCGGCTTTAAAAAGACATTTCTGGTTATAACTCGGCTATTTTTTGGTCAATTGTGATGGTTTTGGTGTCTAACCCCATGTTTTGGGGGTCAAGGAAATGGATTATAATGATAATTTTAGTGTAAAACCTAATCTTCCACATGATACTAAACTTTTGCCCATATTTAGGCATAAAATTTCCTTGCCTTTTACCCCTACCCCAACTGCCATTTTTTGCATTTTTTTCTGTATTTTTTTCAAGTAGTATTGACTACCATACTCTTAATAACAAGTTCTAGCTATCAATCTGGTGTTTTCTACCAACAATAGTACAGCAAGGGTTATGTTATACGTGTGTCATGCAGATACCGGTATGTGGCTGGTGCATTCAGGATGCATGGTAACTGTGCAACCAGTGCTAATACTGTTTCTGCATTATAGTGCCTAATGCCGGTTGGAAGATATTACCTTTTTACACGTTCAAGTCTTTTCAGGAACAGAATATTCATATTTTTTTTTTCTGTCAATTATTTCTCCGACATTAAGAATTGTAATGATGTTCAGATAAATTCACAGTCAACATAACAAACGAAAATTGCACAATGAAATTACTGACAGTGACATACAGGATAGTAACTATCATAAGAATCTAAGATAAAAATCATAACCCCATTAAAAGGGTATTTCTAACAACATATTCCTTTGTAGAGGGAGACAAACTGAGGAAACTCAAAAACTTGAGCCTTCACCCCTCTGAATGATATCTTTCTTTCGTTTGACATATTCCTTATCATAGTCATGAATTGCAAAAAGAAAAAGAAAATCATCGAAGAATGGACTTCTTAAAATATTATGAAATAATGAAGAATAACAGGTACATGCTAAGGAATGAACTCTCCCCTCAAAAGCGTGTATCCGTCAATGTGTTTATCTCTTGACCAATTTTCAGTGATAAAATGGACCTGCGTTTCTACTTTTTTCGACATTACATGTAGCGTGTACAATGGTAAAAACTTTGTGCTGAGATTTCAAAAACTTTGTTATAAAGATGGACGTGTCTTAGGTAACGCCAACTTTAATTTAAATTTTATTTAAAAAGAATACTGTTTTTACACAGATGAATTTAATTCTAATTTCTAGGACACACACACACACACAAACACAAAATCTCTGTTCAGTATGGGATTGTCCCCCAGGAGACGTCCCCGGGGCAGTTGTCCTCCGGGGGAGTTGTCCTCCGGGGGAGTTGTCCTCCGGGGGAGTTGTCCTCCGGGGGAGTTGTCCTCCGGGGGAGTTGTCCCCCGGGGGAGTGGTCCCCCGGGAGAGTGGTCCCCCGGGGGAGTGGTCCCCCGGGGGAGTTGTCCTCCGGGGGAGTTGTCCTCCGGGGGAGTTGTCCCCCGGGGCAGTTGTCCCCCGGGGGAGTCGTCCTCCGGGGGAGACATCCTCCGGGGGAGTAGTCCTCCGGGGGAGACGTCCTCCGGGGGAGTTGTCAGGTGGGAGTAGTCCCCGGGGGAGTTGTCCTCCGGGGGACAAGTCCTAGACCCCTCTTCTCAAATAGGCCACTACAGATAAGGAAAACAAGCAAATCAAATCCTGCAGAGGTATAAAGGCCCAGTCACACCTTTCCGGCTAAGCGGGCCTGTTGCGAGTAAGGGTTTTTCCAGCGCGCAGAATACTTTTCTGCAGGCAGACAAGGATGTTTGCGAGTTTAGCACCTGCGTCTTACCTGCTGGACACGTGCTACTTACTTGCTACTTGCGTGTATTCCGTATGACCTGCGTGAGAGCTTCGAAACCGATCCATTTTCAGTTACGAGCGACATACGGAGACTACGAAGTACCTACGTTCCATCTGCGAAGTACGTGCGTGGGAGTTGCCTGCGAGGTGCTGCCGCTAAGGGCCTCCTACTGGTGTTCTACGTGTACCTCTCGACACCCTCTCGACTCACCCGGAAGAAGTTTTGAGCATGCTCAAGGCCTTGTCACACCGGGTCTGAGGAAGCCTTTCGGGTTGATCGACTTGCGGGTACAAATTTTTGCTCCCCGGAGCTGCCCAATGTTTTGTTTTGTTTTCTGCTTCTTCTTTTATTCTTTTTTTTTTTCTTTTTTCGTTGTCGAGCCCTCCGGAGGTGAGCGGAGAGTAAAGGGATCGCCTGCGGCGTCCAACCGTCCGTCGTCCGTTCGTAACACTACAAAAACTTGAATAACTCTCTACTGGACATCAATTTCAATCAAACTTGGAGGGAAGAGTGGTTAAAGAAAGCTAAACATTTTATTAAACAGGAATGTCACCACGAGGTCAAAGGTCGCAGGCAGGGGTCAATGAATTTTATAGGCCAAATGTTAAGTTTTTACGGCGCGTTTCCATTATGGCTCATAACTTTTGATTCATATGTCCGTTTGTGACCAAACTTGGCTGGTAAATGTCCCTTGGGGAGTTGAAGGTCACCACAAGTTCAAAGGTCATAGGCGGGGTCAATAAACATCCGGGAGTTAGAAACCCATTAATTTCCTCTACGCGAATAGGCGAGACACATTTTGGCACTTGCCTTGTTTACACTTTGGTGCTGAATCTGAATCTGGATTATGCACATTTTGCACCATTCAGGAATATTGAGATAATCCATAATATTTAGATGTTACTTGCTGTATGAAAAGATAAATTTCAGAAAGGTATTTCAGTAAATCTGCCAATCTTGAGTAGGAAATCACGTGGAAGTATATAAAGCAAGAACGTCGTAGACATTGTAGAAGTGGGTAAAATCTTCACTATATAGCACATGACTTGCGGGAATATGAACATATTAATTGCTAGATATTGAGAAAGTGAAAAGGGTAATGTATCTCGACTCGTTTCTACCATTTCAATATATGAAGAGTTTGTTTGCAAAAACCGATAAGTCCGTATTTGTCAAATGTAGATTATTTGCAATTAAAGGTCAAGAAAAATAAAGAGAATAATAAAAAAAATTGCTTCTTTTGACCATAACTTCAAAAATATACCTTTATATGTAGCGACCACTATATCATTTAAAAGGTATTATTTTTTACTTTATGACAGAGACCGTACTTCAAAATCTTAAAAAATGGACTTATCGGTTTTTGCAAACAAATCATATTGAATTAGTATGTAAGGTTAGCCTGTGTAAAAACAATAGCAATTGATCATTAAAAAACAATAGCAATTGATCATTAGTTTTTTGTTTGTTTTTTTTTTTCGAGTAAAAAAACAACAATAACAGCAACAAATCAAGGCATGTGATGGCAATCCAATCATCTGGCATCAAGTTCGAAAGAACTGTCGCCATGAATGCTGCATGATGAGCCGCTTATTGGCCGTTTAAGCGCATACCTGTCAGAAATACAAATATAAATATATATATATATATATATATATATATATATACATGCACTCTTTGTTTTATCCCGTTCTGCTGAACGAGTCGAGGACAAAGCTTTCGCAGTTAGTGTCATGTGGGTGTGAGGCAATGATGATATGCAACAGATTACAAGTATGTAATTGTATTTGTGACCCTGCACCACAAAACACACAAAAAGTCGCCAGATATGAATTTTAGTTTATGGCAGATTCTTAAGGAGCAGACTCTAAGCTTTAAAATGATGTATAACTCAATTCAAATGGACTCCTCTATTGGAAAGAAAGCACACACTCTGCAAGTGTGAACTGAGAAAAGAGGCTCTGAAGTACAAGGTCTATTCATGCACTTAATCTTTACCAAGCTGTGCTAGCTGTGCAATGAAAGGGACAAAACACAGGATGTAAACCACCCGAGCAACAACAATGAAGAGATTATCAGATTAGGCTGACATTGAGCATGCTCTATAAACCCATTCTGTTCGTGATTAATGCCAACTTTCAAGGCAGTAGCGTTTTCCTTTCAAAAGTTATTAGACTTGAAAGTGAAGAGTGTGCAAAGGATTTCAAGAAATGAAAAGGGAACTCTAAGACATACCTGATCATTCTATTCTCCCCCCAAAAAGGGTTGTAGAAAATCTCCTGAAAACACACTTTCACATTCATGTTTTGATCCCAAACTAAATAATAATGTAGAGGAAGGATAGCTTTTTCAGAAATTATGAAAAACTCTAGATTGACTCAGTTGGCCCATTTCACCTTTTTTTAAGTCCTCACGTAAAACCAAGGGGTGCGCCTTTTCGTTCGTTTTGTGATGCACGGTCACATTCATTCCTTAGATTAGACAAGACCTGAAACAACAAATAACAGCAACTTGTGAGGGTGAACTATTAAATGTTATTGATACTATGTAATGTTCCGATGCTATAAGTATAAAACAGCAATCCTAATAATACTGATAGCAACAATGACAACACATTTTACAGTTTACAGAGCGAATGCGTCTTCAACCTCTCTCTCAAAAATAGAGAATGAGATTTTGGTAAGTACCACTCAAGATTGAGTCCTCATCTTCAATCAGTAAAAGTCGAAAGTGTGTATCCATGCATTACTTGGCATAGAGACTGGACATGGAGATGTGTAGTTTTAATGAAAGCAAGGGTTCTTTAAGCATGGTCAAGTAGGTAAGTGACGAAGGTTGGTAGAACGTGACGACGGTTCCCAGCACAACGTTGGGTTGTAGTTGTGTGCGATTTTTGACATGGCATACCACGAAGCTGGCTTCCTGACAAGATTATAAACGTGACAATTTTCATTCTAGACCTGATACATCACAAGACCATAAATAATATTAATGACAAGCATGTTTTTTTTTTTTTTTTTTTTTTACACATCCTCTTTGTTTAAGGCACGATTCTGTTGGTCGTATGAACTAAAACAGCAAGGGGGCAGAACGGGAAACCATGTTAACATGACGTACACATAATCCTCAGATTCTTTTCACCTGTCAATGAAGTAGAAAATTTTCCTTTAATTTTGTTTTTGTCCCATTCCCCTCAGTTTAGTCATGTCATGTTGTTGTGTCCCTGTTGTTTGTTCCATATTGTCTTAATCACTTCTTGTGTTATGGACGTGCAATTTGTTATTATCCTTTCAGCCCATGAGGTAAAATTTTCAAGCTATTCAACTACTGTGCAAATCTTCACCATAACCACTTTATATTTCCTACTAGCTGACAATTATTGTTATTCAACCCTCGTATTTGATTTTCTAATTGCGTTTTTTTTCTTTTATTGTTTTCAGATTTATGTCATACTTGTTATTCAAGTTTCAGTCAATGGTTTTCTTGAAGTTATCTTTTGATTTCGATGTGTTTTTACTGTTCTTATATATATCTCGTACTTTTATTCAAGTCTCACTCAATTGTCTTTCATTAAGTTATATATAAAGTGATATAATCTGTTTTGGTGTTGTATTTTCTGAACTTGTTTCTTTTCATTGTAATGTTGCGATTGCATGCCCAGTATTGATTTTCAATTGTTTTATTTATTCTTTGGATTTGCTCCTGAATTTTTGTCATTTACTTATGATTTTAACCCCATATACATAAGAATATATGCAATCCGTATCAGTTAATAATATCTTATTCTTTTCGTTTTTCTCACAACTTATGACATCTGATATTTTGAATCAGTTTTCCAACCTATTCCATATTTCAAAATATTTCTTAAAACTCTTTATAAATAGTACCTGTTTTTATCCATTGAATTATTGTGCTTTGATTTCGATACAATCATTATATACTTCACCTTTAGTTTTCCGTAATATATCACTTGCCACGAATTTCAGTTTTCTTAAATTGTCATAGATCCATCTATGCATTTTGCACAAGTCTCCAGTTACTTTTTGTTTTGTTACTACGTATTCTTATCTAAATCTATCAAAGTAATTGTTTTCAAACAATTCGTGTTTTTTTTTCACTGTATACATATGTTTGAGGATTTTATTTTCAAACATTCCATTTTATATTTAAACATATTCTGATTTGTTTATTGTTATATCTAATTGCCTTAAAGACTTTTCTATTATCAGTTGTTCTTTGTTCTCTCCCTCATTTCACTGTATGTGTTTCCACCTGTATGTTTGTATAATTCATTTTGTACGTGTCCATTAAACTGTACTGTACTCATTGTATGTGGACCCCATGGAAGAACAGCGTTGCCAACATGGCAACGTTGCCAACATGGCAACGGGTGGACTGCCCATATTCAGCGTTGCCAACATGGCAACGCTGAATATGGGCAGTCCACCCGTTTTTTATTTTTTATACGGAAATAAATACCATACCATACCATACCATAATTGCAGTAAGTATTTTTGAAGAAATTCTTGAGTGGTCCACAATCTGCAAGCATCGCTTGTGATGAACCTCTTAGTTCTCTTTTCCCCCCTCTAAACATAACTTTTATTTTCCGGTATGAATACATAATCTATCTTTATTAATTTGTTGACTATCGTTTATTTTTCGTACTTTGTAATATATTTAAGCCTATGATTAAATTCGTGATTTACTTTATGTTATGTTTTGTTGGAATGAAAATGAGAATGAAAGAAATGAATTGAATTGAATTGAATTGAGCTGAATTGAATATTCAAACATCTATACTTACATTTGCGGAAAGGGAGGACATGAATATAACTGGTTCCTGTTTTCATTTGTTTGTTTTTTTGTGTGTGTCCATGAGACATTTAACGGACTGCAAACATTACCAAATTGTCCATTTCTATCTCAAAAGTTCACTACATTTGAACATTATCCACAATTTTATACCGTCTTTAAAATGATATGTTCATAATGGTGCAGTCAAAAGGTGACCCATGCAACACGAAGTACACAACTTCCCTTTTTTCTATATTTTGACAGAGGATGGTGATCTTCGTCCGCAGGTATAGCTCTAGAACTTTACGTTTTTGTTTGTTTGTTTGTTTGTTTTTGCTTTTGTTTTTTGCACAAATTGTGTCTGTATTACAATGACATTATGGATTAATTTGGTCAACATTCGATCTCGAAACCCTTCAACATATATTTTGTTTCTTTTGAAAATATGTGTCTTATGCCATCGTGAAATCTTTTTCTTCTTCTTTCTTTCTTAATATGATTATATTTCTTATATGATTATACTGTTATAATCGTTAACTATGCATATATTTTCTTCATCATAATCATTACTGTAGCCTGAATATTTTTTTTTTTAGTTCAGACTTATTCTTCAGCATTCAGTATGTTTTAAATCCTTGTCTTTAATATTATAACATTGATGCAATAAAAGAGTTGGATCCAATATGATGTTCAAGGAAATGAGGGATAAGGAAAGAGAGAGATGTTTTTCTTTGTTCGATTGTATCAAATGACCAATTTCAGAAAGTTATTTCAGTAACACTCTCAAACTTCAGTCATAAGAAATCACAAAAAGTAATGCAAGAACGTCGTAGAAGTGGGTTGCATCTCTACCGGCCAGAACATCAAAATGACATGAAATGCGAGATCTTGAAAGGTAAAGAGGTTAATACAACTCTGCCCCCCCCCCCCCCAAGGAAAAACGCAGTATCTACATCCAGCTCCATTTCTAAACAACCGAGATATTCACCATTTTATCTTTTTGCCAAAGCCCCTGGAAAATATACTCTTTTGAAAAATTCCTTCATTGTGGAATTTTAGTCTATCTAGCTACCAATTTTCCTGGAAAATATCATTTTGTGTTTTTGTTTTGTTTTTCAGTTATTGATGAAAATGTAGATACTTTGGGGAAACCTCACGCAATTGACTGATTTCCCCAAGGAAAAACGCAGTATCTACAATGGAACGAATTTCCCCAAGGAAAAACGCAGTATCTACAGCGGAATGACTAGGATTAATCTTCTGCCATAATTATGTATGCATGTAAACATCATTGTTCAAGTATTCTCTGGCCCTGGGGGATGCATCCTCCATCCCCCCCCCCCCATTTATGCCCTGTAGGCTTCATAAGATTATTAAATAACAGATCGTTCTAGGAACGTTTTGCTTAAAAGTGTATCCCAGACCGATCTTGCTGTAGGCCTAACGTATGAAGCTTGCCAGGGCTGTAATGTGATGCTACATGGCCTAGCCGCTAACTAGCATCTAGAATACTAGATCTAGATCTGTACAGTCTAGGTTACAGTCTGTCTAGACCAAAATAAATCTAAATCGGATGTCTGGACCTAGATCGATCTAGACTAGGCCTAGTTTTTATATCGTTTATTCTAGGCTGGCTACGTAGCAGGCTACACGAGTCTACCGCCTCAGGCTATACATGCACGATGCTCACAGAAAAAAAAAAAAATAGCCTAACGTTAGAACTGCAGAAGGTTTAAGCCCTACACGAGCCAGGACTCTTTGATTAGAAAAAAAAAAAAATACATCTAGAACCGGTCTAGAATGAAGTGACATCCGCTCTCTAGGCCTATTCCTTCTGGATTGAACCTAAGTTTAACGTCATGTAAATTTGTAATGTACCTGTAACTTTTTTTTACTTGTAAGTTATGTAGCATGCAGCATGGGATCATGCATGCATTTTACGCAACCCAGTCTCACTAACCGGTTAGGGTCTAGACACTGTCTAGATCCGATCAGAATTAAAATACAACTTATTCTTAACTTTCTCTATTTCGTCTATTTACCGTGGGTACCTATTTTTCCCATGGACCCTAATCTATAGTATTGTCAACTCTGTAATTTTAAGACATAAGTATGGTATGGAGTAGATAATTGAACATTGACACTTCACTAGACTTAGGATTCTAAAAAGTGGTTAAGTTTTAGACTTCTTACTACAGGCCTGCCCTAGAGTAGGCCTATTCAAGTCCTACACTTGTTAGATCTTTCTTTAGACTTTCGGAATACGGACCCTGAAAGTTCTGATTAACGTTAAGTCTAACATTAGAACAGAGACGCAAGACTCAAACGTTAGGCATAGCCTACTGTCTAGACAATAAAAGACTTAGGGCCTAGGCCTAGACTTAGATCTAAGGGAGGGTGTAACATGTTACATAACCTGACGTTTATCCGATACAACACAAATACGATCTAGGCCCTATTGCCTTTCGAAGAATCTTTCGGATTCGGAGCCCGAGGAATTTTGACAAGGGTCTAGGCCTAACAAAGTTACTTCACGACAAGTTATAGTACGGATAATGTTCATCATTGAGGTAGAATATGAAAGAATAAAGCTGATCGTTTATCACACGAAGCGAAGTAAACACAAATGTATGCATTTGTGTTTACCTCGCTTCGTGTGACAAACATGCATTGTGTTTACTTCGCTTCGTGTGACAAACAATCAGCTTTATTCTTTCAATATTGAAATAGTTTTGAATAACTTACTCATTATCTGCAGATAATTTTTTCTTGAGGGCTAGGCTCACGAGTAATTTTCCCCACGACAACATTTTGTTTTATTCCAAGTAGGTCCTACACACTCCCACTGTATGCTGACTAGCCGGGCCCTGTGCTGACTGCTGCACAGCATCAGTGCAGCAGCTAAACCTAGCTGCAAGCTGTCAGTGTTGTATTGTTTAATGTGCACTCGGTTAGTCTTAATCACACACTGTGTTTTATATTAGGATCACGATCTCATCAAAATATTTACTAATCAGTATTATTTCGGTTAGATATTTTGAACATTATGTCTTATTATTGAGCAAGTATATCTAAAGAAAGTAATTTACGTTCAAATTACAGAACAACCGGCAAAGTATTCACATATATAAATAACAGTGTCTGGTAATTAAGACTAGCTTTGTAGATACTGCGTTTTTCCTTGGGGAAATATTCATCATGTAGATACTGCGTTTTTCCTTGGGGAAAGTGCAAGTTGAGTGTAGATACTGCGTTTGGCAGTTACGGAAAAGTGGCTTTCTAAACATTTTTTCAAAAATCTGAATATGTCATAAGAAGAAGGATTGCCCACTGACTATATTTATGCAAAAAAGTGAAAATCGCCAAAAATGTTAGATACTGCGTTTTTCCTTGGGGGGGGGGGGGCAGAACTCGTCTCATGTTATCCATTACTCTGAAAGCCCTGAGTTGCTCTGTAAAACTAATTTGAGGGAAAACAGCAACAATTCTTTAGTTTTTTTTTTTTTCAGTTTATGACAAAAACAGAAAACAGACCAATCACCGTGCATCAGGGGCGAAAAAGCTGTCCACTTGAATAATTCACAGTGATCTGCTATCATGGCTTTTGGCCATTTTTGCTTATGCTTGTCGGAATTCAGAATAGGCTGATCAGACAAAAATATTCATGCGCGCTTTTTTTAATACCGTTTTGCTGAACGAGTCGAGGACGAGTCAGCGTTATGTAGTTGTAAAGTAATAATGACAAGCAAATGACAAGACAAGAAGATAATGATAACAACTTAGTTGAAAGTAAACTATTGAAAGTTCTTGATATTATTGAACACTCGACTGCGATAAGTATGAAATAACGATCATAATGATGCTGAAAGTGACAATGGCACTAGTAAGATTACAAAGCTCATGCTACTTCAGTCTCTTTGGTAGCTCGGGAAAAAAAGAATGAGTTTTAGGTAGGTACAACTAAAATGAGACCGCCGGATGATGACTTTTACATTTGAACAATTACAAATTAGTTATACTGAGCACAGAGTTTCAAAATTTTATAATGATTTGGACGAAGAATAAGAATGTTTTCAAAATTTATAATAAATGGCAATGATCAGGGATGATGGTATGCAACAGATTACAAGTATGTAATTGTATTTGTGACCCTGCACCACAAAACACACAAAAAGTCGCCAGATATGAATTTTAGTTTATGGCAGATTCTTAAGGAGCAGACTCTAAACTTTAAAATGATGTATAACTCAATTCAAATGGACTCCTCTAACCTATCTAAATATTGGAAAGAAAACACACACTCTGGAAAAGTGTGAACTGAGAAAAGAGGCTCTGAAGTACAAGGTCTATTCATGCACTTAATCTTTTACCAAGCCGTGCTATCATAGCTGTGCAATGAAAGGGACAAAACACAGGATGTAAGCCACCCGAGCAAAAACAATGAAGAGATTATCAGATTAGGCTGACATTGAGCATGCTCTATAAACCCATTCTGTTCGTGATTAATGCCAACTTTCAAGGCAGTAGCGTTGTCCTTTCAAAAGTTATTAGACTTGAAAGTGAAGAGTGTGCAAAGGATTTCAAGAAATGAAAAGGGAACTCTAAGACATACCTGATCATTCTATTCTCCCCCCAAAAAGGGTTGTAGAAAATCTCCTGAAAACACACTTTCACATCATGTTTTGATCCCAAACTAAATAATAATGTAGAGGAAGGATAGCTTTTTCAGAAATTATGAAAAACTCAAGATTGACTCAGTTGGCCCATTTCACCTTTTTTAAGTCCTCACGTAAAACCAAAGGTTGCGCCTTTTCGTTCGTTTTGTGATGCACGGTCACATTTATTCCTTAGATTAGACAAGACCTGAAACAACAAATAACAGCAACTTGTGAGGGTGAACTATTAAATGTTATTGATACTATGTAATGTTCCGATGCTATAAGTATAAAACAGCAATCCTAATAATACTGATAGTAACAATGACAACACATTTTACAGTTTACAGAGCGAATGCGTCTTCAACCTCTCTCTCAAAAATAGAGAATGAGATTTTGGTAAGTACCACTCAAGATTGAGTCCTCATCTTCAATCAGTAAAAGTCGAAAGTGTGTATCCATGCAATAATTGGCATAGAGACTGGAATAAAAACATGATTTGGACGAAGAATAAAAATGATTTCAAAATTTATAATAAATGGCAATGAACAGGGATGATGGCATGATAGCCTCACCATAAGATGCATTCTGAGTGCATTCGTTAGGGCCCCAGAAAGCTGAGGAGAAAAGAAGAAGGCGTGCATACAAAAGGTGTACCTGCAAGCACGGGACATTGTAAGGGAATTACTCTGCCACATTTTTGAAATATGTGAGCCTTCTATGTCATTGTCATTTTTTCAGTGAAATTTTTTTTGAAAGGTTTTTCCAAGTATTGGTTTCTCTGCTCAAGGACCACAATAGTCTCTACAAATCTATACGTGACCAGCTACAACAAAAGGATCTTGAGAAAATCGAGTTTGAAGTCAGATCATCAAAATCCGTCAAAACATTCGGATTTCTGATTTTGACATAATTTTGTAGTCTAATGTATCTTCTATCATCTGCCGACATTTCAAAGCTAAATGATCAAAAAAGGGCAAGAAAATAACGTTTTTCTGGGCCATGATTTTCCGACTTTCAACGGAATAGAAACGTGTCCGAAGATTTCGTTTCAGCGCCGCAGCTAGACTCCGCCCCTAGCAAAGAGGCAGGGATCTCATTGGTCAGTGCGTGGCATCCTGGTTACTGACTGGTCGTGCGTAGACCGCTGGCGCTATTAAGCTTGAATGAATATCGCTGAGGTTGCTAGGAGCGTACCTTCTATTGTCAAACGGTGAAAACTGTATTGCTTCCCCTTGATCATGATAGCGTCGGAAGGAAAACTTTATACGGTTGGAAAAGGGAAAATATTATGATACAGTTTGAAAAATATAAACATGATATAAGAAATACATGGAAGGTGTTGAAGCAGGCTATATATCAAAAAAGAAATCAGAAATTATAAAAAAAATAAGACACGATGATAAAGTTTTTAAAGATCCAAATGATATGTGACCCTGCACCTCAAAACAAACAAAAAGTGGCCAGACATGAAATTTCTAGTTAAGACCATATTCTGAAAGAGCAGACTTTAAGCTTTAAAATGATGTATAACTCAAATGAAATGGACTTTCCTAACCTATCTAAATATTGGAAAGAAAACACAAACCCAGAAAAAGTGTGAACTGAGAAAAGAGGCTGTGAAGTACAGTGTCTATTCAAGCGCTTAATCTTTACCAAACCGTGCTGGCTGTGCGATGAATGGGACAAAAAACAGGAAGTAAACCACCAGAGTAACAACAATGAAGGGATTATCAGATTAAACTGAAATTCAGCATGCCTCATTAACACATTCTGTCCATAATTAATGCCAACTTTCAAAGCAGTAGCACTATCTTTCCAAAAGTTATTAGAGTTGAAAGTGAAGAGTGTGGACAAGGTTTTTCAGAAATGAAAAAGGGATTCTAAAGACACACCTAATCACACTATTCTACCAAAAAATGTTCGAGATAAACTGCTAAAAAAACACACT
This sequence comes from Diadema setosum, assembly GCF_964275005.1. Classification (NCBI taxonomy): domain Eukaryota; kingdom Metazoa; phylum Echinodermata; class Echinoidea; order Diadematoida; family Diadematidae; genus Diadema; species Diadema setosum. The sequence goes on along the minus strand of NC_092700.1, from coordinate 3,440,882 downwards.
TTCCTGCCCGTTTTATGATACCAAATTTTAGCATAATGTAAAAGAAGACCCGGTCTTTCAGAAAATATGAAAAAGTCAAGTTCGGCTAGGTTGACCCATTTCACTTATTTTCAGTCCTCACGCAAAATCAGTGTGTGCGACTTTATGTTCGTTTTGAGGTGCACGGTCACATATAGTCAATATTTTCAACTCTTATTTTTTAATGATTGGAGAGAATTTGGCAGAAAAAAAAATACCGCAGTCAAATATACATTTTTCTGGTAATCCGATTCCAGTTCTATTTTTTTTTTTTTTTTGTTCCAACAACAAAACATGAAATAACAGATATTGTTACCGCAATGAATAACAAGCGAAGTGCCGGTTATGACGATATCAGTAATTTTATTTTAAAGGGAATTATATTTTCAATTGCTGACCCACTTTCATATATTTTCAATAAATCCTTATCAAGTGGTGTTTTTTCCTGATTTTATGAAAATAGCTAAGGTTTTTCCTTTATTAAAAAAAAAGGAGATGATTCTGATATATGTAATTATAGACCTATTTCTTTGCTTTCATCTTTATCTAAAATATTGGAAAAATTGATATTTACAAGAACAATTAATTTTCTGAATTCGTATAATGTATTTACAAATTCTCTATTTGGGTTACGTCAGAAACATAGCACCATTCATGCTCTTTTAAAGTTTATTGACCACGCTGCACCCACTATTGATAATCATTCTCGTTAATCTTATTGGTATCTTCCTGGACTTCTGCAAGGCCTTCGATACAATCAATCAAAATATTACTTTATAAACTGTTTCATTATGGAATACGCGGGAAGGCCTTGGAGTGGTTCATGAGTTACCTACAAAACCGAAAACAATATGTTTCTCTGAACGAATACAGCTCAAGTTTAGAATTCATTAAAGCAATGTGGCGTCCCACAGGGTAGTTTATTAGGACCTTTACTTTTTATCATATATATTAATGACTTTTGCAGATCATCTGACATACTCTCATTTACACTTTTTGCTGACGATTCAAATATTTTCTTTTCTCACCAACATCCAGATACTCTTGTACGCATCGTTAATTCCGAATTGAAAAAAGTAACTCAGTGGATAAGAGCTAATAATTATCTCTGAATATTCAGAAAACTAAGTATATGCTTTTTAGTAATTCTTTAGAAGATTTAGGCACAGGTATTGCTTTTGATGACCCTTCGTTAGAACGAGTTTCTCATATAAAATTCCTTGGTATCACAGTGGATGATAAACTTTCGTAGAGGCCGCATATTACAATCATTATTACAATAATTTCACGCAATATTGGTATTATTAATAGACTCAAGTTTCATATTCTATTGTCTTCTTTGTTGACGTTGTATTTTTCTCTAATTTTACCTTATCTTAATTACGGACTCCTAGCGTGGGGTAGCGCCCATCAAAACTTATTAGATAAATTACTTTTATTACACAAAAAAAAAGGTTATTCGTATTATTTGTGGTGTCCCGCCACGTTCCCTTACAGAGCCATTATTTACTAAACATAAGATTAAAGATTTGTATTTTTTTTTCAACTTGGTCAGTTTATGTTTAATTACAATGTAAATGCACTTCCCAGTATCTCCAATTCAATGTTATCACGGAACCAGTATTTTCACGTTTATCCCATTAGACAAAATTCATTTACCCCTCCTGAGAACTGTATTGGCTCAGAATACATTTATGTACACCGGTCCTAGATTTTGGAACTCACTGAGCTGTGAAATAATAAAAAAAAAAAATCTCCATCTTTGTATTCTTTTAAGCGCAAGTTGAAATCTTTTTTTATTAAATCCTCCCTGATAATGTTTTTTTTTCCCCTTAGCTATAGGTTTCGTTAACCTCACACTCTTAGAAAAAAAGGTTCTTTTGAGCACCATTAAATGGTTCTCAGCACTGTCACAATAGCGACACCCTTTTAGGTGCTCGTGAGAACCTTTTTGAAATGGTGCTTGTCGGCACCTTCTGCAAAAGGTGCCCATTAGAACCTTTTTCCCGATGAAATGGTGCTCGTAAGTACCATTTAAAAGGTGCCCATGGGCACCTTTTTGACTAAAGATGGGCACCTTTTTGACTCTTTTCAAAAGGTGCTCATGGGAACCATTTCATTGGAAAAGGTTCTAATGGGCACCAATGTTAAATGGTGCTGACAGGCACCATTTAAAAAAGGTTCTCACAGGCTCCAAAAAAGGTGTCGCTATTGTGACAGTGCTGAGAACCATTTAATGGTGCTCAAAAGAACCTTTTTCTTTTTTCTTAGAATGTAGTATATGAATTGATGTCTGTGTATTTTTGGTGTGTTTCACATGCAGTGCTGGTAAGATGCTTCACTGGCACCATTCTTAAAGGTACATTACCTATCTGCATTGAAAATGTGCATCACAAACTCATTTGAAATGAAATGAATTCATCTGAATTTCATCTCATCAGTCAAACATACGTTCAAAACATGTATATTAGCGATACATTAGCATGTCATACATTATCATTGACACTGGAAAAAAAAGAGCAAGGATAACACACCCATGCACACACAGTTTCACAAGCATGAATACATGTACATGACATTCACCAATATTTTTTTCATGAAACATTACTCAATAATTGAAAACCATAGAAATTTGCTCTTTCACGAATTCGCAGAAATGTATTTATTTACCATAACTTTTACAATCTAAAGGTGAGGTTTGTATTTGTCATGTTATAATTTGTCAAATATTCTTAACAAAATATTTTCATTTGTTCACTAATTCTTTTTCCACAATATTTGTCATTTGTGTACCGAGCAGTTCTTGAAACACCATCACACATCTCTGTACAGATGATATGAAATAGCAAGAGGTGAATCAGGCTTTTGAAATACATAACAAAATTTCTAATTCTCTGTGAAATAATTCCTGCATGAATGAGATACAGTAATTGTGTCAGTCTTAAGATAGGCAGAAGTCAAGTACATTACTTAAGTAGTATGAGGAACTTTTTCCACATGTTTGCTAGTTTGTTCGGTGTTGGCTTTTTTTTTTTTTCTTTTAAAGCATACTTGTCCTAAAAGCAACTATAAAGGGCAGGAAAACAATTCCATTAAACAGGACCTTTGGTATTGTCACAGAAAACATACATTATATTGCTGGTATGATACTTGGGATACACTAGGATAAGCTTTACACTTCTTCACTTTACATTCATAACGTCGAGTACTTGAATTAACTTATCTTTGTTTATATACGAGTGACCTTTTTTGTTGTTGTTCTGCAATTTGAAAGCACCATAGACACATCTATACAACTGCAAATACACGAAGAGTATCAATTCAGGTTAATCATGACTTCTGACAATTTACAGCATGTCCTACGAAAACACACAAACACACACACACACCCAAAAAGAAGAAAAGAACACATTGTTTATAATGTGAAGGATAATAAGAATCCCAAGGGGAAAAGAGCTAGGATACCACACCCACACAGTTTCACAAGCATGAATGAACAAAATTCCTCAACCATGATTGAAAATATGTAACATTTGGAATCAATAAAAATTTACACGTTTTTTAAAAGCAGAGCAACAAATTCATTAGAGTAAACTATATATGATGCAGGCCTAAAGCTGAGGTTTGAATTTGCTGTCCTATAACCTGCCTATGACAATAATATGTTGTTAGCATTTGTCATTTTGTTCACCAAATTTGCCAACAGTCTTCTATACACCACCACCACATACATGTACATTTTGTGTGTCTGCAAAAGCAATATAAACTGGTGACAAGAGGTGCATCAGTGCTTTGAAATAAATTACATAATCTTCAATTCTCTACACAATACGTAATTCCTGCGTGGGTATAAATGCAATAAGTTTTACCAGTCTACGTGCAAACTTTAAAAGTGTGAAGAAATCGACCACACAATGACTGGAGAAGTATAAAGAACATTTTCCGTTTGTGCTTTTAAAGTTTAGAACTATGAATGACTCCACTTCTCACATTGGCATCTGGTCTGATCTCATTACGTCTACCCCCCCCCCCCCCCCATACAGTTGATTCAAAGCTGTTAAATGCAATTTATAGTGAAACATTATCACTGGTACATTGTAAGTTGCAAATGAAGAGTTTGTTTGCAAAAACCGATAAGTCCATAGTTGCCAAATGGAGATATTTGCGATTAAAGGTCAAGAAAAATAAAGAGAATAATAAAAAAATCTTTGCTTCTTTTGACCATAACTTTAAAAATGTACCTTTATATGTAGTGGCCAATGTATCATTTAAAAGGTATTATTTTGTACTTTATGACAGAGACCGTACTTCAAAATCTTCAAAAATGAACTTATCGGTTTTTGCGAACTCTTCAAATACTGTATTGGGATCATAACAAAACATATGTGACCCTCCATCACACAAACCAACAAAAAGTCGCATGATATGAATATTTGGTTGACGGCAGATTCTGAAAGAGCAGCTATAAAATACACTATAAGTCAATGCAAACGGACTTACCTACCCTATCTACATATTTCTCAAAGGTTTTCTCTGGCAGCATCAGTGTTTTTTCTTTGACTCAGCTCATTCTTAGCAAGCGTAGGTTTCTGGTCGATGCTGTCAACGGGTTATCGGGCTAAAATTGTCGTTCTGATCGATGTATTCTTTTGGTCACCCAGATCATTCTTGACTAGACCAGGGTTCTGTTTGATGCTGTCAACAGGCTATCACGGGCTGTCATTCTGATCGATGTAATAGCCACACAGCTCATTCTCGACTAGCCCTGGCCCGGGTTCTGGCTGATGTTGTAAATGGGCTATCCCGGGCTCTTATTCTGATCGATGAATTCTTGTGGCCGCCCAGCTCATACTTGGCTAGTGTTAAGCCTATGGTTCTGGCCGATGTTGTCAACGGTCTGTCACAGGCTGTCTCTCTGATCAATGTAGAGTCTACCTTTTTCCCTAACCGCACCAGCGACCCAAACACGTACGTTCTGCTTCATCGTCCCGGCCGGAGTTTCTTGTTCCCTGGTTTCTGTGCATGTTGGTGTGTCCACGTCCCTGACATATGAATTGAAAGAAACAATAGACCTACACCGCATTAATAAAACAAAGTCATGCTATAATTCGATAAACAGAACACGGCATTATATGACGTGACTCCTTACTTAGAACAAGCCTGAAAACATACTGAAGAGATTTTGACCTAACAGTTAGGCCTACTCTGGGCTGTAGACAGACCTCTATTGGCTCTAACGTTAACAATGACAGTTATAACTTATCGAACAAAAGTTATTGCATGTAGAACGGTTACCGACCGGTATTAGACGTCTATAGACCTTACCCCGGGGCGCTCCTTGTACACAGTTATCTTTGCGTTCGGCGTTCGGGCTGTGTTTCGGAGTTAGCAGACTCTATTTTAACAGGCATAAACGTTACATGCAGGCCTACCTAGCTAAGTAACTTAGCCCGGCCCAGTCGCTGTAAAAACGTGACAGCCATGCTCCGGCCCCGCACGGCGTCTGTTCGGGCTAGCCCATGGGCCATTGCTATGCTAAATTTCTAATTGTAAAGTGTTAGGCCTAACATGTTATTGTTAGATCTGGATCTACTGTACCTGGAAAACATTACACAAGATAGCAGCTTCGATCAAATTAGATCTAACATTAACGTTAGGATCTAGCTAACCGTTAAAGGCTAATCACTGACTGAAAACGAAAACTGAGTGATGAATCTAACGGTTAGGGCCTAACTTGATTTTGTACCAACGACTGTCATCTAAAAATGAGATAAAACCACATTAAAACTAAAAATCTTACCTATTCTGCTAAATTGTGATGACTGCCATGGCGAAAATGAAATTGACAGTGACACGTTTCCAGTCCACTTCAGACAAAATTAATGTCTAACGTTACCGGGTGCCGTTCGTTTGATGGGTGTGATACTGGTGATGCATAGACCTAATGTACGGTGTGTATGTGTCTACGTACTATAGCCGTCTGCTGCTGCTTATCAGCTATATGCATGCATATTGCATTGGCACTCTCCTGCCGCTGTTATGTGGTGGTGATAGGTTTGCATAGGCAAGGCGCAGGCAGGCAGCACAGGGCTAAATATAGCCGCGGCGCGTGCCGCGGCGGTTACATAGTCCTACAGTGCAGTACTAGTATGTGTACGTTTACGCGTACGCATATCTGATCGAGCGCTAAAATTGGATCGTGGCAGCTGTCAGTTGGCACGCAGCCAAGAGAAGTCATTAGTCTACGATAAAAAACAATATGTACCTTTTTATTATCACAGCAGTAGAAACACATACAATATGTTTGTACCAATACCACAGTTATGGTTTAAACTTATATCTGGCATTCGAATAGACAGCAAGGGGAAAAATGAAAGTGGACCTAAAGATATTGTTTGACCTGCAAGAGTACCGCAAATAACACTCGGGGTCTGGGTCGCATACTAGCAAATGGTGACGAACGGAACCATTTCGATTGGGAACCATTTATAGGTGCTCATCGGAACCATTTTGCGAGAACCATCTGACAAGAACCATTTTGGAGCCGACGAGAACCATTTGAGAACCTTTTTTTCTTAGAGTGCAGGGTTCATCATCCACCCACCAATTATTCAATCACTGAATTCATTATTACGTAAAGAAGTAGCCATCACAATCCTTGCTCAGCTGCATGCAGCACGAAGCACATTCTCTACCATCCCCTGTTCCATCTCCCTTGTTAAGCGTGTAGGCATTCTCTCATTCTCTCTTTTTTTCTTTCTTTCCTTCCATACTTTTCATCTATTCTGGCAAGTTGTGTCATGTTGTTGTGTTTCTCCTGTTTTGTCCCGTCCTGTCGTTTATCATATTTGTCACAAGTGTTTGTAAATAAGTAATTCATAAGTTTTATGAGTGGTTCACAATCTACAAGCCTTGCTTTTTAGTGGACCTCTCTATTCTTTCTTCCTTTTTTTTTCAACTGAAGCATGACTTTATATTATTATCTTCTTCTTTTTTTTGCCAGAATGCGCTCTTATGTTTATTGATACCATTTATTATTGCAAAGGCAAATGTTTTTTGTTTATGATGTAAAACCTGATTTATTATTTGTGTTATGTTTTGTTGAAAAAGAAGAAGAAGAAGAATGAAAATTAATACTGAAGTGTTTAAGAATAACTGCTAAAAACACAGTTTCCTGTTTGTTTTATGATCCCAAACTGTAATATAATGTAGAAGAAGACTTGCTCTTTCAGACAATATGCAAAACTCAAGATTGGCTAGGTTGACCAGTTTCGTGTTCTGTGTTCAGTCCTCACACAAATTCACTGCGTGTGACGTTTTGTGATGCACGGTCACATATATTCGATGCAGAAAATTCCTAATAAATTCATTTGAATTAAAAAAAAAAAAGTTATCAAACCAGTATTTATGAATAGCCTTGCATTGTCGAAGGGTATGAAGAAAGTCGCAGCAGCTCCTTATTGGTGCAGTATAATAGGCTCAAGTGCCTTAATTATTCTAGATAAGTCTTTATTTGTCGTGTGATGGTGTACAATATTGGGTAGGTAGGGGCCTTTAACCTTATAAGAAGTGAAATAATTCTCCTTATGTTTTCGTTAAGATCACTGTTTTACGACTTGGGTTCCGGTTTAATGATTATAGTCTTCCTAACCAGCAACGGTATAGCACTGGAAATTTTAAATATTACATATTTTGGACGAATCATCTCATCATCCTTAAGCATCAATGATAATTGAATTGTGCGATGCAGCCTATCAACTAATTGAATAAACATTATTCACCTATTGATACAGGATGGCTGAATTGCACTCAAGTTTTTTTCTCAACCGTCTTTAGGCCGCTAGTCAAATAAGAATTCTCACTGGTTTGCTTCCTTCCGTTAATTGATCTGCATTATCAAAGAGAAAACGAAAATATTTACCTTCCTTTTGTTTTTGTTTTTCTGTTTTCTCTTTGCTCGTTCGTTTGTCTGTGTGTTTTCTTTTTTTTTTTTAATCTTACGTGGTTTCTAACCGAAAAGACTATGACAGTTGATACCTTATGCAGGGAAGGACATTCAGATTGTTCTTGTAGAAAAAGAAAAAAAAAAGAAGAAAAGAGACGAAAAAGCTTTTGTATTGCCAAGTAATTACGATATTTAATAAATAGCTGCATGTATTTCCTCCGGAGTCTTTATTGTCATTAAAAAGAATTTGATATGAGACAATGCACATTATAAAGAGCTCTAATTGTGGCAGTGCTCTTCTTAAGCCTTGTAAGGTTCATTAACTTGCAGATTTGTGTGTGCGTCTTTTTGTTTCTGTGTGTGTTTTTTTTTTTTTAGCACACTGAAGATGACGGGAGAGTATAAAAGGGATCACCGTCCTTGCGACGTCCGTACATCCGTCAGTCCGTCGGTCCACACACATTTACACCTGTCCAGTCCCTCAAACCGACACCCCATCCATCACGAACAACAAGAGGGAGCAAATGAAGACAGAGATATTCTTCTTTCTCTCATAACGTGAGAAAAGAAATATTAAAGAAAAAAAAACACGAGGCCCTGAGACCAATGGATTTCCACGGGTGCCTATTACACCTAACGACTATGATCTCCCCCTCCCCGAATAATAATGATGATTATAATGATAATGATGATAATAATTATAATAATAATAATAATAATAATAATAATAATAATAACAATAATAATAATGATAATAATAATAATAATAATAATAATAATAATAATAATAATAATTATTATTATTATTATTATTATTATTATTATTATTATAACGATAAGAGTAATAATAATGATAATTATTATTATTGTTATCATAATGATAAGAGTAATGATAAAAATAATAATGATAAATCTAATGTACCGTCTGAAGCAGATAAACGGATGGTTCTATGATCTATCAAAACAAGTTTTAGTGATTAAAAACAAAAAGGAGGGGGCAAATGAAGACAAAAATATTTTATTTTTCTCTCATAACGTGGGAAAAGAAATATGAACGAAAGAAAAAAAAGAAAACGAGGCCTTGAGACCAGCCGTGGATTCCCTCGGGTGCATGCATGGACGCAAGAGCAGGGGGTAATTAGGCCCTAATGTCAAAGTCATAGTGTCAATAGTATCTCCCCATTTCGACGGGAAGAATCTGTGGGCAGAACTTTCGGGGAATCTCATGTTTGATTTTGTTTTTTTGCCCTGCGGAGGTGGAAATGTGTGTGTGTGTGTGTGTGTGTGTGCGGGGGGGGGGTGAGGGGCAACAAGACAACTGTTGGACTTCAACTGGTGCAAATAGCCCCTCGAAACTGAAGTTCTTTAATAAAAGAAAGTGGCGGGAACGATCCCAACCAATGGACCGGATCGCCGGGCACGTACTCAGCCCCGGTGCTACGGTGCAATTAACTCACTGATAAGAGGCCAAAGCTTTTGAATTCTTAACGGTCATCGAAGCGCTGTGCGGAGGGAAGGACAAAAAATCTCGAAAGTTCACCTCCTCGTATCTCCCTTATTTTACCACCAAATCCCTTGAAACTTCACACATATATCAAATATGAATATATCATCCTTCATATGATTTTTGGGCGAAAACGCTGATGTATCTTTCGAGATATGTGTATTTTTCTGCTTGAGTCGCCTGTGGGAAAGGGTTACGATTTTTTCCCGACACAAGTCTGCGCCTGCATGAATATGCATTTGATCAACATATTACTAGTCTGTATACACCAGACTCACTACCTGCCAAGTCTCGTGTTTGTGCAATTAGTAGTTAGGTAAAAATAAGAGCAAAAAGACAACCAACTTTAAGAGAAGACACTGGACATGCACAACTAGATCATCCTCCTGCGCATGCGTTTTCTACTGGTGAGTGCACGCTTAGCCAATCAGCGGTGTCAGGCTCGGCGCAATGCGACAGAGGTCGATTTTCGGTCAGCAGGGTGGTGAGTGGGCAAGAGAGGAACCCTGCTTTGTGCTTCAACTGTTTCAAGCAGCACAAAAACCAATACATCGGACTGCGTATTCCTTACGCCATGGATTTTACGTTGGTCACAAGTGACAGTGATCTCGATTTTTTCCAGACATAGCTGTGCGCCAAATGATACAGAAAAGATATTTGGAGAGCAGCATGGATATACTACCATAAGTCATATACCGAAGTTTCATTTTTGTGCAATGAAGGAAAATGTGAGAAAATAACACTTGTTTTGAGACCAAATTTTCTGTTTTGGAAGCTAAGTTTCGACATTATTTTCACACGTTTATCCTCAATAAAACCCCAAATAACTAACATTACGAGTTAGAGAATAGTTTCTTCTTCAGTTTGCTGTATAGATTTAATCATTTGATGGCTTTGAGGTGAGATATTGCGATTGTCCTGCAGCACTTCCCCAGCGGTTTTACGCACACAAGCTGTCTACTTTTTGCAACTGAGGCTTCGAGGTCATAAGCTTTTGGCGAGTTAATTGCACCCTAGCGCCGCGCCTGTACTACAAATGTCATATTAAAGTTCTTGGAAGGGTGGTCATTTAGAAGACAGCACGTCACAATTAACGAAAGAATGAGAAAACTTTTCTTTTTATTTCTTCAATAGAATGTACAAAATCGTATTATGAAAAAAAAAAATAAATCCACTCAGACCTGAGGATTTCCACGGGTGCTGCTATAATAATAATAATAATAATATGTATAATAATATATATATAATATATAATAATAATAATAATAATAATAATAACAATAATAATAATATAAATCGTAACACTGATAATAAATTCAATTATAATAATGATAATGTACAGTCTGAAGGAGATAAACGGGTTAGGATAATGTAAACATACATATTAATAAGACTGTGCGGACGTGGGGGGGGGGGGCTTCTATGATCTATTAAACGAAGGTTTGGTGATAAAAACAAAAAGGAGAGAGTAAATGAAGACGAATACATTTTATTTCTCTTAGCAAAATAGCAACAAAAACACATGGGGTCTATATATTAGGTCCTGCTCAGCTCAGCTATACCGTTTTACTTTTGCCGTTTTTGGTTATTTTTCCCTAAATGCTTGTTTGTGTATTTTGTTCTTGTAAAAGAGAGCACACTTTATCAACGAAAGGATGAGAAAACTTTTCGTTTTATTTCATCAATGAAAATGTGCAAAATCGTACATAATCCTTGTTATGAGAAAAAAAAATAATAAAACCCCTAAGACCCGTGGTTTTCCACGGGTGCTGCTAGTGTTGTATATAATATAGATGTACGTTCGTGTGTCTGCGTGTTTCTGTTTGTGCGTCAGATCACATCATATGTGACCCTGCACCACAAAACAAACAAAAAGTCGTCAGACATGAACTTTTAGTTAAGGACAGATCCTAAAAGGGCAGACTCTAAGCTTTAGAATGATGTATAACTCAATTCAAATGGACACTCCAAACCTATCTAAATATTGGAAAGAGAGCGCTCACTCTGGAAAAGTGCGAACCGAGAAAAGAGGCCCTGAAGTACAGGGTCTATCTGTCTATTCAAGCGTTTAATCTTTACCAAGCCGTGCTAGCTGTGCGATGGATGGGACAAAAACAGCGTGTAAACCACTGGAGCAACAACAATAAAGGGATTATCATTTAAATTGAAATGAAGCACACTCTATCAAAACATTCTGTTCATGATTAATGCCAACTTTCAAAGAAGTAATGTTATTCTTTCAAAAGTTATGAGACTTGAAAGTGAAGAGTTTGCAAAGGGTTATCAAGAAATGAAAAGGGCCTCTAAGACATACCTGATCTCACTACTCTACAAAAAAAAAGGGTTGTAGAAAAACTACTGAAAATGCACTTTCCGTTCATTTTATGATCCCAAACTCAAGAACAACGTAGAAGAAGAATAGCTCTCTCAGACAATATGGAAAACTCAAAATTGACTTGGTTGACCCGTTTCACCTTTCTTGAGTCCTCACGTGAAATCAAGGGGTGCGGCTCTTTGTTCGTTTTGTGGTGCACGGTCACATATAGTCATCTACACAAAGTAGCATGAATTTATGTTGTGCCATTTTTTTGTCCCTTTATCGCTCCTTATTATTAGTACCGGTATATAATTTATATGATTTCAATGAATTCAAAAGTGAATTTGTAAAAACGATGAGGAAGCTTTAAATTGCAACCCGTAGACCACAAACATTCTGATATTCCAACTGACTTAATAAATTCATTGGCGTATATTTGAAAATCCCCTTCAGTCATAGGACGAATTTGAATACAAACAACAGATTATGACTCGTTAATACTCGTTAATACCAGTCAGCTGCCACTGAGACCATTAGCACTGCACGTACAGTTTATCCCTGTGCACTAGCTAGGCATAACTTTCAATTCTCTTTCCACCTCCCTGATGGTATGGAATATACGCTGCCATGACTGCATCGATACCATCTTTTGAAGACTAAGATGGCGTTTTGTGTTATATCTACAATACTTGGGACTGTGATAGAATCATAACTGAAAATACAGCTGTAGTGCCAGATGAGGAGATGTGTGATACCACCGTCTTTACAGTTCGGCAAGTGTACCGGCCACGGGCAGGTAGGAGAACGAAATCTATTCAATTGCCAAAACTGGGTTTGAAATTGCGTTTGATCGTCTATAGAAGATATTCTTACTCTTATATCATAGATGCGTATATAATGTCCACACTGCAGATGGCTGTTTTCTCAGTCACAGAGTGATACGGTTTGATACTGGATGTGACTATTAAATACAGATTTAATAATTGATACATTATGAACATGATTTTAAAAGAAAAAAATGGTTATACGTTCTTCTCAAGATACAAGTTACAACTGTATCTTGACACTCGAATTCAACACGTTCGGAATGATGCCAGTTTTCGTTTTGTTTTTGCTTTTGATGTTGTTGACAGCCTTGTTGTTTTGCTGTGGGTGCTTGTGCTTGTGTGTGTTCGTGAGTGTGGGGGACTGTGTATTTTGTTTACGGTATTATCATCCTGCAGCCACTATGTGCACTAAGTGTATTTTTCGATTTTGTACAAATTGTTAAAACCATCTTAGCGCGGGTTTCTACAATACTTGGTGGATGTGAAGACTGTGTGTGGTATCTCTCCGGCTGGTATGTGACGCTGCGACTTGTCCAGCCTGCATGTGGGTGTACAGCAGGCCACCCAGCTCACGCCGAGCCAGCAAAATCCGCAGAATTTCCAGTCATAAATCGGAACGACCGGCAATGAGAATAGAGATAACGATCGCAACGCTTCGTTGAGCCGCTGAATAGCCCTGAGAGGGTAGTTCAGGTTCTTGTACGGTCCTGCCTTCGATTCTTTCTTCACCTTGCATTCTTCTTCTTATCCTCTCTCAATTTGTTTTACTCACTATGTCTATCTCTCTCTCTCTCTCTCTCACTCTTTCTCTCTCAAATAGCTCTCTTCACTCCCTTTCTCTCTCGGTGTATCTCTCTCTCTCTCTTTCTCTTTCGACTTTTAATTATAGTTATATAGGGATGTGGCAGTTATTGTAAATTCGGTATAAAACCAGGTATTAAAGGGATGGTAAACTTTTGGTAAAGTTGAAGCTTCAGGTTACTACTTTTTTTTGGTGAAATAATGAGAAATCTCTTATGAAGTATGAGAGAGCAATCAAAACTTAAAGGAATTCCCAAACTCACTTGATGAAAATTGGTGATGAATTGGATTATATAGATATTAAAAAAAAAAGAGGTCCTAAGGAAACTGGTAGGACCAGCCTTTATGACGACCACTTTGTTTTACTTTGTTCTTGGGTGTCTCAGCCATTTGAGGCCAAGTTTCATCAAATATACTTTAATTTTTGTAAACCTCTAGAGCAACTTACAAGAATTAAGGAATTATCAGATTATACTCAAACTTACCATGCTTTGCAAGATAATCTATTCATGATAAATTCTAGCTCTTATGTATTAGCATGATCCTTTTAAAATATGTGAGAGTTGAAAGTGAAGTGTGTAAAAGGTGTATAATAGATTTGAAGGGATCTCAGTAGTTAACATACCGAATTACAATATTCTACAGAAATTGTTCAAAAAAAAAAGAAGAAATCCTAAAGGAATAATATTCTTCATTCGTTTTATGACTCTAACCCTAATAAAATAATATCGAGGAGACTGAATTTTCTGAAAATAGAATAGAATAGGTTTGTTTTGTTTATAATTGAAGAGTTTGTTTGCAAAAACCGATAAGTCCATATTTGTCAAATGGAGATATTTGCGATTAAAGGTCAAGAAAAATAAAGAGAATAATAAGAAAATTTTTGCTTCTTTTGACCATAACTTCAAAAATATACCTTTATATGTACTGACCAATGTATCATTTAAAAGGTATTATTTTGTACTTTATGACAGAGACCGTACTTCAAAATCTTCAAAAATGGACTTATCGGTTTTTGCAAACAAACTCTTCAATTGTATAAATATTTGTATACGATCACAAACCATCAAATTTGTGATCGTCGCGTTTTCTTTGTATAGCATATTTTCTGGCTGTACCTTGGCAATTCTTAATCAGATGTAGATTATCCATTGGCCTGCAAAGTTTGATAACAGATATAACCATATAATTCGATTCTGTTTGATTGAGAAATTCAAATAATTCATCCTATTTCAATTAACACCAGATAAATATTTTGTTCCGAATAATAACAATTAGGCTCAAAAGCAAATATCAATGCAATTACTGTGACACTTCCTGCCAAAAAAAGAAAAGAAGCTTAATGGTTTAAATATATAGTTTTAGTATTTGTGTCAAATATTGATATCAGTTTGAAAAAAAGAAAACAACAATGATAAAAAATATGATTTTGTACAGCATTTTAACTTTCAATCAACCTGTACATTATATGATTGATAATCTTAAAAAAAAAAAAAATGGAGAGATATTGAAATGAGTGGGATTACAGGCATTGAAAAGGACGTAAAATTGAACTTTGAAGAAAAACGTGATGTTTACTTGATTTTAATGACGGTTTTATGTACACAAAGACAAAATATTTTATCTGTTTGAACGTCTAAACAAGGATAAATGTTTCCCGCTGAATTTCGTACAAAGCCCTTTGAAAAGGATAAAGAAATCATTCCATCGTGCATTCCAGTTTAGCATGGGACATCACGTGACTTGTTACGACATGCATTTTCGTCAAAAGGCATACTCGTATCCAGCCCAAGTGTATTTGATGTACCTCTGTGCTTACCTGATTGGATACAACTTACACACTATAACAATTATGACATGTGTATTGTTCTTTATTTTTAAACCTTTTGTTTGTAAATATTATTCCCATTTTTCGAATTCATTATTCCGCTCTTCTTGTTCCCTCATTACTAAGTTAGAAAGGCGTGTGTCTATAAAGAGAGAGTTGACGATGTATAGATATATTTCTTTGTGTTTGCGAAATCTTATGAATAAGTTCTTTGTACGTTCATCTCACCTGGAACATTACATACAATTCATTTAATTCATTTATTTTTCATTCCTCTTTTTTCCAACAGAACATAACACATAATAAATTTGGAATTACATCATAAATATAAACATTCGACTTTGCAAAAGATAAATGATACAGATAAACGAAAGAACACATACTGGAAAAAAGTACAAAGTTATGCTTCAGTTGAGAAAAAAAAAAAAAGAACTGAGAGGTTCACTAAAAAGCAAGCTTGTATGTTGTGAACCACTCAAAAAATGAACAAACTTATGAATTACTTATTTACAAATACTTATCAAACTACGACAGAACAGAACAAGACAGGAGAAATACAAAAGACATGACACGACTTGACAAAAAAGACGGAAAGAATGGAGAGAGAGAAAAGAAGAGAAAAAAGAGAGAATGCCTACACGCTGAACTAGGGAAATGGAACAGGGGGTGATTGAAAATGTGCTTCAGAGGGCTGGTACTGGACGCAGCTGTGCAAGGATTTGATGGCTATTACATAATAAAACACGTAATCTATTACGCAATAATGAAGCCAGTGATCGAAAGATTGGTGGATGGATGATGAACCCTGAGGTTGATGAGATCTAACTAATAAAGAATATATCAGAGAGGATTTAAGAGAAATGATTTCAACTTGCGCTTAAAAGAATGCAAAGAAGGGGAATTTTTTATTTCACAGCTTAATGAATTCCAAAATCTAGGACCGGTGTATATAAATGTACTCTGGGCTAATAAAGTTCTCAGGAGGGGCAAATGAAACTCATTAGATTGCCTAGTGGGATAATTATGAAAAAACTGGTTCCGTGGAAACATTGAATTGAAAATACTGGGAAGTGCATTTGCATTGTAATTGAACATAAACTGACCAAGCTGTAAAAAATACAAATCTTTAATTTTCAAAATCTTATATTTATTAAACAGTGGCTCTGAATGGGAACGTGGTGGGACGCCACAAATAATACGAAGTGCCTTTTTCTGCAGTAACAGTAATTTATCTAGCAAAGTTTGATGGGCACTACCCCATGCTAGGAGTCCGTAATTAAGATACGGTAAAATTAGAGAAAAATACAAGGTCAACAAAGAGGACATTGGAATATGAGACTTGAGTCTATTTATGATACCAATATTACGAGAAATTATGGTACTAATGTTACTAATGTGCGGTCTCCATGAAAGTTTATCGTCCACTGTGATACCAAGGAATTTTATATGAGATACACGTTCTAGCAGAGTGTCATCAAAAATGATATTTGTGCGCAAATCTTCTACGGAATTGCTAAAAAGCATATACTTAGTTTTCTGGAGATTAAGTGATAATTTATTAGCTCTTATCCACTGAGTAACTTTTTTCAATTCGGAATTAACAATGCGTATGAGAGTATCTGGATTTCGGTGAGAAAAGAAAACGTTGGAATCATCGGCAAAAAGTATGAATGAGAGTATATCAGATGATCTACAAAAGTCATTAATATAAATGATAAAAAGTAAAGGTCCTAATAAGCTACCCTGTGGGACGCCACATTTAATAAATTCTAGATTTGAGTCATTCCCGTTCAGAGATACATATTGTTTTCGATTTTGTAGGTAACTCCTGGACCACTCCAAGGCCTTCCCCCGTATTCCATAATGAGACAATTTATATAATACAATTTCATGATTTATCGTATCGAAGGCCTTGGAGAAGTCCAGGAAGATACCAATAAGATGAGAATGATTATCAATAGTATGCGCGGCGTGGTCAATAAACTTCAAAAGGGCATGAATGGTACTGTGTTTCTGACGAAACCCAAATTGAGAATTTGTAAAAACATTATGAAAATTAAGAAAATTAATTGTTCTTACAAACACCAATTTTTCCAAAATTTTAGATAAGGATGAAAGCAATGAAATGGGTCTATAATTACGTACATCAAATTCATCTCCTTTTTTAAATAAAGGAAAAACCTTAGCTATTTTCATAAATTCAGGAAAAACACCACTTTATTTATTGAAAATATGTGAAAGTGGGTCAGCAATTGATGACATAATTCCTTTTAAAATAAAATTACTTATATCATCATAACCAGCTCTTCGCTTATTATTCATCGCAGTAACAATATCTATTATTTCATATTTGGTTGTTGGAACAAAAAAAAAAAAATGGAACTAGAATTAGGTTCACCTAAGAATGTAGAAAAATGCGTATTTGACTGTGGTACTTTTTCTGCCAGATTTTCCCCAATTATTGAAAAATAAGAGTTAAAAATATTAACTATATCATTAGGATCTTCAACAATTTTATTATCATGTTTTAACTTTGTAATATTTAATTTCTTTTTTGATATATTCATAGCCTGCTTCAATACCTTCCATGTATTCTTTATATCATGTTTATATTTTTCTAACTGAATCCTATAATATTTCCTCTTTTCCAACCGTATAATCTTCGTTAAAATGTTTTTATACGAAGTGTATTTATTTTTTGACTTCTCAGTTTTTTTCATTTTGAATTTATAGTATAACCTATTTTTCCTATTTATTGCTCGAAGAACAGATTTTGAAATCCATGGAAGTTTAGGAGACGTTTTATAATTAACTGACTTATCTTTTAATTTAGGAATATATTCATCTAAATATTTGTGACAGTGCACCTCAAAACAAACAAAAAGTCGCCAGACATGAATTTTTAGTTAAGTCCATATTCTGAAAGAGCAGACTTTAAGCTTTAAAATGATGTATAACTCAAATCAATTGGACTCTCCTAACCTATCTAAATATTGGAAAGAAAGCACAAACTCAGGAAAAGAGTGAACTGAGAAAAGAGGCTCTGAAGTACAGTGTCTATTCAAGCGCTTAATCTTTACTAAACCGTGCTGGCTGTGCGATGAATGGGACAAAAACAGGAAGTAAACCACCAGAGTAACAACAATGAAGGGATTATCAGATTGAACTGAAATTGAGCACGCCTCGTTAACACATTCTGTCCATAATCAATGCCAACTTTCAAAGCAGTAGCACTATCCTTTCAAAAGTTACTAGAGTTGAAAGTGAAAAGTGTGGACAAGGTTTTTCAGAAATGAAAAAAGGATTCTAAAGACACACATAACCACACAATTCTACCAAAAATGTTCGAGATAAACTGCTAAAAAAGCACACTTTCCTGCCCGTTTTATGATACCAAATTTTAGCATAATGTAAAAGAAGACTCGCTCTTTCAGAAAATATGAAAAAGTCAAGTTCGGCCAGGTTGACCCATTTCACTTATTTTCAGTCCTCACGCAAAACCAGTGTGTGCGACTTTATGTTCGTTTTGAGGTGCACGGTCACATTTATTCATAATCCCTGAAAAATTTTCAAATGATGCATTTACATCATCATTATCATAAACACTGGACCAGTCAGCCCTATCTAAGCAAGCACCAAGACTAGCCAAATTTTCCGGTGAAGCTCTACGTCTAAATGAAGAAAACTGAAACCTATTAACCAAATGTTTAAGATCAAAACATGTTACAATAGGGAAATGATCAGTTATATCAGATAAAATTATAGCAGAATTTAAAATCTGCACACAATTAGAAAAAAATATTATCAAGGAGGGTTGCGGAGTGATTTGTAACACGAGTTGGCTTCGAAATTAATGGCAAGAAAGAGGCTGACAAAAACATTTCTAGAAATTCTTGAGATGTGTTATCATCATTCTTAATCAAATCAATATTAAAATCACCCATTATGAAAGTGCTTTTATTAATAAATAGAGGACTTTTTAATAAATTTGTCATACAATTCAAAAAATCTTTGGAACTAGAACTTGGGGGTCTATAAACAATACCAATTATAATATTCTTACTTTGCGGAATACAAATTTCCACAAACAAAGTCTCTACAATTTCATTTATTACATTTAATTCATCACAAACACTAAATTCAAATTTTTTAGATAAATAAAAAGCGACTCCACCACCCGTCCTGTTTACTCTATTATTAACAATAAAATCATAACCATTTAATGCATACGGCAAATTAACGTCAAATGATAACCATGTTTCAGTTAAACCTATTACTGAAATTTGTTGTTTATTTTGATTATCTAATAATATCTGTAACTCATCAAAATGTTTATTAATACTCATTATATTTAAATGTAACATGGAAAATATACTTTGTGAAAATCTTTTTGTATAATCTTTAAATTGGTCAACAGTTACATATTTAGAAGGAATTTGAGGGGAGTCATATTCAAAATCAAATTCATTGTATATATCTTTTGAAGATGAGTTGACATTATTGACAATAAGATCGTCAAAAAAAGCAGACGATTGTGATTTATTCCGACTCAGTTCCGAAGGGGCACGTCTAAACAGATCAAAGAGTTCATCATCATCAAGGGAATCAAATGCTACATTAAGTCGATTAGCCATAAAAAGAGGCATAAGGTATATGAAGGCATGTCAACTGACGAGTTAGCAGAGGAATGAAAATTTTTGGCACAAAAGATGCACGAACAATTCCGGGTTCACGGATAGTACAGCGAGTAGGCAAATTCATGAAAACATAGACCTTAGGCAACATAATCAAAGAACATAGAATACATTAACAACACAGGAAGAAAGCGTACACACAAATAGTCAAAGCCTGTAAAAGAACTTTGACAGAACCAGTGCAAGCATATAAACGGACATAGAGATAGCTCCCGAATTTGGAAAAATTATTTGTTGTTTATAGGAAATAATGATAGATTTATAAGATGAAAATATAGTGAATGCATAATAAATGCGTGTAAAAAATAAAACCCCTTTCATTTCTTGGATCATTATGTAGTATCATAATATTATCAAGGCCCGGAAGTCTAACATTCATTATACATCGTACATAAGGCTGTACATAAGGCTGCGTTCACACAGAATCAGAATAATTAAGTTAAAATAATATGCTGAAATTACACAATAGCCATGTCGGACAACTGCTGAAATGAGTGAACAACATAATAATACTGACAGCCCTCGCAGGGGCAGACGGGGCAACAGCTGTATGTGAACTAGATACCATGTTTACAAAAGGTGACAAGGTAATAATAAAAAAAATAAAAAAAAAACACTTCATTCCAAAGTCCTAGGGAAAGCGTCATTTATCATTTGGATGCACAAATAAACCGGGCTATTGTTCGAAAAAAGATGTACTGTATATCCCACCTTCGCTCCCGATTCAACCCTCCCGGAGTTCATCGCACTGGTTGCATATATATATGGAAACTAACTTCTATTGTTTGACAAAGTGGGGAAAAAACAGTGGATTTATAGGCGCTCACTTGTAAAAAGAGCAAATATATATATATATATATATATATATATAAATAAAACAAACAAAGTATTTTGCTGAGGAAGGTGAAGAGGGCGGAGGAGGTATAGACAAATATTTCATTATAGGCATGCGTCGCAAAAAAAAAAAAAAAAAAAAATCAGCATGTAAAATGCTGAGGCTGATTTAACACAGTCCCACCTCCCTGATATACAATCTAATTCTTACTGGTTGGGCGAACTTGCGTGCAACCAAGGCAGATTAACAACCTTCTCGGTCTAGTGTTACCCTCCATTGGCTTACAAAAGAAGTATGAAAAATGTGAAAACAATTCTCGTGCAATGTTACATAACAAGGAGGGGTACACAGGGGTTACATAGGGGTATTCAGGACGCATCAGAATGCACATTAAAATTATAGCTGATCATCGATAGATGTGGGGTGGGAATAAAGAGAACATACACGTAATGACCATCTGGTCGTATTCTAGCTCGGATTGAAACAGATACATACGATTAAAAAAACAAACAAACAAACATGGGCATTGTGAAAAAGAATACCACTGAAAACATTATGAGTATTGGGATCGATAATGCCGACAAGGTGAATCAAAATGGGGATACACATGTACATACATAGAATATTATCATCATGACTATTATAGTGTGAGAATACCAGTACGTGAGTGGAACAGGTTTGAATTAATTTGCAGACATTACGTATGTCGGACAACTGCTGCAATGAGTGGACAATATATAGTACTGTACTACTGAAAACCCTCGCATGGGCAGATGGGACAACAGCTGTATGCGAACTGAATACCATACGTACAAAAGGGAAGGAAACAAAAACAACAATAACAGATCATTCCAAAGTCTCAGGGAAAGCGCTGTACATATTTGGATACATGAATAAATAAACAGATCCTATTATTCAGAAAAGGATGTACTGCATGTCCCACCTCCGCTCCCGATTCAACCCTCCTGGAGTTTTAAACGTGCTGGTTGCATGTGTAATTTGTATTGTTTGACAAGGTGGGGGAAAACAGTGGAAATTATAGGCGTTCATGCATAAAAAGAGTAGAAAGAAATGAAACAAACAAAGTGTTTGTTGGGGAGGGTGAAGAGGACGGAGATGGGATAGACGAATATTTCATAGGCAGGTGCTAAAAAAAGAAAACGGCATGTGAAATGCTAGACTGTTTTAAACACTTGCATGCATATGCAATTCAGTTTTTACAAGGTGGGTGAACTTGCGAGGAATTAGAGGTAGACAAACGACCTTCTCGGTCAAGTTTTGCCGGGCATTGACTCACAAAAGGTACGAAAATATGCGGAGCAGTTCGCGCGTCCTGTTACATAACAAGTATATAGAAAAATTTGAAAACAGTTCACGCGCAATGTTACATAACAGGGGAGGTATACAGGACGGATCAAAATGCAGCAAATCTGGCTATAAAACATGTAAAGTAAGTGGTTGAGGTGACTGCACTCGATTAGTGTGTGTGTGGGGGGGGGGTTGTAAGGGATGAATAAGGAGAACATACACGTAATGACCCTCTCGTCGTTTTCTAACTCGGGTTGAAACAATTGCATATGATTGGGGAAAAAATCCATGGGCATTGTGAAAACGGATACAACTGAAGACATTATGAGTATTGGGAAAACGACAATTAGAATCCAATTAGGAGTACATATGTCCATAAAATAAATGCGTCTTATAGTGTGTGAATACCAATGGGGAGTGGACCAGGTTTCAAAAGACACCGAGACCTTCAAAAGAGTGAGTGTTATTTGGATTCCACAGTGTGTTATAATGCAAGAATATGTTAAACACATTATGAGTATAAGGCAAACGAAACAATCTTAAGGAATACACACAAGTGGATATCAATGGAGGGTGTATGGACGAGTTCTATGCACTCTGTATGCAATTGGGATAAGAAGAATCATGTGGGAAATTACTGTAAGTCGCCCAAGTGCCTTCAGTATCCTTCTTCAAGGGAGATACACAACAGAAATGTATACATACAAATCGTAAATTAGCTGGACGCATAACAGACATCGGTTTTGATAACATGAAAATAAATCGTTAACATAACACAAAATTTAGTTCCTCATTGGCAGATTAAAAAAAGAAGATAACATACACTACTTAGTATTTTTTTTGCATGGGGTAATTATAAGTTTGAGCATGATGATTTCAGACAAAAACATGCGAAATTGGAGGAATGTGGAGGACATGCTACGTATCGCGTCAGTGACTTTAGTGACAGTTTTGGAGTGAGGCTTACAAACAGCAATGTATTGAATTCACAATTCAGTTGATCTCGTAACTGACAACAACAGAATTATAAGATGAGTCACTGTATACAAAAGAAGGATTTTTATTATAATTTAATATATAATTTAACAATAAATTGCAATATTATTTAGGGGAGATTTACTTTATAATTTACCATTTAATTTAGGGGGAATTAGGGGTAAGCCACTTGACGACTGGTTTGAAGTGAAAACATGAGAACGGATAATTAAGACAGAGATTCAGAGTCATCAAATACTTCGGCAGGAAAATAAAAGTAATAAGTAATAAGCATCTAGAGTTACATGTGATACTTATTGTACTGTTTGAAGTATGAGATAGAGGAAAAAAAATATGAATGGAGCGAAAATAATATCAATTCACATTAGAGACGGGCTGTAATATCCAAGAGTAAAACAAATTCGAATGATACTAATCTCACATGTTATTCCTTCCAGTCAGTCCAACGGTCGGCGTTCCCTCCATTTCGTGTGCTTTTCCTGGTTTGGAGGATGACTTTGGTTCCAACTACCTTTATCCTGGTCGATAGGTCATTGTTTTTCCTGATGTTGTATGCCGTTGCTGCCAGTCTCCCTCTCTCACGCTTCATCTTCGGGGGAAGATCAGTACGGATGGAAACTCGACTGAAGGGGTTCGGGGCTGGAGAGGCGTCACTACCAGGAGGTGGGGGTTGCTGGCCTTGGTCACTGCGTTGGCGGGGGCGATGCTCGTAGGCGTTCAAGAGCCGGTCTCTATCCGTCATGCGTGCAAATCTTATGATGAGAGCCGGTGGCTGGCGTCCAGAGTCATGGGGTCCACGATTAGCTGGGGGCAAGCGATGAGCATTGATGATGGGTATCGACGAGGCCTCCGTTGTGGAGATGTTCAGGAAGTTGGTAAGTACTTCAGTGACAACTTCATGAATGTTTTCGTTGTGTTTAGGTGGTACGCCATAGACAAGGAGATTCTGCTTCCTGTCATGTATTTCGCTCAAGGTAAGTTTTTCATCTAATTCCTCAGTTTTGTTGTCGATGTAGATACGCAGCTGAGGAAGGGTATCCCTCTCTACTGTGCACAGCCGATCAGAAGCATCAGTTAGACCCGTTTCCAGGTCAGAAACCGTCTTTTTCGTGCTTGTGTATTGTGAAAAGAACAGAACACAAATTGAAATACTTTTTTAAAATATTATTGGATACACACACTGGGCCGAATGCATAAAATGCAAAAGCACAAGCTCGTCAAGCAAAAGGTCTAGCTCAAGCAATTGCTTAAATCCATATGCATAACCTTTTGCTTGTGCTTATACCTTTTGTTTGTTCCGCACAAGCAATTGCTTGCGTTTTCAACAAAAGGGGCGTCACGCCTGTGCGAACACAAGAACAAAGGCGAGTGTAGCAGCAGGTATTTTAAAGGGTCATGTGTGTGCGGAAACATTTCCTGACATAGCAGAAGAGCTATGAAATTACACTCAATGCACACACAGACGCGCACACACATCTATATATAAAAACACACACGTATTACTGGCTGATTCCCATCACTGCTTACAGTAGCCCGGATCTGCCAGATGGCACATGGAGAGAGGTCCCCTTGCTCTCCACCGAATTCAGACATCCTACCTGTTTTTCATCACATTTTGCGTGCTAACCACTGGACATTCCCGTTGTTGAAATGAATTTTTTTCTGACACTACTTAGGAGTAATTTCTTGTAGATTTATACCACTCCTGCACAAAAGTAAAAGCTCAAGCTCATTTTACAGAGCTTGGAAAATCGTAAGCAATTGCTAGCAAGAACTAGCAAAAGGTATGTTTTATGCATACGTTTTTAAGCAAATACTTGGTATCTAAGCAATTGCTTGAGGGCAGCAAGCAATTGCTTGTGCTTGCAGCAAAAGCTTCTGTTCGCAAGCAATTCCTTGTTTTTATGCGTACGGATTCGAGTAAAAGGCTAGCACAAACAATTGCTAGCGTCTATGCATCCGGCCCACTGTCACTAGTAATTTGATCCATTACGGTGAAATTCGGCTTCACATGTGCACTCTAATAACATCCTGGTCAGAACTGACCCGGAAAGGGTCTCTTGGGTCACACCCCTTCCGGGTAAAAAAAAATGACTCGGAATTTGATCATGAAGATCCGGAGTGGGGTTACCCTGACCCAATTTATGACTCTGAATGGGGTCATACATGTATCTGACCACATTCCTTGTCATTTCTGACCCGGAAAGGGGTGTGACCCCATCGGACCATTTCTGGGTGAGTTCTGATCCAGATGTTTTCAGAGGGGCCTGTGTACAAATTCATTGGTAAGTTGGTGGCATTAGATGCCCTACAATTAATTTGAATGCCGATTGCCTATTTTCGTCGCATTATGACAGACATGAGGGACGATTGGTGGTATTATATAAAAAAAAAGTTTGTCGTTGGTAGAAGGAATTCCTTCTACCATTATGTGCAAAATGAGATGACCTACCTATATTTTCCTGTGCACTTCAATGTGAAATTAGACGAGAAACCTCAAGGGGAGAATAAAAAGTGGCTGAAAGCTACGACATGAGCGTAAGTACAATGTGTGTGTGTGTGTGTGTGTGTATTGTAGATAATGTTTGGAAGATTTTTGTATTATACAACACCCATTTAGAATGTAGTTACCCGATTTATCGATTGCCCATCAAGTGACATTTACTGAAAAATTTCAGCGCACGCTCTGGCTGTCAGCAGTTCAATTTTGTTTGAGCAAAAATGGATAGCGCATGGCTGACGTCACCCATTTTCATTGACTCCCGTGGTGTAAACTCAAGATATTTTGAGTTTTTGTTCCATTCCACGGTTCTTATGTCACAATAAACAAACATTTGCCATGCGTACTCAACAATTGCAAGCGTGCTTAGAAGACTATCCTACTTTTTTCACTACTTTTTTTTTTTTTTTTTACAACTTCGTTTGTACACTGTGGTTGCGACTGTGCGGCTACTCATTCGTCTTTCACGGAACAAAAAGTGTGGTCATTTCTATGCTAAATTCAAGAACCTATGTGGATCAAATCTGTTGAAGTTCGAGGTGTTGCATAAAACAGATAGTGTATGGTCTTTACTTGTGCACTGGAACAATATTTCGCATTCGGTGAAGGATAAGGCGCACTATTCAAATCGGCTTCGCCTCGTTGAATGGAGCGCCTCTACCTTTCACCTGTTGGATTTATGGAAGTTGTCTTCCTATTCAATACAAGGTGGCCCATTCAATCATTACCCGTCAATCATTATAGGTCAGTCAGCAGAACCATAGGAGAGAACGAGCTCACTAATTCTTATGTATCATTTGATAGGTCTTCCAGGTTAAGCACTGGAGGTTATGATATTTTAATGGGGCATTCCTTTTGAAGTTCAAGTTCAAGTTTATTTCATATTTCAAGTTTCTCAGTGATGGGATTACAGAATGATTGACAGTAAAAACTAGAATACAAAATATATACAACCGTATCTTTTGATTGGAGAAGAAAGACAAAAAAAAAAAAATTAACACAAATGTGAATGGTCATGTCATCTGAGGACGTCAAAAGTTAATGTCAGAAATATGATGGGGCCTACATAAAAGCAATGACGCTTGTAAAACTAAAGGTTCCCGAATTCATAGGCATGAAATTATACGGAGAAGGGGTATTATGTTTATCCTGACCAACTAAAATCATACCAGTGCAAAAAAAAAAAAATAATAATAATAATATATAATAATATGTGGCCCGCTACAACAAAATGGTCCTAAAGTCGCGCTCGGTCGAAGCCGTGAAAATCGAGTTTGAAGTCAGAGCATCAAAATTGGACAAAACTTACGATTTTCTGAATTTGACATATTATTAGAGGATGACATGTCTTCTATCATCTGTCGAAATTTTGAAGCAAAATGATGAAAGGAAAGACAAAAAAATAGCGTTTTTCTGGGCCATGTTTTTTGGCGTTTCAAGGAAGCAAGAAACTGGTTCGAACATTTGGATTGAGCGCCACAGATAGGCTCCGCCCCTAACAACGACCAGAGTGATCTCATTGGTCAGTTTGCTGCTTGCCGCTAACCGAAGCGTGAAGCTCGCACACTGCCCAGTCGACTGGTGCGTGCTGGCGGGGTGCGCTATGCCCAGCCGCTTCTCCTGGCATCCTGATCACTGATTGGTCGGTTAGGAGACCGCCGACGCTGTGTTTGAATGAGCATTTCGGGGGTTGCTAGGGCTTACCTTCTATTGTCCGGAGGTGAATACTGACTTGCGTGTCCCTTGATTGTGATTGCGTTGCAAGGAAAACTTTTAGGGCGCTTTTCTCGAAACAGTGATTTCCCAGACGTCTCGACATGCTCTCTTTTAAACATCGATATCTCCGCAGCCGATTATTTTTATAAGATAAGTTATATATCAATTTAAAGCAGAAAGATTAGGGAATTGTGTCATGCAATTTTCAAATAATCGACCTCGCCCGACTTTAGGATCATTTTGTTGTAGCGGGTCTTAACTAGAAATTCATGTCTGGCGACTTTTTGCTTGTTTTGAGGTGCAGGGTCACCTATATAGAACGAACCAATGAACCACATGAATATCGCTCAAACCAGACTGTACAGATCTCGCCGTGTTTGAAAAAAAAAAAAGAATGCTATAGGTTTAATATAACGGTGCCATTGAATAACTTAAATAACGGTACCATTATGTAACTTTTCAATGGCATGATTGACCCAGCTCATTTTGTCTTCACTATAAATAAGGCTACCTCTATCAACCTAATAAGTATGCTAAAATATTCAGGCAACAATTGTGATTATGATCACAATAACAATTATTATGTAAACTTTTATCTTTACGCGGAATCTGCTTTTGATGTGTCTTCTTGAAGATACCATATAACTTTTACTGCTCATTTCGCCCTATCAAGACAAGCCAACAAACCGGCTGATTAGCAAAACCTATTTCTAATGGGGTATGGAAGCACACCACGAAATAAGAGAATATCCAGCCATTAAAAAATAATTCAATAAAACTCGACTAGCATTCTTGCAACCTGCCACAATTTAAGCAGAGTAGGATCATATACTTCTGAACCATTTGCCACGAGAATGGACTTGTTAGTTTATCTTTTCGAAAATGCAAAATGCAAGAACCAAAACTCATATTACGAATGCTTAAACCGATGATCCAATGAATTATCCATGATATATTGCTTCGAGCGATGCCAGCTTTCGTCATGGTTGATGGGCTGATGGAAGTAGTGACTTTTTGGTTTCCTGGTCATGAAGGTCAATGAGAGAGAGAGAGAGAGAGAGTGTGTGTGTGTGTGTGTGTGTGTGTGTGTGTGTGTGTGTGTTTGTATTTAGTGTATGGACAATTGAATAATCTTTTGTATTAATATTTCTGTCTATTTTTACCTTTCTCATTGTTATCTTCTCCTTTGTGCCATTTTTAGACGATCTCCTAAAGACTAAATGTTGTTACTTTTCGTGTTGCTGTTGTTGTTTTTTTTTTTCCAAATGGTGGAAAATGGAGGCGAAATACGGAAACGGGGAAACAAAGAAAGAAATATTAGACAATCCTGAGCCGCCAAGCTGACTCAACAACACTGATATTTTGGTGCAAGCCAATAATAATTGTGCAAAGCCTACTGTAACTTTAACTTTGTGATCAGAACGACTGTGATATGCCGCTCTGATATTGTTTCCCTTTGCTGCCTGTCTATCCAACACCAGACATTAATGTCATAAAGCTTGTAACAATGATTGTCAATTACACACCGTTATATAGGGCTTAATCCCGATAGCATGTAAGTAGATAGCGACAAGTTAAGGAGGAAGAATCAGCCATGGAACTTCAGAGAATGTTTGGATTTATCAGGATCATCTCATAAGACTTACCTTCACATACGACTGTTTATATTTCCGCAGTGATATTACCGAATGGACGAATCGAGTCCGCCAAGACGTCGTGTATGATGAATTGCCGACAGTTTGTTTGACGTCGATATTTGGGTCATGTACGGTAGTATAAAACAGGCTCGATTTTCTGATGGTTCGTTATTCCAAATGCACAAAATCCTATACTACAAAGGATGTCTGTTATTCCTGAAATTTAATTGGGTTCGTTAATCCTAACGTTGCTGAAGCTATCCGAAGGTTTTTTATAATCCGAAAATTAAGAACCTATAGACTAACAAAGTCTTCGAAATTTTGAATTTCATTTTCTTTTTCGAAGTAACGAACCTTTAGAATGATATTGACAGTATTGACATTTGTGAGCTTCAAACTGGCAAGTTTTAGATCCCGTGTTGGGGTGAGGATTTAGCTTTTAACCTTTTGCCAGATATTCAAAAACCACTCATGATTATGAGATGTCAAAGAGCATAGGCCCTGCAATTCTAAGTGGAATCAAAAGTTTATTTGATGAAAATCGGTTTTGAAATGGCTGAGATATTCAAAACCCAGGTAAAACAAAGAGATCCTAATAAAACAGGTGGCCTGTTTAACACACTGTCTGTCGCCTTTTATTATTATCACTTTTTGTTTGATATCTCTGCCATTTGAAAACCAATTTTCATCAAATAGACGTTGAATCTTTTTTAAAATTACATGCTCTTTCATATTTCATTAGAGGTTTCTCATTATCTCACTTAGGAATGTTATACACCTGAATCCTCACCTAAACCCGTACTGTACAGTCCCTTCATTGCGTGTGTGCTTCTACTTCTTTCTTGTACTGGGAAAGGGGCACAATTAGTGGGATATCAATAATCTGTTGGTTGCTCATGATTCACAGCTGCAACGAAGCTGATTCCGAAACCTTCGTCCTGACGCTTGAGCAGAACGGGATGAATGGCATTGATACATCGTTTAGTACTTTCAATTCGACAAAATATGCCCTGAAATTTTAATACCTTGCTATTGCGCATTATTTAAAAGCGGTAGGTAGTTTGATCTCGCTGCCAGTTAATCAGACTCTCAATGTCAGCATAGGACAAATCTCAAGGTTTACTTGTCAGTGTTTTTCTCCTGTAGACTTATCATAAAAAATAACTCAGAACTCAGATAATTATTCAACAAGGATAAAAGATATCCTGTTTAATTTCTCATTACATTGCTTCATACTCTAAAGAAGTAAAATAAATTGGTAGATAAAGTGCATTGACTTCTCTTTGGTTAGCCTTCTGGGAGCTTGAAAATATAGCTCACAGTGACGGATGGTGATGTGATTGAAAATATAGCTCACAATGACGGATGGTGATGGGGGTATGGAGTTTGAACCCCCTCCCCTCCTTTTTGTGGAGGGAGTGGGTGGCTTAGCCCATCTTTATTGGTTCTTCTGTCGCTTTCCGATTATACAAACCCGAGTGTTTGTGGTATTCATACACATATCTTGATGATTATTCGTGAGTGATATGCATGACACAATGTGGATGCGGGGCGCTGTATAATGTTTCTGTAGGTAAATGGCGCTACATAAATGCTGTTTCATCATCATCACCACCATTATAATTCGTCGCTGTCACCACGAACTGGCATTTTAGCGCTCTAGCGCACGAAAGTTGATTTCGAGTAAATCGCGTTTAAAGTTTTCATGT
The DNA here is from genome assembly GCF_964275005.1 of Diadema setosum. Classification (NCBI taxonomy): domain Eukaryota; kingdom Metazoa; phylum Echinodermata; class Echinoidea; order Diadematoida; family Diadematidae; genus Diadema; species Diadema setosum. The sequence continues at coordinate 3,410,247 of NC_092700.1, read as the reverse complement.
TTTTAAACGTTATGTTTGAATGCGTTTAATGGAATAAGATTACACTGAATTTGATATGTAGTCAATTTACATGACTCAGGCTTTCTATTGGAGTACTCTTTTATGATCAATCATCAAGAATTTCGTCAGAATTAGCTTCCATACAAAAATGTCAGTTCGTGGTGACGAAAGAAATCGTTTTCCCGCTGTGCGCAGTCACCACGAAGTGACATATTCAGTGTTGTGTACGCATTGTAAATGGAGTATCCAGCACAAATCATAAGAAATCGGGCAATCGTTTGTTTGTTCATATTTCTATACTTGAACTTATTGAAAATATTTCACTATTAATGAATGAGAATAAACAGCACCCAAACTTTCTATAGATGTGAATCGTGCTGAAATTTCAGTTCTCAGTACGCAAATATGGGCTCCCAAACAAAAATGTCATTTTGTGAAAACTTCACAACACAGTCCGAAGTTTTGACAAAGAGACATATACAATGCGCATTCTCACATTATAACACAGGGTGTACGCAGACATTATGAGTACGCGCAGACAAACACACACACTCACAACTCCCCCCCCCCACACACACACACACAACACACATACACACCCACAAAAGCTCACACAGCTAATATGCAGAATGACATATTCAGCCATCTCGACTAACACACACACACACACACAAAACGTGATTTTTCGGTGATCTTTGGGCGCTCACCATCTCCCCCCCCCCACGCGTCATACTATGAAAAAAAAAAGCAAAACAAAACAAAAACAAACAAACCAAAAAGGTTTGGGGAGGAGTCGAGGCACCAAAAATGGTCAAAAATGGTCTGAAAAATAAAAACAAATTTGGGTCGGGCCTGGACACAATAAAGAAATGTGTAAACACATTTACATGTGAGCGAAAAACTCTTCTGGTACAATACAACCATATGAGAATGCTGATCATCACTCCAAAGGTAAACAAGTATGCAAATTATTGAAAAAAAAAATTATGAAATTTTCATCAACATCCAAATTGGTTTTATTTCATAACACTTGCTCTAGTATTTCATTAAAAGAATTCAACAGCATATGTTCGCTTTATTGTTGAATATTTCTAAGATTTGATTAAAGAGATGAATGTGATTGGTTAGCTGTACCAAGTTGTTAAAAAGGAAAAAAAGATCAGTTTCTGAAACCGAAGTATTAAACGGATGCTATCACTATATCAAATGGAATTTACGAATAACTATATCCATATCTACAAACCATCCCCATGAGGTTTCATCAAACTCCAACAACCATATCCCGCAGAAGTATGATGAAATTCGTTGCTTTCACTTCTTGAAGCACCTAACAAACTTTCTGAAGTGAAAGTTTCGGGGCTCCATATTTACACAGCACCAGGGACAGTGAAAGCATACTAGAGCTACACATCTAACAAATTTGAGAGACTACAAAAATATAGTAAACAATGTTCTTACGACTATAAACAGCATATCACCTGTTACACACTACCTAGACTCCGGCACATAGAATTGGGAAATGTTTCATGCTGAGCTCACATCACGATTATTATGAAATGAAATGGATATATTAATACATAATTGTTCAGCTTTTTGAATGAAAGAGTGAGTCATTGTCAGGAGCATGGCTACTTCCATCAGGAAAAAAGTCTGTCTCACCCCACACAACTGTTAGAAGCGCCTAGTTACTCCCACTGAAACAGATTTGACCTCATAAGTAGGCACCTATTTTCACTCAAAATGCACAAAACAACATCAGGTAAATTTAATTTTGTGCTTGCCACTGTAAAATTGACACATTTTTGTGTCTGGAGATGAGTACTTTGCTCACACCTTTCCTTTTGTGATGAATTCTGAAATCATGGAATAGAACCAATGTTAATACAATGCAGGTGATTCATGATAGCTATGCAATGGGATAGGTCCATTTTAGTCAAGGGGCTTGTTTTACTCTTGTTTGCCTCCACCTCTCTGCTGCTGCCCATCCATTGGTTCCGCAACCCCTGCAATCATGCAATTGCCTTACAAGGTACTTAAAGGTCACTGGGTGATTTTGCCATAGAGACAGGGTGAAGACATGGGGACTTGCTTGAGCACTCCTAATACAGAAGATCCAAAGCCCAACCTTACCAGCAACCATCCACAGAGCTATCTGACAATAGGCATGCTGACATTGTTGCCTAAATGCAGCCATAATTTGATTTGATTTGATTTGATTTATTCACAAAATGCATATACATACATTATTCACAAATATGTACATAGTTTGTACATGAAACATGTTATTATACATTTTGTGTGGATCGTCATAAGCTATGAAAAGCTTGACTGAGACGTCCAGTATGGATAAAGTGCACATAATGTACATAAACATCATACAATAAAAATGTATTATACGCATTCAATTGATTCATAGATAGGGAAATGAGAGGAGAGAGAAAGAAAGAAAAAAAGGAGAGGAAGAAAGAAGAAGAGGGATACTCTACATCATGGTGGTTAAAGGTATACAAGATTTACAATTCTGGTAACAACTAACATAGGTGAAAGGCTTCACTGTTCTCGAGGTATATGGATTTTACCGCCAGTTTTCTCGGAGTGAATGTATCTGCAGTAAGATGCCAAGGGAGCCTTTGAGATCTGTAAGGTGCTGCCTCATTCTCATCAATGCCTCTGAAATCCCACAAGCCAACCTAGATTTCCCTCCCATCACTTGAAAGCTTTGACCCCCCAAACTGGTGGTGCAGATGCTGGTCTGATGCCATCACTGATACCACCCAAGTTACCTACAATACTGTCTCTGGCCTGGCAACAAAGCCAAAGGGCTTCAACGGGTGGTAAAGCAAATTTTCATGTCTTCATCCTGTTTCTATGGCAAATGATTACACTCTGACCCCTGAGGAAGTGCTGAACATCATCAGATGTGGTTGCAATTAAGGCAATTGCAGGACTGATATTTATGCATCTTTTGCCTGAGAATCCTGCAAATTTGGAGCTGATGTCGCCTGCTGCCAAACATCAAATTAAAGAGATCTTTCAAGGCAATAAAAAGGACAGTTTTAGTTTTAAGACAAGAATGAATGACCTCATGATGTCAAAGTATATAAATCAACACCTGAGAACTGAGAGAGAATTGAAAAAGGTACCTCACATTGCTCGGTGGTTGATGTTTAATTGATTTGATTTGATTTGATTTTATTGTTCCACATCTCAAAACATCAAACATGATACGATCGATTGAACATAAGATTGAACATAGCTTCGTGATTACAAAGAATACAAGAGAAGACAATTTAACAAACATGTGGGGACCTACAACTAAAAAGCAAAGCTTGTAATGTATAGGTCCCTGTATAGATGAAAGTGTTGGTCTTCTTAAACAACCTAGAAAACTATGAAAGGAAGGAAAGGGACGTAAAAGATAAAAGAGCAAAAAGAGCAAGAGAAAGGAATAAAATATACGAAAGCATAGCGAAATACAAAGTAGCCACCTGAGTTGCGTTTACAAGACTTCTTGTCACCCGAGCAACACAGTTACGTAATGTAAGAATGCGCAAAAAATGCACATGATACATAATGATTCATTAATTCAGGAATAGCCTTGACATAAATGACTCAGTAAAAAGAACGAAAAGCAAACCTGGAATACATAATAAACAACGAATCTGATAAAGAAGAGGGAGTTCAAATAAAATTGCATGTTTTGTTATTAGATATAAGCCTACACAAGGGATTTTTTTAGTTTACGTTTAAAACAACTCAGTGACAACGGTTCAGTAATGTCGGAGTCAAGGCTATTCCAGAATGTCGGACCTGTATGTACTATTGTTTGCAGTTCTCACGGGAGAAAAGTGAAATGAATTTTCCTGTCTTGTAGGGTAGGAATGTATAACTTTTTTTTTTTTTTTTTTTTACAAACATGGGAGCGAAAGCATAAGGTAATTTAGTTAACTGGTACATAGATATCCCAAGGGAGTAAGAATATATATATAAAATCTTTAAGAGGTTATTACTTTTGAACAGTGGGCTTGTCGGTGCTAAATAATTGGTACAATTGATAATCCTTATAGCTCGTTTTTGTATTCTGAAGATAGACTCCAGGTGTATTTTGAAACAATTCCTCCAGGCCAGTATACTATAATGAATAATGAATATTAATGAATAATTTGTACGGTATTGCGTTAGGACAGTTTCGTTTATGCCTTCACCAGTTTTTGTTGTTGTTTTAATTCAAGAAGAAAATCAAGTTTGCTCGATAATATCAAGGCGGTACTCCTAAATTATATCATATCGCAGTGATGGAGGTTATGATCCACTTCAAACTCGCCTCAGGACCCCCCCCCCCCCATACTCCTTGCTGAAAAAAGCTACATCGTAAAGGGTTTTTAGTTTTGTCATTTAATGTGCGATGTGTTTTTGTCAGCAGCCATGTATCTCTGCGTTACTGTATAGGATTTTCTGTACCTTATTAATAATGGTTTTAGGGGAATGCATATTAGAAGCTTTGCTTTCTAGCTTCCCCTCCATTTTTAACATTATTTTATAAATACCATGCATCTCAGCATCTTAATATATTGTGTAAGTATGACATTTTTATATTCAACCTGCATGTAGAACATGATGGTATTGATTTTTTGCGTGATGTTAAGTGCACTTTTATTCTTTCAATGTCTTTGTTGAAACAAAATAAAAGATATGAAATTGTGTTAAACATCGTAAGGCTTATGAATATTAAATGCTCAAAACTCCATTCATAACTGAGTATATGAATATAAGAAAGACCCAAGTCCATGGAAGACCATTTCGAGTAAACTTCAAAAAACTTCATATCTTTTTTATTTGTCCAATAATATTCTATTCAACTGTGATGGGAAGGTAACATTGTATATACAAATTAGAACATATTATACTATTATGACAATTAACATTTACATTATTGTGGAGAGGCCATTTTGTGTGATGGACTTGGGTCGTTATTTGAATCATCAAATACATGATATTCTGCTATAGAGATGAGAGAAGGATGAGAGAGGGCGCTATGATATGAATGTAAGAATAACCCAAGTCCTTCATTCTTACATTCATACTCATTAATTTCAGGTACTTCCGGGGGTAATTAGGATTTATCAAATATACACAAGATGAGTCCATGCATAAGCTACAATTTGCTATGTCAAATTGAATTTGGCCAAAAATTGGACTTTGGTCGTTCTTATATTCAGGTCTTCAATTCCTAGCAAGAATCCTAATCTATTTGCTAAATCAGGACTTTTGCATTACAAAAGAATAATTTTTTGTTCAGAACATTCTTCAGATATATGATCAGCACTAAATGTTAATAAACGATGTAGCTGCATGTCAGAATAAAAAAAAAAAAACAACAACAGCAAATTGGTTTTCTATTTCCACATTTATTTTTGCTATACATCTTATACAGGAGAATAAGAGTGGCGACCATTTTGAATTTTACAATTTAAAAGAATAAAAATACATGTAGGCCGTCTATATTGTAAGTGGCATCCAATATATTTCTATTGCACACGCAACACATTATAACAGCGTAGGTACGGGACTGGAAATACAGTAAATTTGTTTTATACTTCCATGCATATTTTTTGCCATTCATATTGTACATGAGCATAGGAATGGCGGCCATTTTGAATTGAAAATGAGCTTTAAATACTAAATGAACCCTATGCAATGGAAATTCTCTTGCAAATGCAGATAGAGTAACTATAGGGACATACAGTGTAACAGTACAAAGTTTAGTGGAATAATTGGTCATAGATTGCATATTATAGTGATTATTACGGCCAAATTACCATATTTGGCGGCTATTTTGGATTTTGCATTTTGCCGAAAATGCTCAAGGTTTCGCGAGTGGCATCAATCAGATTTGGAATCAGCACCCGAATTGACAAAAAAAAAACCATTAAAAAACATTGTATACATAAAAAAGAAACAATTTTAGGTGCCGTCTAGCCTGGACTAAAGAGGCATTTTAGTGCGCGTTGCAAAGTGTCTCTTTTGTGATATCTGAATCCGCGGATTTAGCTAAATGTCGTTTCATGTGTACGTCATAATTACGTAACCATTGAAATATGAGTCTCCAAATTTAGCAGGAATGTAAAGGGTCTAGAGTAGTATCGAAAAATGAGAAAATCTCGAAAACGTGAAATCCAACCATTTTTCACTAAGATGCCAGTTCGTGATTATACATATATAATTATTACATATTATAATTATATATATATATGTATATATATATAGAAAGAGTCTCAAGTACGCCATGGATCCAACGATTACACAAAAATTTTATTACAAAATTTTCGGTCTGCCTCAGACCTTCGTCAGTGCAAAGACAATGATGGACAATGATAAACATGAATCATAACAACAATGCTATGCGCGTCAAGCGCGTAGTGCGTTGCCCTGGAGCTGCGTTGTCAAGGAGAGCGCTGATACGTATGGGGGTATGGTAGAAAGTGAAATCTCAATGAATACTGAACTCAGACTCAACAAAAGTTTCAAGTGCTTGTTTGAATCATACTATGCTATATATACTCTTTATAAAAATACATAGCTTTATATACGTCCTTGTAATAATAGACTTTAGCGACTCTATTTTTTTCGTAGATAAACTTCGAAGAAAAGACGCATATAAAGCATTGATTACAAATGGAGAAGAAATTAAAAGGAATGAGCTAATAATACAACTAGTTATTAGAGCATCTGTTTACTGTAAAAATAAAAATTGTATATATATATATATATATATATATATCCCTAGTTGGCACCTTAGGGAGACATATTGGGGGAAGTGTCTTCATTAGGGAGACAACTGGTCATTAAGGAGACAATTTTCGTGTCTCCATTGCGTAAACTGCCATTGAACATGTATATAATAAATTTGCATATAAAACAAACGGCAATGTCTTCCAAATGACCCATCTAGGAGTATATATATATATATATATATATATATATATATATTATACGGATAATCAAGACATCATATCAAAAAAATAGTGTTCAGTAAAAATATAATGAAATCTCAACATTAACTCAATTAAAATCTAACTCAACAGTTCCGAGCGTATGTGTATATTATATGCATGCCAATGTATGCTATATATACTATATATAAATACATTACTTTATGTATACATCCATGTAATATTTGACTTTTGTGACTCCAAAAAAGCATGTAAAGACGCCTATCAAGCATCAATCAAGCATCAATTACAAATGGAGAAAAACATGAAAAAATAAGCTCATAATAATCATAACCAAATATCGAAGCATCTGTTTACTGCAATGGTGAGAATATGATAAATTTGCGGATAATCAAGACATCATATCTAACATAAAAGGTAAGTGGTCAATGCGAAAGTAATAAAATCTTAACATTACCTTTTGTAAATAATGGAAAATATGCATATAATATAGGTCTAGTCTCAGATTCTTAGAGATTCATTTCTTCACTTCTTGTAGAAAGAGAAACTGCTTAACCATCCAAGGTCCTTGTTGAGTCCTGTTTCAAAAGACCTGGTTTGGATGATGAATTTCATTTCAGCCAATTTTCTGGCTTCTCTGTCTTTGAAATTAGTGCCGATGATACAGAATTGCAGATCCCGAATTGAGTGGTTGCCTGAGTTGAAATGTTCGGCAACTGGTAGTGATGACTTGTGCTGAATTGAATTTCTGTGATTGTTGAAACGAAGTCTGAACTTAGTACCTGTTTCCCCGATATACTTCGCGTTAGGGCATTTTGAGCATGAGATGCAGTAAACCACATTTGGGGTGTCACATGTGGCGTGAGGGGTAGAGACAGAGAAGCCAGGAGTTAGATCTACTTTTTCAGAGGTGAGCATATGGGCACAGATTTGGCAACGGCTTTTGCCACATGGGCGGTTAGCTTTCTGTTTTTGTCTCTTTGAGATTGAGCTCTTTACCAATAATTCTCGTAGGTTTTTCGGTTGTTTTTGAGCGTTGATGGGGGGATTCGAGAACGTGGCAGGGAGAGATTTGTCAAGAGATAGGTATTATTGGTATTAAGTCTGAACTTAGTACCTGACCCCAAAAGATAGGTATTATTGGTATTATTGGTATTATTGGTAAAGAGCTCAATCTCAAAGAGACAAAAACAGAAAGCTAACCGCCCATGTGGCAAAAGCCGTTGCCAAATCTGTGCCCATATGCTCACCTCTGAAAAAGTAGATCTAACTCCTGGCTTCTCTGTCTCTACCCCTCACGCCACATGTGACACCCCAAATGTGGTTTACTGCATCTCATGCTCAAAATGCCCTAACGCGAAGTATATCGGGGAAACAGGTACTAAGTTCAGACTTCGTTTCAACAATCACAGAAATTCAATTCAGCACAAGTCATCACTACCAGTTGCCGAACATTTCAACTCAGGCAACCACTCAATTCGGGATCTGCAATTCTGTATCATCGGCACTAATTTCAAAGACAGAGAAGCCAGAAAATTGGCTGAAATGAAATTCATCATCCAAACCAGGTCTTTTGAAACAGGACTCAACAAGGACCTTGGATGGTTAAGCAGTTTCTCTTTCTACAAGAAGTGAAGAAATGAATCTCTAAGAATCTGAGACTAGACCTATATTATATGCATATTTTCCATTATTTACAAAAGGTAATGTTAAGATTTTATTACTTTCGCATTGACCACTTACCTTTTATGTTAGATATGATGTCTTGATTATCCGCAAATTTATCATATTCTCACCATTGCAGTAAACAGATGCTTCGATATTTGGTTATGATTATTATGAGCTTATTTTTTCATGTTTTTCTCCATTTGTAATTGATGCTTGATTGATGCTTGATAGGCGTCTTTACATGCTTTTTTGGAGTCACAAAAGTCAAATATTACATGGATGTATACATAAAGTAATGTATTTATATATAGTATATATAGCATACATTGGCATGCATATAATATACACATACGCTCGGAACTGTTGAGTTAGATTTTAATTGAGTTAATGTTGAGATTTCATTATATTTGTACTGAACACTATTTTTTTGATATGATGTCTTGATTATCCGTATATATATATATATATATATATATATATATATATATATACTCCTAGATGGGTCATTTGGAAGACATTGCCGTTTGTTTTATATGCAAATTTATTATATACATGTTCAATGGCAGTTTACGCAATGGAGACACGAAAATTGTCTCCTTAATGACCAGTTGTCTCCCTAATGAAGACACTTCCCCCAATATGTCTCCCTAAGGTGCCAACTAGGGATATATATATATATATATATATATATATATATACAATTTTTATTTTTACAGTAAACAGATGCTCTAATAACTAGTTGTATTATTAGCTCATTCCTTTTAATTTCTTCTCCATTTGTAATCAATGCTTTATATGCGTCTTTTCTTCGAAGTTTATCTACGAAAAAAATAGAGTCGCTAAAGTCTATTATTACAAGGACGTATATAAAGCTATGTATTTTTATAAAGAGTATATATAGCATAGTATGATTCAAACAAGCACTTGAAACTTTTGTTGAGTCTGAGTTCAGTATTCATTGAGATTTCACTTTCTACCATACCCCCATACGTATCAGCGCTCTCCTTGACAACGCAGCTCCAGGGCAACGCACTACGCGCATGACGCGCATAGCATTGTTGTTATGATTCATGTTAATCATTGTCAATCATTGTCTTTGCACTGACGAAGGTCTGAGGCAGACCGAAAATTTTGTAATAAAATTTTTGTGTAATCGTTGGATCCATGGCGTACTTGAGACTCTTTCTTCTAATAATTACAACATTCGAAGTCCAACACGTGGAAAATTCCAAGATATATATATATACATATATATATATATATATATATATATATATATATATATATATATATATGTGTGTGTGTGTGTGTGTGTTTGACCAGGGAGTCTCACTTCCCTGGTTTGACCGTGCATCACAAAACGAACACAAAGTCGCACCCCTTGATTTCACGTTAGGACTCGAAAAAGGTGAAACAGGTTAACCAAGTCAAAATTCAGTTTTTCATATCTTCTTAAAGAGCTACCCTTCCTTTACATTATTCTTAAGTTTGGGATCATAAAATGAATGGAAAAGTGCAGTTTCAGTAGTTTTTCTACAACCCTTTTTTTTTGTAGAGTAGTGAGATCAGGTATGTCTTAGAGGCCCCTTTTCATTTCTTGATAACCCTTTGCACACTCTTCACTTTCAAGGTTGATAACTTTTGAAGGGATAATGCTACTGCTTTGAAAGCTGGCATTGATCATCGACAGAATATGTTTACAGAGCATCTTCAATTTCAATTTAATCCGATAATCCCTTCATTGTTGTTGCTCCAGTGAAAGTGGCTTACATCCTGTTTTTGTCCCATTCATCGCACAGCGAGCACGGTTTGGTAAAGATTAAGCGCTTGAATAGTACTTCAGAGCCTCTTTTCTCGATTCACATTTTTCCAGAATGTGTGCTTTCTTTCTAATATTTAGATAGGTTAGGAGAGTCCATTTGAATTGAGTTATATATCATTTCGTCGGTGTTTTCACGAACCGACGCTATTTCGATTTTTGTCAAAATTTTCAAAATCGAGATATTGGTACCAAATGAAAGTGCTTTCAAAACTCTACCAAATCCCAAAGTTTTAGATCACAAAATTAATTATTCTTAATTTTATCAAAGAAAGAAAAAAACGACGGTACTCGAAATATCGAGAAATTGAGAAAAAGGAGTTTCACGAACCGACGCAGTAAAGATACGCCGGTTCGTGAAACCCGAATTGCTAGGGTGAAGAGCAATGCGGGTTTTACGAACCGTCGCAGTTGCATTATTTTGAGCTTTGTTCAACTTACTGGCCTATAATTAGGTTTTGGCCGTAATCCAGATCTCAGAGTGAGAACCAAACCTTCTGAAAGATGAATGACGACCTAAGCCAGCCCACTGTCCACGAGTGAAGTGAATGGTAAGCTATAATCCTATTAAAATCATGCTCAAAATAACAGTTTCAGTTGGACTACCATAACCATTAATTGCGGTAGAGTGTAGTCCCATGTATTCAATCGCGTGATGCTTATGAAGCCTAGTCTGTAAACGCCATCCAATTTCAAATTAGATCCCAAATCATATTATTTATAGTTTCTTTTCAACCTATGTCGTTACTTCTGAGACTACTGAGTACTGTAGTCGTAACGTCTGTGTGCAAGACATGCAAGATGTCAAAGTCTCGAAGACACTCATGGCTATGCCTTGACTTGAGTTGAAAATGAAATCATGAGATTGACAAAGTAGGCCTACTAGTACTAAACTAAAAAAAAAAGTAAAAAGTCTAAAAGTAAAACTCAAAGGAAGAGTAAAGAATAAAGTTAGACATGTTAGACTTTAACTTTCAAGTTTAACTATTAAGTCTAAGTTAAGACTTTACTTGTAATGCCAGTTACTAAAACTAAGATCAGCTGAAGTCTAAGACCAAGTCAAATTAACAACAGAGTCTATAGTCTAGCTCTAGATCTACATCTAGACTAGTGGTAATAGTAGGTAGAGTCCACCCATTTTTCCCCCAATTTTTACTGGTCCATTCCTGAAAAAGTTACTGGTCAGTGTCCAACAGTGATTTTTCCTGGTCAGGGACCGTCGGACCAGTGCCAGTGTGCAGGGTTGGTGTAGATGTCATCTATGACAGTATGTGGTCTAGTGATACTACCTAAACACTACGAGTAGTACTCTACAGGTTAGGTGGCTTTCCTGTACAGTGCAGTGTCAATATAGTATACTTGTGAATTCAGCCCTAGTACCGTACTGTGTGTAGATATGTGACATTATGTCTAACGTTAGTTCGAATGGAGTACCTTTGAAGCACAGCGGTGGGGCTTTTTTTCCCTAAAACTTGTGAATGCGGCCCAACCAAATGGCGTTTACATTATTACGCGTGATTGATAGTGATACAGTAGCGCTGTCGATTTCCACAGCAGCCATACATAATCTTTTGTCCTTTCTTCTTTCCTTTTTTCCCTTTGTTCTTTCACCCTTTTTATTCTTGGAATCGAAGGACTTCTAAGAAATGTCCCTCGACTGATTTAACCAGGACTCTTGAGTCCTGGTAAACAAGAGTCCTGGTAAACCTAACCTAACCGAGTAACCGTTAACATTTGTTAGGCCTAACATAACAGTAACACTGACTTAGCCCTGTATTGACTTTGTCTTTGGCCGACTTACTGAGATGGCGAGTCTAACTCTTTAACGTTAGTCTAAACGTAGTCGTTAGATCTGTCAGTGTCAGTGTCACCGGTTATTGTATATGGTGCCATCTCTAACGTACGTTAACAAGTTGATGTTAGTTATTTATGTCAACTTACTGATTCAGTAATAGTGGTACTGTCATCCTGTTGGATATCGCCGCAATATCATCCGTGACGTGTTAATTTCGTGTCACAAAGACAAAAGTTGCCAAGATCTAATAGTATTAGATGATGTCTAGATCTAGATGTAGTCTAGATCTATAATACAAATTTTGTGAACCACTGGTAACTTAAAAGTGAAAGGTCTAGACTTCACTTAGTCTATAATTAGACCAGACATTCATGAGGCAAAGGCCTATTTAGTAGATCTATTCTTATTCTATTTTAACGTCAATTCCTACTAACTCGCAACGTGTTATTCCTAAGGCCAAGGACTTCCTGGTTAGTGGTTTTTTTTTTTTCATAAATACCAAACAGCAGACGTGTTTCATTTGCATTCTTGTGCAGACTTCATGAAAATATGTGCAGTATCAAAGAAATATGATGCACATGACAATGCCAGTGTTTTATAGGTGAATGGTTAATACCTTTAAAAGCTGAATGATAATGTAGAGTCTAGGTCTAATTAAGATGTTACAGTCTCTGATAAGAAACAGGTTTGATTGTCATAGACTGTTTCCCAAATGCAGGTACATGTAGTAATATTCAGCTATTTCAATGCAATGCCTTGTTTACTATTATGCATGTAGATTTATATTCATGTGAATGATAATTCAATTTCTACATGAGACATACTAAGTACTAAACATATATCTTGCATCAGTAAAATGTGTAAATGATGAGACAATTTGAATATGCATCAAATACGAACAGCAGCATTTTTTGACATTCTTTGATCCTGCATAGGCCTACCATTTCGTTTTATGTTTAATATAAATAGAGCAAAATAATTTCAACTTCAGTTTTGTTGGCTGATTTTTTTTTCTTCTCAAAATTAAAGTTGTATCTTGTGTCATGATGTTTGATTTTAATCAAAAGTTCTTAATTTCTTTCTTTTCTTTCAGATGACTGGTGCCATGTAGTAGCGAAGAACTGGACTGTCTCAGAAAAGAAAAGGAAAAGTACAGGGTCGTGTACATCACCAACGGATGTGAATACAATGGTAATGTAGAGTCTAGGTCTAATTAAGATGTTGAAGTCTCTGATAATAAACAAGTTTGATTGTCGTAGACTGTTTCCCAAATGCAATTAGTAATATTCAGCTTTTTCAAAGCAATGCCTTGTTTACAAGGACATGCAGATTTATTCATGTGAATAATAATTTAAATTCTACATGAGACTTACTAAGTGCTAGACATAAGATCTTGCATCATTAAAATATGTAAAAGGCGAGACAATTTGAATATGCATCAAAGACGAACAGCAGTATTTTTTTGACATTCTTTGATCCTGTACACCGTTTTGTTTTATGTTTAATATAAATAGAGCAAAATAATTTCAACTACAGTTTAGCTGGCTAATTTCTTTTTCTCAAAATGAAAGTTGTATCTTGTATCATGATGTTTGATTTTAATCGAAAGTTCTTAATTTCTGTCTTTTCTTTCAGATGACTGATGCCATGCAGTAGAGAAGAGCTGGACTGTTTCAGAGAAGAAGAAAAAAGTACAGCATCGTGCTGATCATCAAGGAATGTGAATACAATGGCTTAGGAAAGAAGACAATCTACAGATAGGATAGAAGGGAGAAATTGGGATGAAGGGCGACAACATAAGGACGGTATATCTACAGTGAAATGTGATTGTAAAGTGGAAACATGAAAGGAGATCCTAAGATTGAAGGTGAAAACAATGCATTCCATTCTGTGATGTCGTAATTACAATTTTGCTACACTTTAATAACACTACAGAGAGACATTTATATCAAGGAAAGCTTCATGTGGATATGGAATGTTAGATTTTTTTTAAGTGTTCATTGGTATGTATTTCATGATAATAAATCTTGAAGGTTTTGTGTGGTAATCATAACCTTGTGATAAATCTTGATAGATTTCTAAGTGCACATTGGCAATATTTAGATGATGCTGTAATCAGATTAAGTTCTATTCTCCTTTATTCTTTTATTTATTATTTTCTTGTCTTCAACCCACTTTGAATGTGTCACGTATGATTCTTATAAACATGGGAACATGCACTCCATGTAACTGATAGGACTTATAACAAATTGACATAATTATTCAACAATCACTAGACAGTTCTGTTATAAGATGTTCTTTATCTAACTAAAATTGTAAATCATGATATGTGTATGTTCCCATGCAAACTCACAACAAAATACGGAAATTTGATTTCTTTTAATAATAATTCATTATGTCTCTAAATTTACAATTAAAGAAAGTGATTGCAATAAGGATGTCAAACATTGTATATTAAAATAATAGATTATTCATTTGTCTCCATCCGTAGTAACGCACGCAACTGCAGTGTGCAGTTTGTAGGCTGCTGGGAAAAAAAAATCACAGGCAGCCCAAGCAGGATTCGAACCCACGACCTCTGCATTACTAGACCAGCGTCATAACCACTAGACCACCGGAGTGCCCTGGCGCTACCTTTACACATGAATGATTAAGTATAGAAGGGCTTGGGGGCGCTTCGAAGTTTACTGCTCTTATTAAATATGTACATGTCATTTGCAACTCAACTAAATATGATTAAACACACTGAAATTCTTACTTTAAATGATATTCATAATCTGCTTTTTTTTTTTCTTTAATAGCTTGGGATGTACACTTTATACACTGTATCGGTCTATATTTCGCCTACAATATGGAATTCTTTACTTCGAGACGTTTCTTTTTAACAAACAAAAAATTAAGAGTCCTTTAAAGGTGCTGTAAAACAGTGGTGTTTGTTTGTTTGTTTATTGGGGGGGGGGGAGGGGAGTCAAATTAGCCTTGGTCCCTCTCCGCCGTCTTTTTTTTCTCCCTTTAGCTGCATTTTTTTTAGTCATCACATGAAAATTCGTCTGCATCCACCCCGTAGTTTTGCTGATGACCTTTCTTTTTAATTATTTTTGCCACACACAATTTTGGCTGAATTTCCCCACCCCTCTTGTGAATTTGCTAGTACATGTACTAAAACACATTCTCAGAATGTGTTTATAGTACTGGTGGATTAAGGATTCACAGGGAGGGGGGGGGGGTCGGCCAAAATTTCTCTTTTCTCATATGTAACAAGCCTACGGGGTGAAAGGCTGATATTATGGGCTTTCTACACACATTTTTAGATGCTAATTATTGGTTAACATGAGCATGATCATTTATGTTCTGATTAATTTGTTTCCTTATATGTGTATGACTTCTATTAGAGACTTAATTGGTTTGGCACTCCTTACATCGACCTATTTTAGACACCCATTTCCCTCTCTCGTGCTTTTTCTCTACTGTCCTGTGAATAGTGTAACTACATGTACATGCAGTACCTCTTCTCTTATGTATGATATACATCAAGTTTTTATCTGAGCATATGGGTGTTGCAGCACTCTCAAGCTTCATGCATATGCAGCAACATCTTTGTGTGTTCATATACATAGTTATGCTTGATATATTAATTTGAGAATGTTATTCTTTCTCTTGTATATGTTCCGTCCCCACTCTATAGATGTAAATGTACGATGTAAGATTTGGTGTGCATGTTGGAACTGAGTTCCTCTTTTTGTGAACACACAAGAACTGATATAATGATGAACATGAATTACACATATTCTTGAATCTTGATTCCATCTCCATTTGCCATTAGATATGTATTGATTTATGGAGCTCTTCCACAATTGTTATCCTTCCCATTGTCATTACTCATCTCTGAATAATTCATATTTGATATTTTATGGAGGACCTACAGGTTTCTTCGATTACATAATGTACCTCTTTAATATATTGCTGCAAAAGGCATAATAAAACATGACCATTATTATATATTTAAAATGAAGCTTGAAATTCTGATAGTGTTGATATTTATGTATTTTTAGGAGTTTATCAGTTTCGAAGAGTGCATGCAGGATGAGTTTTATGTTTTTATATGATCAGGTGCAGCTATCATAGAATCTGTTGAGCAGGAAAGAGAAGGATGGAAAATGAGGAATTATGAGTGAATTCGCATGCGAGCCAAATGACAATAATGACACTGATAAAAATTGTGACAAAGTAAATGTCACAAATATGTGGAATAATAAGAAATAAAGAAATTAATATATTATTTCAGAGAAAGAAATAACAGAGTGCATGCATGAGTATGAAAGATGAGTAAATACAAGTAATTATTACTGACTGGCACGTATTTTTCCCAAGATTTAGCGGTATCCTTCATCTTAGAACAAACATTCATAATTATTATGAAAGAAGTGAACTGAATTTGAATTAAAAATAATGTGAAAAATGAAAAAGTAAGTTAATTAAGTAAAAAAAAAAAAAACATTAAAAAGTAAAAAAAAAATATGAAACACAGTATACAGAGTACATGTATTACCAAATGATAGATGCCCAAATGCAAAATTGTTAAATAATAATATATCCACAAAAGGGGGGGGGGGGCAAAGAAATCTTTGGAACGATCAACCACAGCTATAATAAGAATACATGCGTGTACTAAATGAAGATGAAAACAATGACAACACTCTTTTTAGAACAATTAAGAGAAACTGGCTTGTATTTATCATCTTAATTATCACTAAATGTATTGTAATCATCACAACAATCATTACATGACAATAAATTTCAATTGATAAGGTTATTGTTGATAAGCAGGTATAGCCCTAATAGTATTTGTATGTAAACACATACGAAAATGAAATAGCGACGGTTCGTAAATACACGCGTATTGCACGTTACCTAATGTACAGGCCCTACAGCGCGGGTCTCACGAACCGGCGTAATACAACTTACGTCGGTTCGTGAGACCCGCGCTTAAGTACATAACCTATGGTGCGCGCAAGAAACGATGGATTTACGAACCGACGCAGTGAGTTTGAAGACAGAAATATCGTAATTTTTTTTGAATTCACACTAAAATTACACTATGGATAGGAAGAATAACTTCCACTCTCATCACCCTGTCAAAATTTTCACACACAAAACAGGAAAAGTCATTGAAAACGTTGTCTAAAACTTGTGAGATCTTTAAACGCGATTTTCTCAGAATTGCATTTTCGCTCAAAAACGAAATAGCATCGGTTCGTGAAAACGCCGACGATTTTAAAGCTTAGAGTCTGCTCTTTCGGAATCTATCCTTAAGTAAAAATCCATGTCTGGCGACTTTTTGCTTGTTTTGTGGTGCAGGGTCACATATACAGTATATATATATATATATATATATATATATATATATATACTGAAAGAGAGAGATGACGTAACACGCTGGTAGTGCATTTCTGGTTTAAAAAAACCCAGAAGTTTATTCGACTCAATTTTCGTTGTTCTACACCTTCTTCATGAGTCTTTACAATGACGGTAACAAAACAATGCTTTGAAGAAGGTGCCGAAAATCTGAGTTGAATAAACCTTTGCTTTATTTGCCAAAAATGCATTACCAGTTTGTTTCTTCATCCATTCGTGGACCCAATACGTGAAATCTCATTACTATAATCATATATATATATATATATATATATATTTATATATATGCGATCCTTTTGTGTCACATAGTATATATATATATATATATATATCAAGTGTAAAAACAGTCGTATAAACATCGCAGGAGCCAAAAAAAAAAAAAAAATGGACTGACGTTCCGGTCAAAGACCTTTATCAATATCTATTTACTACACACCGAAGTAGAACTTTCATATTTTGATAATATATATTATATATATATATATATATATATATATATATATATATATAAACACTAAACAAAAAGTAAGTTCCCCCTAAAACAAACCTCTGTAATTATTGAATCAGGAACCTTTGAGGAAATCTGAATGCATGATTATGTAGCTGTATTTCTCGGCTACCTTTCACGTGAAATTCAGTGGATATCACTTGGTCACGCTTGAGTGAGCATGACTTAAAGTCAAAATGGTCACTTTTTGAAGTTCGCAAGGCCAATTTTGCAACTTTGATTTGGTGATATCGGAACAAATTTCAATTTTCCAGGATAAAAAGGCATGCAACGTATAATTTATGTGCTTCTTATTGTACAATGTGACCTGTCCGCAAAATTTCACGGTTGAGTGAACACGGGGTGAAAATTACCAAAATGGCCGATTTGACATGTTTCTCGTGGTAATTTCTGTCAATTGAGGTTGAATTCGTGTGTTGAACAGTTTTTACACACAATTCACGTAATTTCACGGTTGAATGAGCACATTAAAAAGAAAGAAAAATAACAATTTAAATTGTGCAGTAAGAATTGCGATAATTTGCGCACCAATATCAACTGTATGACGCTTTTTTCATATTGTGCTAATACCCACACGCATATCAGTGACCAACTGACATTTCAGTCACGCTTCAATAAGCACGTGAGGCTGGAAACCCTTTTTGTACCCTACATAATGAAATATTGGCATTTTGGCCATAATCCCCATGGTAAGTTCATGTGAAGATGAGGAATAATGTTTTTGAAAGCTAACAATGGCTTATGCATGCAGTGTGGTTTATTTTATGGTTGAATGACCACATTATGAAACAATGATTTATCTTATTGAAATCATCCAGCAGGTGTTGCTTTAATATTCTGCATTTAAAATCAACTGAAAAACATTTCATTATTACGTTTTAGGACCGATATAAATGTCTCAGTGATCCTTGACATTCCTTCAAAATTTTACACGTCAAAGGGTACCTGGGGCCGGAAACCCCCCTTATAATCCATGGCTACCTTTGATTAAATATTGAAGTATTCCTGGGAAATTGGTCTGCCTTTAGTTTGATGACATTCCCTTGTTGGGGCAGAGATGAGAAATTATGCAAATTAAATCTCTGGGCCTTTGTCCTCGCTACTGAATACTGATTTTGGCATTAAATTCTTGATGTCTTTGTGACGTCATGAAATCATGCATTAACTCAAGGGAAAATAAATGCAATTGGTCATTGACATGGTACCAAATTTCACTTTTGTTAAACATCAATATCCTCCCGTGCTGCAAATATGCACTGAGAGTCTGCAGACAGATATCGGTTGTGGTGAGATAGTGGCCTTCGTTGTTCATGTGGTGTTGATGATTGTGATGGTAATGATAGTTGCTTAAAATGTTGGTTGACTATTATGCGATCGTTATGGCAATATAACACAGATTGGGTAGCATCTTCACTCACTTTTTAGGCTCTATTCGCTAACACCGCTGAATACGTCTTCATAAACAAAACAAATGTAAATCTTATGGGAATTTCAGCCACGAAAAATGGTTTTGACCCGCACACTTTGCTCATCTTATGTGCTCACTGAAGCATGTCACCATGTAATTTTTTATTGAAATGTAATTTTTTTCATTGAAATCAGAGTAATTTCCCAACATTGCAACTAAAACATAAAAAAACAATGAATATTTTTTATTATATTGGGTAAAACGGGTTTTCCAGCCCCACATGCTCATTGAAGCGTGACTGAAATGTCAGGTGATTACTGTATGCACAGTGACATTAAACACAATACAAAAAGCATTAAACACTTGATTTCAGTGCACAAAATTATCGCAATTCTTTATGCACAATTTGAATTGTTATTTTTCTTTGTTTTTGATGTGCTCATTCAACCGTGAAATTATGTGAATTGTGTGTAAAAACTGCTCAACATACGAATTCAATCTCAATTGACGGAAATTACCACGAGAAACATGTCAAATCGGCCATTTTGGTAATTTTCACCCCGTGTTCACTCAACCGTGAAATTTTGTGCACAAGTCCCATGGTACGATAAGAAGCACATAAATTATACGTTGCATGCATTTTTATCCTGGAAAATTGAAATTTGTTCCGATATTACCAAATCAAAGTTGCAAAATTGGCC
This sequence comes from Diadema setosum, assembly GCF_964275005.1. Lineage (NCBI taxonomy): Eukaryota > Metazoa > Echinodermata > Echinoidea > Diadematoida > Diadematidae > Diadema > Diadema setosum. The sequence continues at coordinate 3,389,980 of NC_092700.1, read as the reverse complement.
TTGTGAACTTCAAAAAGTGACCATTTTGACTTTAAGTCATGCTCACTCAAGCGTGACCAAGTGATATCCACTGAATTTCACATGAAAGGTAGCCGAGAAATACAGCTACATAATCATGTATTCAGATTTCCTCAAAGGTTCCTGATTCATAAATTACAGAGATTTGTTTTAGGGGGAACTTACTTTTTGTTTAGTGTTTATATATATATATACATATATACACATACATGAAGAGTTTGTTCGCAAAAACCGATAAGTCCATTTTTGAAGATTTTGAAGTACGGTCTCTGTCATAAAGTACAAAATAATACCCTTTAAATGATATATTGGTCACTACATTATAAAGGTTCATTTTTGAAGTTATGGTCAAAAGAAGCAAAAATTTTCTTATTATTCTCTTTATTTTTCTTGACCTTTAATCGCAAATATCTCAATTCGGCAAATATGGACTTATCGGTTTTTGCAAACAAACTCTTCATGTATATATCGATCCTTTTGTGTAATATATTCACATCATATAATAACACAATATATATCTAATTAAACAAAAGTCATCTTCAAACTACCAACATGTGACATACACCACTACGCACTAATGTTATACAAAATAGAAGTCTATCTCCCTTCCTCTCTCTCCTCTCTATTCTCCACAATGAAGTATTGATGATTTTTGCATTGTTCAGAATGGTGCTGCAGATAAAGATTGGCAGCCATGTCGATTAATTTTTACCGACAGCCGTCCACAAACCGTTTGCTGCATTTCAGTGAGCCGAATTAAGAAAACAAAAACAAACGAATATGACCTCTTGATACATATTGTAGGTTGAACTTCGATATAAACACAAGATATCTTACGGAGAATGTGTTTAAATTCTACCCAGAATAAACTTTATTGCGATGCATCAATCAATTCATTCTTGATAGGTTGCTTGACATGACATTTTGAGATGACCGTGACACAGCGCGGATAAAAGCACCAAATTCAGGATCAGTGGCTCCAATTCATGAAAGCTTGTAACGTACAAGTAGGCCTATAGAGCCTACTATACGTGTACATGTATTCTCAGCCCAGATTGAGTTACGTATGGGGCTGCGGAAAGTTCTCTTTAAATATTTGTGCGTGGGAGGGGGGGGGGGAGCTGGGGAGGTGTTTAAGGGTCGGTGATCTGCCCCCCCCTCCCTTACATTAGGCAATTTTTCTAAGCCCCTTTGATTTGTACGTAACTCTAAACTAGGAAGAGTAGGTCACACTGCAATGGTACCTCAACAACATTTTCTATCTATAAATCTCTAATTAATTCAACAACCTCCATGTGTCAAATGATTTGTTGCTCATGGAATTCAATAGGTAGTGTGTTCATGTTTTCAAGTTCCATAAAGAATAATAAAACAAAAATCAACACATCTCAACCTCTTTTCTGATACAACTTGTACTATGTTGCCTCAGATACGTAAGTTACTTTTGCGGCATGAAGCTTTCGCGAATGATAGGAGACTGCTTTTTACTTTTCTTTTCTTTTCCAAGCGGCAAGAAACTTCCACGAATTGCCACTGGCATTCAATGCATTGTGTATGTCGCGCGCATTTTGCTTTCACGAATGTTGGCCACTGTTGGCTCCTCGCGAAATTAACGGAAGTTTTATGCCCGCTGAAATCCCTGGAAAATTAAAATTCAGCATTTATACCTTAAAAGTAATCAAACAAAGTCCATTGCAGAGGACTCCAACTCTAATACCATTGGGTATTGGTCCTCGGGCCTATTTCTCCAAATTTGGTGTTTTTATCCGCCGTGTAACGGTAATTTCACTAAACGACCTGACTATAATAATCAAGCACAAATGAAACAAAAGACAATGCTTTACCAGATAGTAGAGAAATAGTAAATTATATAACTTCAGCAAACTATCTCAACCATCTCATTCTAAATGAAAGAATGAATGAATGAATGAATGAATGAATGAATGAATATTGATTGGATGGACCAGCTCACACCATTGACATCAAATACCAGAGGCTGTGCTAGCCGATTCTTGATCCCACACTCCAGCTCACAAGTTTTCTCGTTATCCTTTTTTTCCCTGCACCTGCAGAGAAAGGAACAACCTAAAGAAGGATCCTGCAATCTTCCGATCACTCGATGTGTTTAACAAGGCATTGAGAGAAGCCCTCATCTAGCATCCAGTCTAGCCGATGATTTTTGGCAGCCGGTCACACGTACCTAATTACTCCACAACACAATTGTTCATTCTATGTAAATAATGATTAACCCTTACAATGCCTTGGCCCGGTCTGTTAGTGCCATAGGGACGGCATGGACACCACGACTCTGCAGTGCGGTGATGTTCAACTATCTTCTTCTTCTTCTTGCTTGTGGTCTGTCTGTCTGATCTGTCATCTTGAGTCTTATGCAGTGAAGACTGCGTCCCTCAGCCAGGACCTGGCAGCAGGGGTGAGGCTACGGAGGGCAGTCCATCCTCCCGCCAGGCGATGGATGGTGCAGTCCTCTACCAGGTGATCTGCTGTCTGTATTTCCCCGCAGTCGCATCTGTCTGTCTCTGAGAGTTTCCACTGGTGCAGGCATGCTTGGAAGCGCCCGACTCCAGTGCGGAGTCGATTAAGGCGACACCAGTCCTTTCGTGGGAGGTCGCAGCCAGAGGGATGAGATGTAAGTGGCAGCATGTTAGTGAGTCTACCTTGCAGGCTGTTGCTCCTTCCATATGTTTTTGAGCCAGGCCTTCCGACTGAGGTTCCTGTTCTCTGAGGAGAGGGCTTGTGCAGTCCTGATAAAAGGCTTCCTGTTTTTGAGACGTTGTCTAGGGAGGGCAGCGTGCATCTTGGTGTGGAGGGGATGGTGTTCTTTCGTGGCAGCCTTCAGTGCTGCCTGTCTTGTAGCGGCTTCTCTTCTGAGGTGATGGGGTGGAATGCCTGCTAGCACAGGGAGCTGGTGGGTGGGGGTTGGTTTCAGGCAGCCTGTGATGGTGCGGAGAGCAGAGTTGAGTTGGGTGTCCACTCTCTTGGTATGGCAGCTACGCCCCCAGGCAGAGACACAGTATTCCGCTGGAGCGTAGACAAGGGTGAGGGCGGTGGAGCGGAGGGTGGTAAAATCAGCTCCCCAGTCATGGCCGCATAGTCTGCGTAGAAGGCACACTCTGGCAGATGCTTTCCCAGCTACATTCAGTGCATGGTGACGGAAGGTGAGTGAGCGGTCGAGTTTCACTCCGAGGTAAGTTGGAGTAGCACAGAATGGAAGATTGGTTCCTTAAAGTTTGACATGGAGTTGGCCGTCTGCTTCCTTGTTGTTTAGGTGGAACACAGAAGAGATGGTCTTTTGTGCATTAAGTTTTAGCCGCCATTGGTGGTAGTAGGTCTGCAGAGTCTGCATATCTTGGGTGAGGGTGTGTTCAGCTTCTTCAAAGGAGTTTGATGTGGAGAGAATAGCCAGGTCATCAGCGTAGGCATATTTAGAGCTGCTGATGTGGGGGATATCTGCTGTGTACAGGTTGAAGAGTGCTGGTGCAAGAACCGAGCCTTGGGGGACGCCGTTCTTGAGGGTCCTAGTTCTGCTGGATGCGCCGTCAATGATTACTTTGAAGCAGCGGTCTGAGATGATGTTTGTGATGGCTTGGACCATCTGTCTGTCTTGTAGTACTTGATGGAGCTTGAGGGTAAGTCCTCGATGCCAGACTGTGTCGTAGGCAGATGAGAGGTCAATAAATACAGCTCCACATTTCTTCCTGTCCTCGAAGGCAGCTTCGATTTGGTTGGTTGCTGCAAGCACTTGGTCTTCAGTGCTACGCCCTTTCCTGAAGCCTGCTTGTTCATCTGGTAGGATATGCTCAAGGATAGGCTCTATCCTGTTTAGAATGAGTCGTTCGAACAGTTTCAGGGGCACCGACAGGAGTGAGATGGGGCGGTAGCTCTTAGGGTCATTTCTGGGTTTGTTCGGCTTTAGAATGGCTACAACAGTGGCCTTCTTCCACAGCAGGGGGACTTTGGCATCAGAGAGGCATCGTGACATAAAGTGTCTGAGCCAGTCATTAAAGCGAGGGCCAATGTGTAGCAGTTGTTCTGGGTGGATGTTGTCAGGGCCAGGAGCTTTCCCATGCTTGAGAGTGCCTAGTCCTTGTTTCATTTCGGAGATGGTGAAGGCTGCTGTGAGACCACGATCAGCAGATGGACTGTTTCTCATTTCTTTCAGTTTGTTGTTAACATCGCGGGAGAAGTCCTTGTCAGGGAAAGGGTATCTTCCGTTGTTGATGAGAGTACGCGCTATTGCATCTGGCGTGACGGGGCAGGCCTTTTTCTTGGTTGTCCTCCCAGTGAGTGTGTTGATTAGTTGCCAAGCTTTCCGGCTTGATTGCGTAAAGTCGATGCTCTCACAGGCTTCCCGCCAGCGTGCCTTCCGTGTATCGTCAAGGTGGGACTTCAGCTGGGCTGCCGCCTCTGCGGCATGTTCAGCATTTGGTGAGTTTTGGAGAGTCTTGTGGAGCCGTTCACACTCCTCGTCCCATCCAGGGATGTACTCTTTCCGACAGCCTCGTGGGATGGTTGTTTTTGATGAAGCACTGACTGCCTCGAGGAAGGCACTATATGCCTTGTTGATGTCCGTGGTCCATGGGCAAGGAAGATTGGCTGCTAGGTTATCTGTCTCTTCCTTATAGATGTTCCAGTTTGCCTTGCGGAAGTTCCATCTTTTTGCTGGGCATGTCATGGTTGGAGTCACTAGGGGTGTGCCTCTGATAATGATAGGTCTATGGTGGCTGTGAGGAAAGCTGTCCAGCACTAGTCTTTCAGGGGCCTCAGAGGAATCACTTTGCCACCATGCAAGGTCTGGGTTGGTTGAGGAGTCCCATCGACTGGACTGCCCCCCCCCCCAGGAAAAACACAGTATCTACATCCAGCTCCATTTCTAAACAACCGAGATATTCACCATTTTATATTTTTACCAAAGCCCCTGGAAAATATACTCTTTTGAAAAATTCCTTCATTGTGGAATTTTAATCTATCTAGCTACCAATTTTCCTGGAAAATATCATTTTGTGTTTTTGTTTTGTTTTTAAGTTATTGATGAAAATGTAGATACTTTGGGGAAACCCCACGCAATCGACTGATTTCCCCAAGGAAAAACGCAGTATCTACAATGGAATGAATTTCCCCAAGGAAAAACGCAGTATCTATAGCAGGAATGACTAGGATTAATCTTCTGCCATAATTATGTATGCATGTATACATCATTGTTCAAGTATTCATGATGCACCATCCTCAACCTCTTGCCCTGGAGGATGCATCCTCCCCCCCCCCCCATTTATGCCCTGATTAGAGAGCAGGCTTCATAAGATTATTAAATAACAGATCGTTCTTGGAACGTTTTGCTTACATTCCCAGACCGATCTTGCTGTAACGTTATACGTGTTTAATATGAAGCTTGCCAGGGCTGTAATGTGATGCTACAACATGGCCTAGCCGCTAACTAGCATCTAGAATACTAGATCTAGATCTGTACAGTCTAGGCTACAGTCTGTCTAGACCAAACTAAATCTAAATTGGATGTCTGGACCTAGATCGATCTAGACTAGGTCTAGTTTTTATATCGTTTATTCTAGGCTGGCTACGTAGCAGGCTACACGAGTCTACCGCCTCAGGCTATACATGCACGATACTCACAGAAAAAAAAAAATAGCCTAACGTTAGAACTGCAGAAGGTTTAGTCTAAGCCCTACACGAGCCAGGACTCTTTAATTAGAAAAAAAGATACATCTAGAACCGGTCTAGAATGAAGTGACATCCGCTCTCCAGGCCCATTCCTACTGGATTGAACCTAAGTTTATTATGTCATGTAAATTTGTAATGTAGCCTAGCTTTTTTTACTTGTAAGTTATAGCATGCAGCATGGGATCATTCATGCATTTTGCGCAACCCAGTCTCACTAGGGTCTAACTGTTAGACACTGTCTAGATCCGATAAGAATTAAAATACAACTTATTCTTAACTGTCTCTATTTTGTCCATTTACCGTGGGTACATATTTTTCACATAATCTAATGTCAACTATGTAATTCTAAGACAGTATGTTATGGAGTAGATAATTATTGAACATTGACACTTCACTAGACTTAGGATTCTAAAAAGTGCTTAAGTTTTAACCGTTAGTTTTAGACTTCTTACTACAGGCCTGCCCTAGAGTAGGCCTATTCTAGTCCAACACTAGATCTTTCTTTAGACTTTCGGAATACGGACCCTGAAAGTTCTGTTTAACGTTAAGTCTAACGTTAGAAAAGAGACGCAAGACTCAAACGTTACTGTCTAGACCAGTCTAAGACTTAGACTTAGATCTAAGGGAGGGTGTAACATGTTACATAACCTGACGTTTATCCGATACAACACAAATAGATGTAGGCCTATTGCCTTTCGACGAAACTTTCGGATTCGCAGCCTGAGGAATTTTGACAAGGGTCTAGGCCTAACAAAGTTACTTCACAACAAGTTAATATTGAAATAGTACGGAAAATGTTCATCATTGAGGTAGAATATGAAAGACAGATAACGCAGGTATAAGAGAAATATGATATATCAAACTTCAATTCCAGAACTTGTTTTTAGGAGTCTATTATAAAGTGCACTCCCATTACAAAATTATAACGAAATGTTGGTTAAAACGAGCTAGGAATTCAGGGCACAACATTACCAGCTCAATATTATGAAATGTTACAACGAAATCTCGATATAACGAAATAAAACTGATTGTCACGAGGACTTCGCTATAAAGGGAGTCGACTGTATATTAACCCTATAAAGCCCAAGCTATTTTCACCCCTTCTAGGCCCGGGGGGGGGGGGGGGCACATTGTGCCCCCTATATAATTTCTTGAATATATATAACGTATGACCGTCTTATTTGGCACATTGGTAGAGCAACTCATACTCTACATGACCCAATATTTGACATTTCTCAAGGTCATCGACTGAGTGCGCTATCTACGAAAATATAAAGAAATACATTGGAAATACGCTAAAATCATGTTTTTTCTTTTTTATTTCTTTATCCCCAGTATATATATTTCTACTTTACATCAATCATTTTCATATTTACCACACAGGAAAAGCAAGTCAACCTTCACTATTTGTTATGGTTGAAATTTCTAAAGGTCAACGTGCGCTATTCATTACAATATAAAGAAATATATGAAACCTATGATGTGTTGCTTGGAATGCGTATATATATTGGTATCACATTTCATATTTTCAAAATATTGAAATTTTGAGTTCGCAGAGTGATAATAATATGATAAACAAATGATATTACAAGCAAATCTTTCGTGAAGATAACACACAATAAAAGGGTAGTCTTTGGAAAATCCTGTATTTTTAATTATTTCTATTACATCTACTGTTTGATCCCTATGTCGTATAAAAAAATAACGGAAATAATGTTAAGGGTAACTCAGAACCATAATTACTTCACATTTTGGTCCTTCAGCGAATTACAGCCTAGAAAAACCCCCATTTCATCCAAAAAAACTAAAATTGGAACAGAAAATCATGCAAAATCTGACGAACATGGTTGTCAGTTTACGGTTTCAATGGCAACCAGCAATATCGGACATGAGCTAAATTATATATCAAAAGTCACCGAATTAAGTTAAGTAAAGGTTGTATGAGTACCAAACTATAAACTCTGCCCCCCCCCCCCCCCCGCCAAGGAAAAACGCAGTATCTAACATTTTTGGCGATTTTCACTTTTTTGCATAAATATAGTCAGTGGGCAATCCTTCTTCATATGACATATTCAGATTTTTGAAAAAAATGTTTGGAAAGCTACTTTTCCGTAACTGCCAAACGCAGTATCTACACTTAACTTGCACTTTCCCCAAGGAAAAACGCAGTATCTACATGATGAATATTTCCCCAAGGAAAAACGCAGTATCTACAAAGCTAGTCTTAATTACCAGACACTGTTATTTATATATGTGAATACTTTGCCAGTTGTTCTGTAATTTGAACGTAAATTACTTTCTTTAGATATACTTGCTCAATAATAAGACATAATGTTCAAAATATCTAACCGAAACAATACTGATTAGTAAATATTTTGATGAGATCGTGATCCTAATATAAAACACAGTGTGTGATTAAGACTAACCGAGTGCACATTAAACAACAGCACAACACTGACAGCTAGCTTGCATATTAGCTACACTGAGCATGCAGTCAGCACAGGGCCCGGCCGGCTAGTCAGCATTTACAGTGTGAGTGTGTACTTGTCTTGGATTAAAACAAAATGTTGTCGCGGGAAAAAATACTCGTGAGCCTAGCCCTCAAGAAAAAAATTATCTTCAGATAATGAGTAAGTAATTCAAAACTATTTCAATATTGAAAGAATAAAGCTGATCGTTTGTCACACGAAGCGAGGTAAACACTAATGCATGTTTGTCACACGAAGCGAGGTAACGTTAGAGTTCTAAACACAAATGCATGTAAACCTCGCTTCGTGTGATTATAAACGATCAGCTTTTCTTTCATATTCTACCTCGATGATGAACATCTTTCGTACTATTTCAATATTAACTTGTTGTGAAGTAACTTTGATAGGCCTAGACCCTTGTCAAAATTCCTCAGGCTCCAAATCTGAAAGTTTCGTCGAAAGGCAATAGACCTAGGTGCCTAGATATAGGCACCTATTTGTGTTGTATCGGATAAACGTCGCGTTTACACTAACATGTTAGACCCTAGACAGACTATTTAGATCTAAGTCCAAGTCTAAGACTTGTCGAGACAGTAACGTTTGAGTCTTGCGTCTCTTTTCTAACGTTAGACTTAGCGTTAATCAGAACTTTCAGGGTCCGTATTCCGAAAGTCTAAAGAAAGATGTAGTGTAGGACTAAAATAGGCCTACTCTAGGGCAGGCCTGTTTATAAAACTAAGAAAGAAGTCTAAGACTAAAACTTAACCACTCAGAATAATATTCCTAAATCTAACACCGCTAGTGAAGTGTCAATGTTCAATTATCTACTCCATACCATACTGTCTTAAACTTACATAGACAGCGATCTAGTTGAAAATAGATTATGTGAAAAATAGGTAGGGGCCTAGACCGGTAATCTAAGGGCTAAGACTAAACCTTCTGCAATTCTAACGTTAGGCTATTTTTTTTTTCTGTGAGTATCGTGCATAGCCTGAGGCTGTAGACTCGTGTAGCCTGCTACGTAGCCAGCCTAGAATAAACGATATAAAAACTAGACCTAGTCTAGATCGATCTAGGTCCAGACATCCGATTTAGATTTATTTTGGTCTAGACAGACTCAAGCCTAGACTGTACAGGGCTATCTAGATCTAGTATTCTAGATGCTAGTTAGCGGCTAGGCCATATCACATTACAGCCCTGGCAAGCTTCATATTTATAAACGCGTAACGTTTACAGCAAGATCGGTCTGGGAATGTAACTTGTAAGCAAAACGTTCCAAGAACGATCTGTTATTTGTTAATGCTATTGTTATGAAGCCTCCTCTGTAATCAGGGCATAAATGGGGGATGGAGGATGCATCCCCCAGGGCCAGAGGTTGACGATGTTGCATCATGAATACTTGCACAATGATGTATACATGCATACATAATTATGGCAGAAGATTAATCCTAGTCATTCCGCTGTAGATACTGCGTTTTTCCTTGGGGAAATCAGTCAATTGCATGGGGTTTCCCCGAAGTATCTACATTTTCATTAATAACTTAAAAACAAAACAAAAACATAAAATGATATTTTCCAGGAAAATTGGTAGCTAGATAGACTAAAATTCCACAATGAAGGAATTTTTCAAAAGAGTATATTTTCCAGGGGCTTTGGCAAAAACATAAAATGGTGAATATCTCGGTTGTTGAGAAATGGAGCTGGATGTAGATACTGCGTTTTTCCTTGGGGGGGGGGGGGGCAGAACTATGGTAGGGGGCACAATGCCCCCCCCCCCCTTGGGCCGTATAGGGTTAACGTATGCAGCGATATAAAAACATGTACTTGTGCGTCATACTGTATTAATGCGCAAAAGCCTCCGATAACATGTCTACCACTGTTATCTGTCTATTCTCATACTCTTTTCATTCTTATATCCCTTGGATAGCCGCTCTGTAGGCAGGATTGAATATAGCCAAAACACCCTCTGTTTTATGGCATATGGTGTGTGTGACATCCACTGGAAATGAAACATATCTTTTGCCTGCTTGTCTCATAGAATTTGAGTGAAGTTTTGTCTTCAAAATCCAATGAATTATAATGGAAACCACAATTACCCGCAGGTTCTTGTTTTCTTTCATGATACACATTAAAGGTTGGTAGTTTTGGAGAGCAGAAGTTTATCATCTTGATCTTCAATAGAGTCTGTAGTGAACAAACAAAGGATCCGTGTGTTGTATTAAAAAGAAAAAAAAAATCCAAGGTTACATCTGTCTATCCATTCTGCCGTTCCTTTCCGCTTATGGCCCAATTTTGCTAAAATTGTTTATGAATAATTCAAGTATAATCTAACTAATGTATCTCTTCCTTCACAAGGCTGCGGTAAAACGGTAGATGAAAGATAATCATCGTATATTTGTCTGACATTTTGTTAATACAGTTAATGAAATGTGTCCAGGGATAAAGCGATGATCATTAGGTAGATTGATTTAGAAATTGTTCCTGCGAACTAGCGTGTTACCAAGTTACACAATGACAACGCAATATGAGGACAAATTATTGCGCGTGGTAAGGTAGGGTGGAAATTTACATGATTATGATTGGCATGTCATTCAACAAATCAATTCACCTTTATCTCTGGTGGGTGTGTTACTCTATTTCATTTCGTTCGTTTTTCAAGGTATTCATATCGTGGGGGCCATCCCCAGCCTGTGGCTCCCCGCGCTTGCTGTAATTTTTTGTTTCTGTTGATTGGCTCATTTGCATATCTTCAGCATTTGAGAGGATACAGCCTGCGCGTCTTATATCCAAATATCGTCAAATTTTCTTCTTCCTTTTTTTTTCTTTACGACAAAGCTTACACGTATTTTGAAAATACTTCACTAGCATGAATGGTCATTCTGTTTATTCCAGTTATGCCATTCCCTTCGTGTGTTAAATATATATATATATATATGAAGGGTTTGTTTGCAAAAACCGATAAGTCCATTTTTGAAGATTTTGAAGTACGATCTCTGTCATAAAGTACAAAATAATACCTTTTAAATGGTATATTGGTCACTACATATAAAGGCATATTTGTGAAGTTATGGTCAAAAGAAGCAAAAATTTTCCTATTATTCTTTTTATTTTTCTTGACCTTTAATGGCAAATATCTCCATTTGGCAAATATGGACTGATCGGTTTTTGCAATCAAACTCTTCATACATATATATATATATATCATAGACAAAGAGCAAAGCATTCAACGTCATTATGATGTACTATAATTATGTAACAAGTCAGCATACCAGGGTATTTTATGAATAATTTTGTATTTTTGAAGAGTATACAGAAAGTCCCAGCAGCTGCTAATTGTATTACGTAATGTCTTATGCAAACTGTCTCAGAGGGTAGCATATTTCTCGTGGTTAGGCAGTTTTCCACACAAAAGAAATTTCAAAGAAATTCCTTTCCTTGCATATGTGTATAAATAGAGTGAGAGGAAGGTGCGAGACCATCATTTCTTTGTGTGCAGGCAGACTTTCATCATGTCTTCTTCCGACGATAACGACACACGCTTACGAGCCGGAAAGCCGACGACGGGGGTCGAGGAGCAATTAGCCAGCCAGGCCGCGGAGATACGTCGGCTTTCGGATGCCCTCTCACGGCTTTCCGGCGAACACAGCCGCAGTGCTCAGCACGCGATGACCCCGAGCCCAAGGGCCGGAGACGACATTAGTGTTTTCGCAGAAGACACGTCCATCACAGCAGGCTTCCGCGGCGAGGCTGCCCCTTCGCTCCCGGGAGAGCGTTACGACCCATTGGAGTCGCTGCTTTCCGCTTTGTCCCCCAACCCTCGAGGGGACGTAGATTTGGAGATGGACAGCGAAATGTACACAGAGGGAAGAGACCTGGGTCCCCCTCTATTCGAGAAATTGGCCGACAGGCTGACAAAGTCAATGACCATGCCCCCCGAAAAGACGGCTTTGGAACGCATTGGGGAAAGATATAAAACGCCCTCCAATGCCCCCGCGGCAAGCGCCCCGCGAGTGGACCCGGAAATATGGAGTACTCTACCGGGCCGCGTTAGGGCAAAGGACGTGGGAACTCAAAAGCTGCAGCGACAAGTCGTAAAAGGGGCGCTGCCCTACAGCCTTATTCTAGAGGAATTAAACGGCATCTCAAAGGGGGAAAAAGTTCTGGATATCGAAAGACTGAAAAGTCTGGCTTTGGACGGCCTTACCCTCTCGGGATACGCTGTTTATGAGCTCAGCATGAGGAGGAGAGAGGATCTTAAAGGGGGTATCGCGCCGCGATACCGTGGACTGTGTAGTAGGAATACACCCCTCGCGGACACCCTTTTCGGGAGCGATTTGTCGGCCACTATGAGAAAGGTATCAGACGCCTACAACGTGGGCCAGAGGGTCCAAACGACCAGGCCTCCCCGCAGCCGTCAGACGACATCTGGGGACAGACGACGCCCCTTCAGGGAAACGTACCCATATTTCATCCCCCAGCGTCGCTACCAGACCCGTCCAGCACAGCATCAGGCTTGGCCGGGGCGAAGCTTTGCTAGTGCCACAGTGTCCCGCCCTCCCACACATCCGGGGCCTCCACCTAAGACTCACTTTCATCCCCGCCTCAAGCCTTCTGGCGAGTCAAAAAACTAGTAAGTCCCCCCCCCCCTTCAAGCGGGGCGGTTATCGTTCTTCAGAGAGGCATGGTCTCAAATCACTTCAGATTCTTGGGTTTTAAACGCCATTTCGGGTTACAGAATCGATTTCATTGCAGTCCCAACGTTCAAATTCGTTCCCGGGACGCTTCCCTTCTCCCAAAATGAAAGGGATGTTATAAGTAATGAAGTTTGCACTCTGCTTTTAAAAGGTGCAATACGAGAAATTGATAAGCAGGAGTGCGCATTCGTTTCATCTATTTTCGTCATCCCGAAAAAGTCGGGAGATTTGAGACCTGTAATAAATCTGAAAAACCTTAACCGCTTTGTCAAGTATGAAATGGTGGCTCGCACAGCCTGTGCACTCCTTTGTTTCCCCCATCCATAGACCCAACCCATCTGTCACGATCTCTACAGACGCCAGTACACAAGGTTGGGGTGCATTGCGTCATTCAGATAACTCCTTTTCACAAGATCACTGGCCAGAGGAAGATCGAAATTTACATATCAATGAGCTCGAGTTGCTGGCAGTTGAACGGGCCTTGCCTGATTTATGCACTGACTGCTTCAATGAACATATTCACGTTCTGTGCGACAACAGCACAGCTGTTAGTTACTTAAACAAGATGGGAGGATGTGTACCTCGGCTAAACATAATAGCCAATAATATTTGGGAATGGTGCATTAAGAGAAACAACTGGTTATCTGCCCATCACATTTCGGGTATTCATAATTCGTTGGCGGATTCATTATCTCGCAGAGATCTTAATAAGGAGTTACACCTTTCGCAATGCATCTTTTCTTCTCTCATTAAACAGCTACCATTTCAACCTTGTATTGATTTGTTTGCGTCACGATTTACCCACCAATTGCCAGTTTATGCATCATGGAAGGCGGATCCGAAGGCGTACGTCATAGACGCCTTCTCGATTTCATGGGAAAATTTAACTCCATACCTTTTCCCCCCATTTTGTCTTATTTGCAGAACCCTTCAGAAATTAAGAACCGATCGAACACCGTATGCCATCCTGATAGCGCCAATATGGCGAGCGCAACCATGGTACCCCACGCTACTCAATATGGTCATCGCCCCGCCCTTGCTCCTCCCAGCGGATTGTCTGGTAACCCCCCTTCCCGACCCCAACCTAACTCTACGCCTGGCCGCGTGGATTATCTCATCGGCAGAATGCAGTCAAACGGACTTTCTCAAGTCGCTACCGACCTTATCGCACATTCATGGCGGGAGCGAACGAATAAGCAATACGTGTCGGCATGGCAACAATGGTTACGCTGGTGTTGTAAAGAATCATTTGATCCCTATTCACCGTCTGTAAGTGATGTTGTGAATTTCTTAGCTCACCAATGCTCAACTGGGAAATCGTACTCTACCATAAACTCATATCGCTCCGCTCTTTCATCTGCCTTTCCTCCTTTCGATGGTCATAATGTGGGTAAACATCCGCTTGTTTTGAGACTTATGAAAGGCATTTTTTAATACAAACCCTCCAAAACCACGATACCAAAAAACGTGGGATGTTGCGTCTGTCCTTAAGTACATTTGTTCCTTACCCGACAACAAGGACTTGACTCTTCCTTTGTTAACCCGAAAGTTGGTGGCACTAATGGCACTAACCTTCGCACAACGCACACAAACGCTTATGTGCTTGTCTGTAACATCTCTCCATCTTGAAGAAAATAAAGCCTCTTTCAAGATTTCAGATTTACTCAAGACTACTTCTAAATCAAACTTTGCCGACCAAACTTTGACGCTCTCATCATTTGGTCAAAATTCTAAACTATGTGTAGTCAAAACGATAAGAGAGTATTTGGATCGCACTAAGTCTTTGCGTACAGATGAGAGACTTTTTGTATCAACAATAAAACCACATAAAGGAATCACTTCAGCTACTCTAGCTCGATGGATGAAAACAGTCCTTCGGGATTCAGGCATTGATACATCAGTCTTTAAGGCCCATAGTTTCCGCGGCGCCTCGACAAGTTGTGCTCTGGCCCACGGAGTTTCGCTACATGAAATCTTGAAAACGGCAAATTGGTCTCGAGCCGAGACGTTCAGAAAATTTTACCACAAACCTATTAGTGACTCTACGTTCGCAAATGCGGTCCTCAATTCTGTAAACTGAAAACATCAAAAGAGCCCTGATATATGATGGCCTAACAAGGCTTGATAACGTAATAGGGCTATCTTTCACATTTCTGTGTGATCCTAATGATAGATCCGACGATTTCGGATGGTTGATTAATTTCCTTTGTAAAGCTTACATAGCAACTAATAGGGTACAAGTTAAACATCCTACAAGGCGTAGGAAACTTCTAGGTTTCATTTAATTGTACATTAATGGTATAGACCCAGGACAACTTTATAGATGTATAGCAGAAATGATTTGTATTCCTTAATCATCCTTTGATTTGTGTCATGCGTATGACGCTCCAGACGGCGATTTGCACGAAGGACTCGACAATTTATCGTTGATGAGAAAAGGGATAAATAGTTTGCTTACAACCGGCACTTCATGTGAATGATGACCTGATATGTATGTTTGGTTCTGGAAGTTTACTTTCCATGACATTAAAGAAATGGAACAAGTGGACAAATACTCGTGTTTGTTTAATTCATTGTCATCGTATAGTTTGGCAAAAATAGCTTCTGCGGCTCACTTTGAACATGCCACCCTCTGAGACAGTTTGCATAAGACATTACGTAATACAATTCCAAAATTATGCAAGTAAATTATGAAGTATAATTAGAATTGTATTAGTAATGTTGAAATGCAAAGTCGAAGAGGGTCCCTCCCTTGAGAAGCTTCGGCTCCTCTACAAGGTCAATGCCCTCCCCGAACAACAACTTCTGCCACATAAGCCATTTTTCTTATCCATTTCGCTCAGACACGGGAGCTAAGCCCCTGATCATTACTTATTATGAACATGTATGTCATTCACACTGTCTTATGGAGAGCGACGAATGTATAGCTCGTACGTTAATTAACGTGGCCATGGTCGAATGGTGATGAGATTTTGTGATCGATGTGTTGCGAAGTGTTTTTCAACTTGCGTGATCGGTGAGCTGCAGACGTTTGTTGTGTGCATAGTTCACCCTTTGGGGGTGACAACACTGATACACAGCTATCACTTCTTTAAATGGATGGTCTCGCACCTTCCTCTCACTCTATTTATACACATATGCAAGGAAAGGAATTTCTTTGAAATTTCTTTTGTGTGAAAGCTGCCTAACCACGAGAAATATGCTACACTCTTCGACTTTGCATTTCAACATTACTAATACAATTCTAATTATACTTCATAATTTACTTGCATAATTTTGGAAATATAGTCAATCAAACACATGCAATATTATGATGGGCTTTTTTATTTTCTTTAAGGAGGTATGTCAAGAAGTCTTACTTTTTAATCATGCTGTATAAGTCTTCTTCTGTCGATATTATATGCAGTGGAGCGGTTTGGGTGGGGGCACATTACAGCTCTAGAAGGTGTGAAATAAACCGAAAACTTAATGTTTTAATTACAAGTGATCATAATCACTGTTGTCCTCTGTTCAAGTTATAGTCTTCTCATCCGGCAACGGTATAGCGCCGAAAATGTAACAATATCACATATTTTGGACCATCATCCTGTAATCCTCAAGTAATATTGCAAATTGAATAATGTGCAATACAGCCTATCCATTATAGTTTCTGTAAACTATCATTAGGTCAGTGGTCAAATCACGATTCTTACCAGTTTGCTCCCTTCCGTTTGTGGGCCTACCATAATCAAAGGGGAAACGATTTTAAATTTATTTCTCTGAGCTTCGATTACGCAGAATGTTAACGTTTGCAATGATATGAATAACATATCGAATATAGAGCATACATTTTTTGATATAATTAATTGTTTATAATGAGGAAGGCAGCTTGAATACGTGCTATTAAAGGTTCGTGCAGACGGATACATACCCTTATATTCGTGCTTTTGTCTCCGTATACGCAACCCCCTTTCTTCCATTTCTTTCTTTTTATTTCTATCTCTCTCCCTTTTATCTGTTTGAAACACTTGTCCTGATTGTCATGCCCACACAAAATGTCATATCCCACGTCATCATAATTATTTGGAAAGAGATTTTAACCACAAACGTAAAAAACAACAACACAGTAACAGTTAGACACTTCTCTTCTAAAAACAACCCCAGTCATAAAAGAAGGCTAACTTTTGCTCCTAACATTTTGCCTTTTGCTCCGCCCCTCCCAATCTCCCTCTCTCTCTTTTGTTCTCCCCCCCCCCCTTCCCGCCCCCTCCTTCTTTGGCGAACCTTTCCATCATGTCTTCTGCAAATATTCGATGTAGACTATGTACATCCGCCCTCTAACGGCAGTCTGAGTAGAAACCTGCTAATTCCAATGTCGTTGACAATATGCTGCTGTGTGAGTGAAAATGACGGAATCACTGAATGTCTCGCACCTGCCTTTATCATCTTATCATCGCCTTTACCCGTTCAGATTTTTCTCGAATAATCAACATTATTAACTCTTTATGTGCTATGGTTGGAACTCCCTGTGTGCCACATTATTCTCAGAAACCAACGTAGTCATACTTTGAGGGAAACATTGTGTT
This sequence comes from Diadema setosum, assembly GCF_964275005.1. NCBI lineage: Eukaryota > Metazoa > Echinodermata > Echinoidea > Diadematoida > Diadematidae > Diadema > Diadema setosum. Next base: position 3,372,541 of record NC_092700.1, on the reverse strand, counting down.
TGTTGTTGTTTTTTTATGTATGAATAACTTGTGTAGATTTCTGTTCAGATGGACACGGTACTGAGCAATGTTGTAAGAGAAAATAACAAGGTTTCCTTAAATGTAAATTGTAAGTCAAATCTATGATTGTTTTTCTTTCAAATGACCAGTAGTATACATCACTGTAAAACATGACTTTTGCACACAAAACAGTAGCAGAAACTAAGAATTTACTTGCAAATCCAGTAGAGAACATCGATTGCCAGTCAAACACCACGTAAAATACAAGCTAAATATGAGAGGAACGGAATCGTTAGTTAAACGCTTTCATTGTAGTGGCATTAGGCGGTTTATCGATCGGTTTTGGGCTGTGCATTTGAGCAGAATAAAGTTGGCACGCAGGCGACTGAGACGGAGGTGCGAACGTGGCACATAAAGAGTTAACATTCTCAAGAAAGAAAATCAAAGTAATTTGGTTCGATCTGCCCTCATTTTATCCTTGAAAGTTTGTCCACTACAATCGTCCATGGGGTGCCACCAGCAATAGACACAGACATTACATATTTATTTCCATTTCCCTTTGGAAGTAATGTTCTGTTCTGTGTTTATTTCTATAAAGCTGAAGGAAGAAAGAAAAATAGATTTCACAGCGTCTGATTTACTTGTAATTGACGACTATTCACTCCCTGGTACTACTTGATTAATTTCTATTACTTACAACGACTCTTCTTCATTCCAGGAATGGGTAAATTTTACTCATTGATCCCCATATCTTTAACCAATTATAATCTCGTTGACATTGTTCGAAAATATGTATTATGTCAATTTTCTCTAACAAGTGAGGCACCTGAAATTATGAAATTGAACACTGTTGTTATTCAAATGAGAAGGAATCTTGACCCATGGAACCATGAACAATTCATAATGCGAAAGGTTAGTTCCGGTTGATTTGCAGAGTGCATGGGTTTGCTTGTCCCGCCCAGAGTCACATAAGTGCAGCAATTCCTCTTGAGATAGATAGTCTTCTGTAGTTGCATTCATATTTTAGAAAACTTACCTTCATTTTGTGATTCTGTTTTCTCTTTGCTCGTTTGTCTTTTATTTCTTATTTAGCATGGTTTTCTAACCGACAAGATAATGGAATTTGATACTTTATGCAGAAACAACTATCAAATGTTACTTGTTGAAAAACAAACAAACAAACGACAAAAACAAAAAGGAGACAAAAAAAAAGCTTGCTACCTTGCAAAGTTGTAATATCAAAGCACCCCTTGTCAAAACTCACTAACTACAAACGTTACCTTTGTTTCTCCCTTGAATTTTGCAAATAGGATTGTCTTGATTATGATAATCATTTCAATAACTTTAATAACAAAAGACAAAAGAGTATAGAAATATTTTTCCTGTTCTTTAGACTCTCTACGTTATTAAGTATTTACATAGAACTATTTCCAAGACTGTATTTCAATGTATTCAAAATGAAAACGAAGACAAGCCATACAATGATGAATAGAAATAATCATTACCAGATTCGTGTCAGTACTAAAACTTGTATTTATAGTAAAAAATCGGAAATCGACACTTATCGCGGTATTTTTTTTCTGTGTGTGTACATGCCTTTTGTGTGGTATGTTCATACAGTGGTACACGAGCTTTTACGACTGTGGTTGGATGATCTTGAGTGCCATCCAACAATCGAACTGCCTGCTTTCTGTATAAATTGTTAAGTTCGCCCAGCTGTTTCCTCTCATTCGTCCTTCTCTCCACCCTTCCTCTCATCTCATCTCCTCTCCTCCTTTCCTTCTTTTCCTCTCATCCTTTTTTCTCCAACGAACCTACCTCTTTCCTTTGTCACATTATTTGTACTGTTTAGATACTTACTTATTGTGAGCGTCTTATACCCGTGTGTGTGTGTGTGTGTGTGTGTTTCCTTACCTTTTTCCTTACCTTTACGTGTATTTCATTGTATTGATGGGTCCAAATTCCTACAAGCCTGTCTTGTACATGGGTGTCTCTTTTCCATTTAAATAACGCAGTCATGTTTAACAATGGTATAAGTCCATTTGGTATGCATATTATTTTGTTGTGATACATCGACTTTTTTTTTTTTTCGAATCTGTATCGATAGCAAACATAAACATAGAGTCAGCACTAAAACATAAGCTCGTATAGCGGGTAATCAATGGTCTTTCTTTAACAGCAGCAAAGTCATTAAACCTGACAGCTATGTTTGGGTATTACAAATGCTCCATTGGTTTTCTTTTTTGTTTGTTTGTTTTTTGTTTTTTTTTTCTATTGCGTTGTGCTAAAACAAAATACTAAAATAGGCTGCATAGCAAAAGAGCAATATAAATGATGTTATGTTCATGTCATCCAGAGTTTAAAAAGTCAATGATTATATGTAAATTTATTTTATTAACATTTTATACCTAATTCTAAATAGGAGGAACGAAATACACTGTAAGATTCCGTAATTTGTATGGACATTATTCCTGTTGTTTGATTTGCATCATTTCTGAGACGAATCAGATTCGTCTCAGATTATACTGATAAGAAGACAACGTGATTTTATTTTGGCGACACATCCTTAGACCACATTTTCCTCCTTCATCCGTAGGCTCATCTATACATCTCCTACTGTTATTAAACCTGTTTTACACTCACATGGTTTGCGCCCTCAACTGGTTATTTTGAGAGTAGGATGACGTTATTACTGCACCACAAGTGACCAGCTGAGACAGTACAATGCCATTGCAAAGGGTGAATCACAACGCATTCAGATTTGAATTACACCGAGTTTAAAAGGCTCACGTTATCGGTACAGGTGAACCTCAAAATAAAGTCTTGTATTTACCTAATCTGGCATAAGAAAGTTGTTTTATTCATAATAGGTATGATTATGAGGTGTATCTAACTGAACACAAAACTTGATGTGCTGATACATGATTTAAAGATATTGTATAATTCTGGTTGGGACCTAATTTCAGGTTTCTAACCTTCTTCCTTTTTTTTTTCTTATGTGTGTGTGTGGGGGGGGGGGGGCGGAGCCAGCAATTCCGTAAATGGGAGGCGCCTTTGGAAAAAAAAAATAGGCGCAGGCACCCCGACATTTTTCTTTTCATTTCTTTTGTTTAAACCAAAAATAAAGAGGAGGCGCGCGTCCGGGACACCCTCCCCCGACCCCGACCCGCCAACTGGTGTGCGTGTGTGTGTGTGTGTGTGTACGTGTGCGTGAGTGTAAATAATCTTTTATGTTTATATTTCGTTACCTGTCTTTTTACCTTTCTCACTGTTCTCTTTTTCTTGGTGTCTCTTTTCAGAAGACCTCTTGCAGACTATTGTGTTGTGTGTGTTTTTGTTTCTTTTTTTTCCAGAAGGTAAAACATGGAGACAAAACACGGAAACAGAGAAACAAAGAAAACAAAATAAACCATCCAGAGCCGCCGACTCAGCAACACTGATATTTGGGCGCAAGACAATAATAATTGCGGGATCTTGACTGACTCTCCTTTGCCTTTTGTCTGTCCACCCTCCTGCTCTTATCCCCTGTGGAGCCGGGAAATGGGCAAACACCGGGAAATGTGCAAACGCCAGGAAATGTGCAAACGTCTCGCCGGGAAATGTGCAAATCTCTAAATTTCATCAACGGGAAATGTGCAAACGTGACGCCGGGAAATGTGCAAATGTTTGATTTTGCCGGGAAATGTGCAAAAGCCGCCGGGATATGAGCAAACCGTTCATTTCACCTATATTATGTATAGATGGAAGAGAAACTCTCAATCAAACCTGCGGTTGAATCATTACTACCTTTTCCACATGTCGTAGCCCTCACCTGTCTATAGCGACCACTTGTCCTTTTTTTCTTTTCTTTTTTTTTTTTTTTTACATTTTCAACATTTTCTTGTAAACCCCACGATGGATTGTCACCAGATTTGGCAGATAGCATCTTAAAGGGTGTGTACAGTTCTGGTCGAGATGAGGATTTAGCTTTTAACGTTTTGCGAGATATTCAGAAACCACTCTATGAGATGTCAAAGAGCATGCAGTTCTAAGGGGTATCAACAGTTTATTTGATGAAAATCGGTTTTGAAATGGCTGAGATATCCAAAAACAAGATGAAACAAAGAGATCCTAATTAAAGACGTGGCCTGTCACATTTTATTATTATCACTTTTTTGGATATCTCAGCCATTTTAAAACCAAGTTTCATCAAATAAATGTTGAATCCTTCTTAAAATTACATGCTCTTTCATATTTCATAAGAGGTTTCTCATTATCTCACTTCAGATTGTTCAAACTATGAATTCCCACCTCAACCAGTACTGTACAGTCCCTTTAATAGTGATATGGTCGTAATTTGTTAAAATGGATTTTTTTTTCTCTCTTGTTCTGCCGAACCGAAAAAAAAAAAGATAGAACTAAGTTAGTGCTTTGAATACATTAATGACTGCAATTTCATTTTTTTATTGTAGCGGATCCAGGGGTGCCCTGATTGGGGGAAGGGGGGTGACGCAGAGGAGGGAGATTGTCCACATTTTCAGCATCTTCCCGATAAATCGCATGACAGATTGTCACCAAACTTGGCAGAGAGCATCTTTACGGTGATGGGGGGGGGGGGGAGGAGATGAAATGTCAGATCCCTAATCTCTGGGATTTTTTTATTCTTCTGTCAAACCAGAAAATATAAATGTAAGTTAGAGATATGAAGACATTAATGAGTCATGACTAAAAATTTCATGTTTGATTATGGCGGATCCAGGGGTGGCCAGACTGGGGGTGGGGGTGGGGGGATTTTCCACATTTTGAGCATCTTCTTTAAGAATCTAAGACGTATTTTTATCTACTGTAAAAGTGGAAATTTTCGCGGTGTTGAAATTTTCGCGCATTTCGCGCAACCAGAAACTAGCGCGAAAATAAAAACACGCGAATATTTTTGCTTGCCATACGTTCCTGTGCGTGATGTCTTTATTCCGCGGAATTAAAAACACGCGAAACTCTTCTGACCCGGAGTAGCGCGAAAAATTAGTCCCCCGAAAATATCCACTTTTACAGTAAGTTGGCAGATAACATGTTTATGGTAGCGTGATCTTAATTGATAAAATGAGCCCCCCTCCCGCCAAAGGAGGGGGGGGGGGGGGGGTAGAGAGGGGGATGAAGCCTCAGAGTCCCTAAACTCTGATTTTTTTCTTCTTCTGTCAAACCGGAAAAGATAGAGGTAAGTTAGTGCTAATGAAGACGTTGATGACTGAAATTTCATGTTTGACTCCTCCCACCTTTGGGGTTGGGGCGGTGAAAATTCGTCATAGATATTTTTTTTTCTTAAGAAGATGGAGAAAATTTGGAAAATCTCCCTCCTCCCCCTCAACCGACCCACCCCCGATCAGGGTATCCCAGCCTGCACCCGCCATAATCAAACATGAGATTTCTGTCATTAATGTCTTCATAGCACTAACTTAAATCTATTTTTTTCGGTTCTACAGGAGATTAAAATAATAAGAGTTAAGGGACTCTGAGGCTTCAACTTCCCCCTCCCCCACCCCTCCTCTTCGGCGGGGGAGGGGGATCATTTTTAACAAATCAAAATCAAGTTAGGTGAAAATTCGTTAAGATTTTTCAAGAACATACAGAAAATGTGGAATATCCCCCTCCTCCCCCTCACACCCCCTATCAGGGCACCTCTGGATCTGTCATCATCAAACCTGAAATTTCAGTAACTATAGTGTCTGCATAGCATTAATATAGTTCTATTCTTTTCGGTTTGACATAAGAAGATTAAAAATTCCAGATATTAGGAATCTTAAGCTTCAACTCCCCCCCCCTCCCCGAAAGGGGACTAGGGAGGGGAGTTGAAGCTCCCCCCCCCCTCCCATGGCCTCATGCCCTGCATCCCTGAATTTGCCATTAAACTTGAACTATAAACTGTCATCAATGTCTTTATAGCACCAACAAAGCTCTATTTTATTTGGTTATATACTATAAGAAAAATTTTGATAAAACCGTAGTTCTGGAACGTTGAGGTCCCCCCCCCCTTTTTTTTTTGGGGGGGGGGGGTATGCCTAATCTAAACAAACTGAAATCCCATTGCCACAATGGTGCTACCTGCCAATTTTGTTGAAAATCTGTCAAGGATCTTATTAAGAAAATGTTAAAGGTGGAGGTTCATGCGCAGTTCTGACGTGGTGTTTATCTACCATTTTTTTTTTTTACACAGTATTGATAAAGTAAATGGTTTGCACATTTTCCGGGGACGTTTGCACATTTCCTGGCAAATTGAACTTTTGCACATTTCCCGGCGTCATGTTTGCAAATATCCCGTTGATGAAATTTGCACATTTCCCGGCGTTTGCACATTTCCCGGCGTTTGCACAATTCCCGGCGAGACGTTTGCACATTTCCCAGTGTTTGCACATTTCCCAGCGTTTGCACATTTCCCGGCTCCACATCCCCCTCCCTTTCCCTATTGGGCTCCTTACCCATGTCCTCCTACGCTCCCCTTTGGTTTTCTTTGTTTTGTGTCCCTAACCCGTCCCTGACTGTTCTTGTTGTTTTAAGTCCGTATGTAATTATTTTCCTTACCTGTTTGTCATTTTACCTCTGACGAAGATTCTGCTAGGATCGAAAGCTCAGGCCCCGTTTGACTCCATTTACCAATGATTGTCAGTTACACACTGTTATATAGGTCTTAATCCCGATAGTATGTGGGTAGATAGCGACAAGTAATGGAAGAAGGATCGCTTCTGGAACTTCAAAGAATTATGTTTACATTGATCAGGATCACCACATTCTTTCATATGCGGCTATTTATATTTCGGCAATAATATTACAGAATGGACGAATGAGTCCGCACAGGCCGTCGTGCTTGTTGAAATGTCGACAGTTCGTCGATACTCGGCTCATGTACGGGAGTCAAAAGGCTCGTTATTCCGATGGTTCGTTATTCCAATGGCTCGTTATTCGGAAAGAACAAAATCCTATACTAGAAAAGATGTTTGTTATTGCTTAAATTAGAATGGGTTCGTTGATCTGAACATTGCTGAAGTTTTTCGAAGGTTTGAAAAATCCGAAAATTAAAGAACATATGTACTAACTAAGTCTTCGAAATTATGAATCTCATTTTTTATTCAAATTAAAGAACCTTTGGACTGAAATTGATAGCATTGACATATGTGAGCTTGAAACTGGCAAGTTTTAGATCCCGTGTTTACGTTAATGCGTGTGTGCTTCTACCTCTTTCTTGTACTGAGGGAAAGGGGTAGTAGTATATCAGCAACTTGTTGGTTTTCATGATTCACAGCCGCAACGAAGCCGATTGGGAAACCTTCGTCCTGATGCGTGAGCAGAACGGTATGAATGGCATCGGTACATCGTTTAGTACGTTCAATACGACAGAATATGCCCTGAATGTATAGATACCTCGCTATTGTGCATTATTTGAGAACAGCACTTAGTTCGAACTTACTGCCGGTTAATCAGACTCTCAATGTCAGCATAGAACAAATCTCAAAGTTTGCTTGTCAGTGTTTTTCTCCTGTAGACTTTATCAAATATAACTCAGATTTGAGGTGATAATTGAGTATCTGAATAATTATAAGAACGACCCAAGTAAACTTAAAAAAAAAACTTCATATCTTTTTTATTTGTCTTATAATATTCTATTTAACTGTGAAGGGAAGGCAACATTGTATATACAAAATTATATTATATTTACATTAATTGTGGAGAGGCCATTTTGTGTGATGGACTTGGGTCGTTCCTTGAATCATATGGACTTGGGTCGTTCTTTGATTCATATACATGATATTCTGCTATAGAGATGAGAGAAGGACGAGCTATAATATGAATGTAAGAATGACCCAAGTCCTTCATTCTTACATTCATACAAGATTTAACTCATTTATTTCAGGCACTTCCGGGGGTAAGTAGGATTGATCATTTATACACAAGATGAGTCTATGCACAAGCTACAATTTCCAACGTCAAACTGAATTTGGCAAAAAATTGGACTCGGGTCGTTCTTATATTCAGGTCTTCAATTGTTCAACAAGGATAAAACAATCCTGTTTGATTTCTCATTAGATTGCTTCATACTCTAAAGAAGTAAAATAAATTGGTACATAAAGTGCATTGACTTCTCTTTGGTTAGCCTTCTTGGAGATTAGAAATGTAGCTCACAGTGACGATGGTAATGGGGGTATGAACCCCTCCCCTCCTTTTTGTGGGAGGGGGTGGCTCAACCCCTCTTTAGGTGTTTCTGTTGTGTTGCTTGTCAGGCAGAAAAGAGTGATTATATCATTTTTTTTTTCATTCGTATGGGCATGATGGGGGAAGGGGGAGGGGTTCACATTATGTGCATGTTTCTTAATGGTAGGATAAAAAGTTTGATGGCTTGTTTCGATTCTGGACTAGAGAGCTACATATAACACAAGTTCGTATGCTAATACTGAGCTTGTGAGACAACTAATGCTAGTAAAAATGGCCTAAATTAGTAAAACGGGAAAGGGAGGGGCGGGATGTAATGCCTCCACCGGTAGAGATTTGCATGCGTTCTCTTTGCATACGTGTACATGAGCTTAACGGCTTTTCAAATCAGATTGATACAAACCAACTGTGTTATACTCGGAACGTCTTACATCTCTGTAGGCCTACATGTATTTACGCACAAAGTGTTACTGATAGTAGTGTTGTGTTTTGTTTTTGTTTTTTGTTTTTAGCATAACAATCAGTGCCTACTGTACTTTTATGTGTATGATTTATGTTGTCACTCGGTGCTATTTATGGCTTCATGTCTTTTAAGTGAACACTGCATTGGGACTTAACACCTGGTTCAACCTTGCTCTAGATGTGTATCCATTATAAACAAGTGTATGTTGTACATTGTCAGAATGTCATTCGGTAGAAATTACGGAGACATTATTATTCCTTAATTAATCACTTCCTGGAAAGCACCTTATTGTGTGGTTTGTGATGCATAGTTACGGTATGATTGCTGGAACATGTATCTATTGTGTTTCAAACGATAGAGTGAGCATCCTCTTTTGTCGCAGCCCTTTGATGTTCATTTTTATAAACTTTGATGATTTGACATTTGGAATTTAAAAAGCCTGCTAGTTGCTAAATGCCTGGCCATAAGTTTACATGATTGCGGTTTTCCTTCAAAAATTTCTCCAAAAGGAAAAAGGCAGTGACGTTAGAGCTGGCAAATTGTTATAAGAGGGTGATATTTTATGCTGTGAGATTCTCCCCTGGACTTAATAGGTTAATGAAATGGTAAATGGTATTAAAACTAAAAATCAGGTGTATCAATATCGTTGATTGTGCAATAAAAGAAAAATAGGTTGTAAAATCTCTCACGAAAATGTTTTCAATATATTTTTGCAATATATGAAGCTTTTGCTACCAATGGCTGCTATCTTGACATCATTCTTGCTGCTAATTACTTTATACCTAAACATTACGTACTCTACGTGATATAATCTGTATTTCATTTTGCACCTTATACGCATAAGCATGAATTAAAGACTGCGTAAATACCAGTACTTTTAATGAATCTTTATGTGTGTCTACAATTGTATGTTGGGTCCCGAATGTTTGTGGTATTCATACAAATAATCAAATAGTATATTGATGAGTCTTGGTGAGTGGTATATGACACATTGAGGATACAGGGTTGCGGTATAATGCATCTGCAGATAAATGGCGCTGTATAAATGCTTTTTTTTTCATAATCATCATTACCACCATTACCATTATATATATATATATGACCCTGCATCACAAAGCCAACAAAAAGTTGACAGACATGAAATTTTAGTTAAGGGCAGATTCTGAAAGGGCAGACTCAAAGCTTTAAAATGATGTATAACTCAATTCAAATGGACTTCTCTAGCCTAATTAAATACTGGAAAGAAAGCACACACTTTGGAAAAAGTGTGAACTGAGGAAAGAGGCTCTGAAGTACAGAGCCTATTCAAGTGTTTAGTCTTTACCAAGCTGCACTAACTGTGCGATTAAAGGGACAAAACACAGGACGTAAACCACTGTAGCAACAACAATGAAGGAAATATCAAATTAGGCTGAAATTGATCATGTTCTTTTAACACATTCTGTCCATGACTAAAGCCACCTTTCAAAGCAGTAGCATTATCCTTTCAAACGTTATTAGACTTGAAAGTGAAGAGTGTGCAAAGGATTTCAAGAAATGAAAAGGGGCCTCTAAGACGTACCTGATAATTCTTACTCTCCCCCAAAAAAGGGTTGTAGAAAAACGACTCAAAACACACCTTCCCATTCACGTTATGATCAGAAACCAAAGAATAATGTAGAAGAAGGATAGCTCTTTCAGAAAATATGACAAACTCAAGATTGACTCGGTTGACCCATTTCACCATTTTTGAGTCCTCGCGTAAAATCAAGGGGTGCGACTTTTTGTTCGTTTTGTGGTGCACGGTCACCTATGTATAATATATGTATATATATATATATATATATATATATATATATATATATATATATATTACACATATATATTATATATATATATATATATATACATATATACGATCATTTTGTGTAATATAATCACATCATATAATAACACAATATATATCAAGTTGAACAAAAATCATCTTCAAACTATCAACATCTGACATACACAACTACGCACTAATAATATACAAAACAAAAGTCTATCTCTCTTCCTCTCTCCCCTCTCTTCTCTCCACAATGACGTATGGATGATTCTTTGCATTGTTCAGATTTTGTTGCTGATAATGGATTTGCATCCATGTCGATAAAATTTTAACCGGCAGCCGTCCACAAACCGTTTGCTGCATTTCAGTGAGCTGAATTAAAAAAAAAAAACAAAACAAAAAACAAAACAAAAACAAAATACGACGTCTTGATACATACTGTAGGTTGAACTTCAATATAAGCACAAGATATCTTATGGAGAATGTGTTTTCAATTCTACTCAGAATCAACTTTATTGCGGTGCATAAATCAATTCATCCCTAATAGGTTGCTTGACATGAAATTTTGAGATGACCGTTACAGCGCTGATAAAAGCACCAAATTCAGGATCGGTGGCTCCAATTCATGAAAGCTTGTTACGTACGAGTAGGCCTATAGACCCTACTACGTGTACAGGTATTCTCAGCCCAGAGTGAGTTACGTATGGGGCTGCGGAACGTTCTCTTTAAATACATGTGCGTGGGAGGGGGAGGGGGGGTGTTTAAGGGTCTGTGATCTGTCTCCCCTTCATTACCTTAGCAAACTTTTCCAAGCCCCTTTGATTTGTACGCAACTCTAAACTAGGAATTAAGAGTAGGTCACACTGCAATGGTACCTCAACAGCATGTTCTATTTATAAATCTCTAATTAATTCAACAACCTCCATGTGTCAAATGCTTTGTTGCTCATGGAATTCAACAGGTAGTGTGTTCATGTTTTCAAGTTCCATAAAGAATAATAAAACAAAAATCAACACATCTGAACATCTTTTCTGAAACAACTTGTACTATGCTGCCTCAGATACGTAAGTTACTTTTGCGGCATGAAGCTTTCGCGAATGAGAGGAGACTGCTTTTTACATTTTTTTTTTCTTTTCCCCGCGGCAAGAAGCTTCCACGAATTACCACTGGCATTCAATGCAATGTGTATGTCGCGCGCATTTTGCTTTCACGAATGTTGGCTCCTCGCGAAATTAACCGAAGTTTTATGCCTGCTGAAATCCCTGGAAAATTAAAATTCAGCATTTATACTTAAAAAGTAATCAAACAAAGTCCATTGCAGAGGGCTCCTACTCTAATACCATTGGGTATTGGTCCTCGGGCCTATTTCTCAAAATTTGATGTTATTATCCGCCGTGTAACGGTAATTTCACTAAACTACCTGACTATACATAAGCACAAATGAAACAAAAGACAATGCTTTACCAGATAGTAGATAAATATATAACTTCAGCAAACTATCTCCACCATCTCATTCTGAATGAATGAATAAATGAATGAATGAATGAATGAATGAATGAATGAATGAATGAACGAATGAATGAATGAATATTGATTGGATGGACCAGCTCACACCATTGTCATCAAATACCAGAGGCTGTGCTAGCCGATTCTGGATCCCACACTCCAGCTCACAAGTTTTCTCGTTATCCTTCTCTCCCTGCACCTGCAGAGAAAGGAACAACCTAAAGAAGGATCCTGCAATCTTCCCATCACTCGATGTCTTTTACAAGGCATTGAGGGAAGCCCCCATCTAACATCTAAGTCATGCCAATGATTCTTGGCAGCCGTTCACACGTACCTAATTACTCCACAACACAATTGTTCATTGTATGTAAATAATGATTAACCCTTACAATGCCTTGGCCCGGTCTGTTAGTGCCATAGGGACGGCATGGACACCACGACTCTGCAGTGCGGTGATGTTCAACTATGAAGGATGCTCTTCTACAAAAGAAAAAGACGAAGAAGAAGAACAAGAAGATGATGATGAAGAAGGAGAAAAGAAGAAGAAGAAGAAGAAGAAGACTTTTGACTTTTCAAAATGGTACTTTACTTACATCACTCTTGCACACTATTCACACAGTGAATATAGTGTTTACATACAAATTATTTTAAAAGAGGGGGTACATTCGCCCTCGACATTTTCATTTTTTTTTTTTTTTTTGCATTTTGATACACCACGTGTGGTTCACAATTTCCATGGGGTAAAGTCGAGGTGTTAAATACAATCAAATGAAGTAAACAGTATTTGAAGACTGCATTTGCAGTCGGCATGATTACATTGTCATGACAACTAAAGGAGGTTTTACAACAGTGCTGCAGTCAGCTTAGCAGAAAGTTCGTAACCATGATATTGAGAACTAATTGTTGTTTTCAGTGGAAGAAGAAGAAGAAGAAGAAGAAGAAAAGAGAATGTATACATCCTTCGTAATATTAAAAACAGTATACCGTACTAGCGCTCTCAGAGTCAATTTCCAGAATTGTGTTATAAAGTGAAGTATTTGCGTTTTCAGAGTGAATGTAAAAGTGCATAGAAAAGACCACAAGTATAGTTTCTGATAAAATTGTGTTTGAAAAGCCGTGCTTCTTACCAATCCACCATCAAGCTTGTTTTAAAAACTACCAATGTCTAATTACATAACAACTGATAGATTTAGCCGACATAAAAAAAAAAAAATGCCATGATTTCAATAATATACCAACCGACGCTTAATACGATATCTTATATGTATGTTTTCTTTAGAGCAAACTCAAGTTAAGAGTTGAATTAACGCATTTCATATAGGCCTACCTTCCAAGTGAATTTCCTCTGATAGATATTTTTAAGTTACAAACTAAGTTCAATGGCCCTAAATTATAGTAGCTATTCAGAAGTATTTTACACGCAGCTTGTGCCTCATGAACAAATGTCTTACGATGGTAATAGAACTTGTTTGCCATTTTCACGGGAAATCTCTTCCCTTGAGAGAAAAAAAAAAAGGTTCGCTATCACTTGACCCTATAGTTCAATAGTTATTGTTGACATCGTTACGGGAATTAATCACGGTTGCTTATAATTATGATTAGGGCAATGCGAATCCAGTATTAATTCCGTTGTGATATTTTTAAAAACATTTTCTTTTATAAACGACGGAGTAATCTTTTTTATATATATAATTGAGAAAACAAAGCAAGAACAGTGAACTAAAGTTTACTTTGAAATACATTTTCTGGAGTTTACAACCCCTCAACTTCCCGCATGACTTTAAAACTCTTCACGACAGCGAGTAAAACATTTAAAATTCTTAACCACTTGCAACTTACTCAATTCTCAACAGCGTACAGTAAAGCAAAAGTCATGCTATGCTTAGGAAAAAAAAAAAAACACACACGCGTATCGTCACAGTACATAGCCGACTTTTGTATCTCACAAAAAAAAACCTAGAAAACTTATAGGCATTTGTGCAAAGTTATATTTTTGTTATGCATTGTGTGCATGTGATTATACATGGACGTATCATTCTGTACATAATTGTTAATGCTTACTTGTAACCTGGCCTGCATGCCCATAACAATACATTCTATTGCTAGACTAGAAGCTGAACATTGCAGTGTAACAAGGATCACACGCAAACTTTACGAGCTTCTTCATTTCCCCATAAACTGTAACAGGTGCGAGCAGAGAACTGTAGGGTGCCATCAACCAGCTGTACGGCCAGACATCTCTTCTCACTTTGGCTGTCGTAATGCAGGTCTGAGGAAGGAGACAAATGAAACGATTATCAGAATCAAAAACAGGGGAAAATACTACGTCTGGAATAAGAACAACAATAACAACAACAACAAAAAAACCTTTAATGCTTACCTGTTTAACGGCTATCCTTAAAGTAACAGATTTATCAATTTACATTCCGTTTCTTCTTTATTCACATTGCAAATGCTCTATAACTAGGTGATAACACAATAATCATTAGAAAAAAAATCATAAAAATGAAATAAAGCAAATACAATATGGTATGTGACCCTGCATTACAAAACCAACGAAAAACCGCTAGACACAAAACTTTATCTAAGGGCAGATTCTGAAAGGACAGACTTTAATCTTCATATTGATGCACGACTCAATGCCATGGACTCTCCTAACCTAACTACATTATGTAAATAATCGAAACAAGGACAAAAGTGTGTACAGTGCACTCCCGATATAACGAACATGATTTTAACAAAACTCATGTTACAACAGAGTGAAAACTCAGGCGGCATCAGTATCAGCTCTATATTTGTGTATTGTTTAACCGTTCGGTTATAACGACATTTTGAAATACGGAAGACCATGCACCTCAGGTCTCGAGGACTTCATATTGGAAGTCCACTGTACGTGCTGGTCTATTCAAGCGCTGAATCTCACCGTGACCTTTTCTATTTGCAATCAATGGGACCCCCCCCCCCCAAAAAAAAAAAAAAAAAAAAAAAAAATGTTAATCTTCACAGCAGAAACAATGAAGTGATTATCAGATTACACTAAATTGACCGTGCTCTACACAATAATTCTATTTATTACTAATGCCAACTTTCAAAGCAGTAGCACCATCCTTTTAAAAGTTTGTACAGTTGAAAGTGATGAGCGTGTAGAGGGTTAAAAATGAAAGCACAGTCCTCATAGCGCTATCATAGAAGAAAATTTTTCTCGAAAATCTGCTAAGAAAGCAATTAAAATTCATTTTATGATCTCAAACTAAAGCATACTTCAGAGGAAGACTTTCTCTTTCAGAAAACATGAAAACATACAGATTGATCAGTTTGACCCGTTTTATACCTGTTTTGAGCCCTCACACAAAATCACTGCGTGCTACTTCTTGTTGGTTTTAAATATAGGTTTTCTCGGCAAATTTCGCACTTTTTTCAGTCCAATTCCTAATTACTACATTCAATTTAGCACAATTTAGCCTAGATGGCATGTTCGGTATTTAAATTTTATAATCTTTTCATTCAAATTCATTTTGGAGCATTCAAATTACCTTTAACATCATTCGAATCAGCACTTTTTCAGTTCAAATTCATAAGACAAGCACCATTTCGCAAATCGTTCATTCAATTTAGCATGATATAGTCACGTGATCACGTATACGCTGCGCTCGTTCATTCGAATTCATTCTTGGGCATCCAATTTCGCATTTACTGCAGTCAATTTAGCAGACACGTTTACGCTCTTATTCCTTTTTTTTTTTTCATTATCATTCATCATAGGTATTGTTTGCAAGAATCATAACATTTCATATTTTCGTATTCATTCGTTATTCTAATATCATCTTTGCAACAGTACTTTTAAAATATGTGTATGCGTTTATAATGTTCGATAGCATTATTTCATTGACAGATACATTAATTTCAAATTTGTTTTGACATCCTAATTGGGAGAAGGAGGTTTCAATTTACATCGTGATTATTTCTTTCATCTGCATGTTTCATTATTTTCCTTTGGTGGGTGCTATATTGCGTTAATCATCACTAGGAATAAGGTTCTTGGATCATCTCTAGCCATCAATTTGTCAAGGTTATTACCCTCAAATGCTTCTATGATTCTTTCTCTGTCTTCTTGAGAGATACGGCTGTATCTAACTTGCGCTGCCATAACTGGACATAAGAAAGTGAAGTGAATGTATGGTACTGGTACATGCATAGTTCTGATAACAATACCCGTCATGTATGAAAGAAGAGGGGCGTTACAGAACAAAAAAAAAAAAAAAATGAGTTATTTAGGGTCAAAGATACCTTTACTATATACTTAAAAGTGTGTGGATGAAACAAAAATTCACGTTTAAATATGAATAAATCACGATTCTCACCTTTTCAAATAACATTACACCAATTTGAATGAACATGTCTGGAATTTGACTGCCCATACGCGAAATTGAATGACTGAATTACCATTTTCCGCGAGTGCTGGCGAATTTGAATGACTGAAGAGCACGTGCCAATTTGAATGCCCGTTTTACGAATTCGAAAGGCACATGTGCGAATTTCATTGAACGAAATGCTAAATTGAACGAACAAGTTGCAATTTTGAACGACAGAATGTGCAGTGACGAGGATTTTCGCTAAATTGAATGAACCTTTTATCAAATGGACGGACAAAAGTGCGAAATTGGCCGGAAGAACCTATAGTTATGCTTGGTCAGATGGATGTCAAAAAAAAAAAATATAGAAACACAGATATAAACAAAAGACGCATAATATGTTTATCTTCATAAACAACATCAACTGCACGTAAAGCAAAGAAAAAAAAAATAAAAATCACACGCTCTCAAGAGGTGTTCAAGAGCACGGAGACCACGGTGGCCCCCGGCATGTAGACACCCACCAACATACCACCCAATAGACGACAATCCGAAGCATCGACGCTCATGTCCACAACAAATCATAACATTAAATATCCGGTCCTAGCTCAGATGTCCTATCAAAGGCGCGCCTCTTCACTCTGCGCAAATACTGCAGAGATGATAAATTGAAAAATGATATAACCTTCAAACAAAACATATTGAACCATCTCAAATAAAAAAGAAGTCGGAGCTCAGCTTGACCGCCTTACAGATCATTTCCACACCAGTTGTGATTTCCATCGTATATCATAGTACTGGGTTCATTTTATCTGCATAATTCGATTCCTTGATCATCAAAACATACCGTCACTGCCGCCTGCGGCCGACCAGCCGTTTCTGCTCAACTTACTCTCTGGCTAACAGTGCTTACTGAAACTATGACGGTCGCAAAAGCAAGCGCGCCATCTTGCGTTCATGATGGACTCAGAGAGCCTACCAATGTTTAAGAATCCCCCCCCCCCCAAAAAAAAAAAAAAAAATTGATCATGTATTCTTGTGCAATTCTCAGCTTTCTTTTAGAGGTATATACTATTTCCGTTCATAACAGTTACAGGCAAACATAATTATCGCTGGCAAAAAAAAAGGAAACAAAACAAAATAAAAGAAAACAAAATCACGGGTGCTGTTCGTTATTCCGAAGGTTCGATATTCCGAAGGTTCGTTATTCCGAAGGTTCGTTAATCCGAAACAGGCAAATTCCCTATATCTAGAGGTTCGTTAATCCGAACATTACAAATTGTGGCGTTAATCCGAAGGTTGGTTATTCCGAATAATTGTTCATCCGAAAATGAAATTCGGAAAAACGAACCCTCGGAATAAGGAATCTTCGGACTGAAGAGCCTTCGGAATAACGAACCTTCGGAATAACGAGCTGTAATCAAAATCACAACCTCCTTGGCGGAGGCAATTAACAAACTATGTAACGATATGTTCAAAAAGAAACATAAATAATAGATATATTAATGATTATAATCCATCTGCATGTTCTAATGTCAACTATCCATTTCGATACATAGCAACAATGGAAAATACTAAGGATGACTGAGAACTGTATTGTCCATGAGTATTATCCGAATGATATAGAATATTCACTGACATTATAGTGCAATCACATAAAACTTTCTTGCATCCCCCAACTTCACAGATGGATGATGCAGAAATCTAAAAAAAGATTGATGATGTAATCACCCCAAATAGTATTCTTTTTTTTTTCTAAATTACTAATGATGATAGATTTGAGATACCAGGGTTCATAAAATCAATGCGCTGT
The DNA here is from genome assembly GCF_964275005.1 of Diadema setosum. Taxonomy (NCBI): domain Eukaryota; kingdom Metazoa; phylum Echinodermata; class Echinoidea; order Diadematoida; family Diadematidae; genus Diadema; species Diadema setosum. Next base: position 3,354,422 of record NC_092700.1, on the reverse strand, counting down.
TTGTAAAAAAAAAAAAAAAAAAAAAAAAAAAATCAACAACAAACAAACAACAAACAAACAAACGAACAGGAAAAAAAAAATCAACAACAAACAAACAACAAACAAACAAACGAACAGGAAAAAAAAACAAGCAGAAAAATCATGAAAACATAGATTAATCGATGTCCTTGAAAAAAAAAAGTCAAACTCAAGAGATCAGTCTCATGGAGGACATGAAACCAACGTATTCATTATAGAATGCTGGTAGATTTGAACATAATTTTTGAAAGTAAATCTTATAGTAGGCCTATTATTACATTCTACCTTCTCACCGCCCCTCTCCATTCCATGCAAGACCAGGTTAGACACTTTTGCTTAGTGTTGTAATATAGACCTACAGGGCAGACATGTGTACTTACTAAGAGGCTGCTCTGTAAAGAGACTGAGACTGTTATACAGAACACTGTTGCCGTTAGGAGGATACCCGCATCGCCAGTCACCTTGTCTGCTCCAGTCCAGCGGCCAGGACCATGATATTTGACCAGACATCCAGCAACATGAGCAGTCCAACCAGACGAGGCTATGATCACCACACTGGTCTCTCACAGCATTCACTACACTCTAAGAAAAAAAGGTTCTCAAATGGTTCTCGTAGGCTCCAAAATGGTTCTCATCAGATGGTTCTCGCAAAATGGTTCCGATGAGCACCTATAAATGGTTCCCAATCGAAATGGTTCCGTTCGTCACCATTTGCTAGTATGCGACCCAGTCCCCGAGTGTTATTTGTGGTACTCCTGCAGGTCAAACAATATCTTTAGGTCCACTTTCATTTTTTCCCTTGCTGTATATTCGAATGCCAGATGTAAGAATCACCAAAAATGTGGTATTGGTACAAAAATATTGTATTTGTTTCTACTGCTGTGATAATAAAAAGTGCATGTTGTTTTTATCGTAGACTAATGACTTCTCTTGGCTGCGTGCCAACTGACAGCTGCCACCATCCAATTTTAGCGCTCGATCAGATTGCGTACGCGTAAACGCACACATACTAGTACTGCACTGTTGCACCACCGCATGGGCGAATCTTGTGTATGTAACCGCCGCGATGTAGCCCTGTGCTGCCTAGCCTGCCTAGCGCCTGCCTATGCAAACCTACCACCACAGTGGGCAGAGTGCCAATGCAATACCATGCATTCGGCAGCAAACGGCTAGTAGACACACACACACTAGAAACGTTCTAGCTCTATGCATCACGCCCATGGGAAACGAACGGCACCTGGTAACGTTAGACATTAATTTTGTCAAAGTGGACTGGAAACGTGTCACTGTCAATTCCATTTTCGCCACTTCAGTCATCACAATTAGGAGAATAGGTAAGATTTTTAGTTTTAATGTGGTTTTATCTCATTTTTAGATGACATTCGTTTGTACAAAATCAAGTTAATTCATCACTCAGTTTTCGTTTTCAGTCAGTGATTAACCTTTAACAGTAAGATCCTAATGTTAGATCTAATTTGATCAAAGCTGCTATCTTGTGTAATGTTTACCAGGTACAGTTGATCAAGATCTAACAATTAAACATGTTAGGCCTAACGTTAACACTTTACAATTAGAAATTTGGCATAGCAATTAATGGGCTAGCCCGAACAGACACTGTGCGGAGCATGGCTGTCACGTTTTTACAGCGACTGGGCCGGGCTAAGTTACTTAGTTAGGCCTGCATGTAACGTTTATGCCTATCAAAAGTAGAGTCTACTAACTCCGACACACAGCCCGAACGCAAAGATATAGACGACTGTGTACAAGGAGCGCCCCGGAGTAAGGCCTATACCGGTACATGCAATAAGGAAATTTGTTCTATAAGTTTATAACTGTTGTTAGTGTTAACGTTAGAGCCAATAGAGGTCTGTCTACAGCCCAGTAGGCCTAGGTCAAAATCTGTTCAGTATGTTTTCAGGCTTGTTCTAAGTAAGGAGTCACGTCATGTAATGCTGTGTTCTGTTTATCGAATTATAGCAATGACTTTGTTTTATTAACGTGGTGTAGGTCTATTGTATCTTTCAATTCATATGTCAGGGATGTGGACACACCAACATGCAGAGAAACCAGGGAACAAGTAACTCCGGCCGGGACGATAACCAGTACGGAGGTGTTTGGGTCGCTGGTGCGGTTAGGGAACAAGGTAGACTCTACATTGATCAGAGAGACAACCCATGATAGACCGTTGACAACATCGGCCAGAAACGTAGGCTTAACACTAGCCAAGAATGAGCTGGGCGGCCACAAGAATTCATCAATCAGAATGAGAGGCCTGGATAGCCCATCCACAGCATCAGCCAGAACCCTGGGCTAGTCGAGAATGAGCTGTGTGGCTACGACAATACATCAATCAGAATGACAGCCCGTGATAGCCCGTTGACAGCATCAGACAGAACCCTGGGCTAGTCAAGAATGAGCTGGGTGCCCAAAAGAATACATCGATCAGAATGACAAATTTAGCCCGGATAGCCCGTTGACAGCATCGACCAGAAACCTACGCTAGCCAAGAATGAGCTGAGTTAAAGAGAAAATCCTAATGCTGCCAGAGACAACCTTTTAGAAATATGTAGATAGGTGGTAGGTAAGTCCGTTTGCATTGACTTATAGTGTATTTTATTGCTGCTCTTTCAGAATCTGCCGTCAACCAAAAATTCATGTCTGGCGACTTTTTGTGGGTTTGTGTGATGGAGGGTCACATATGTTTTGTTATGATCCCAATACAGTATTTGCAACTTACAATGTACCAGTGATAATGTTTCACTATGATTTGGATTTAACAACTTTGAATCAACTGTATGGGGGGGGGGGGGGGGTAGACGTAATGAGATCAGACCAGATGCCAATCTGAGAAGTGGAGTCATTCATAGTTTTAAACTTTAAAAGCACAAACGGAAAATGCTCTTTATACTTCTCCTGTCATTGTGTGGTCGATTTCTGCACACTTTTAAAGTTTGCACCTAGACTGGTAAAACTTATTGCATTTATACCCACGCAGGAATTACGTATTATGTAGAGAATTGAAGATTATGTAATTTATTTCAAAGCACTGATGCACCTCTTGTCACCAGTTTATATTGTTTTTGCAGAAATACAAAATGTTTGTATGTACATGTACGTGGTGGTGGTGTTTAAAAGACTGTTGCCAAATTTGGTGAACAAAATGACAAATGCTAGCAACATATTGTCATAGGCAGGTTATAGGACAAATTCAAACCTCAGCTTTAGGCCTGCATTGTATATAGTTTACTCCAATGAATTTATGGCTCTGCTTTTAAAAAAGTGTAAATTTTATTGATTCCCAATGTTATATATTTTAGATCATGGTTGAGGAATCTTGTTCATTCATGCTTGTGAAACTATGTGGGTGTGGTATCCTAGCTCTTTTCCCCTTGGGATTCTTATCTGTATCCTTCACATTATAAAACAATGTGTTCTTGTGTGTGTGTGTGTGTGTGTGTTTTCGTAGGACATGCTGTAAATTGTCAGAGGTCATGATTAACCTGAATTGATACTCTTCTTGTATTTGCAGTTGTATAGATGTGTCTATGGTGCTTTCAAATTGCAGAACAAAAAAAGAAAAAAAAAAAGGTCACTCGTATACAAACAAAGATAAGTTAATTCAAGTACTCAACGTTATAAATGTGAAGTGAAGTGAAGTGGAGAAGTGTAAAGCTTATCCTCTCCCAAGTATCATACCAGCAATATAATGTATGTTTTCTGTGACAATACCAAAGGTCCTGTTTACTAGAATTGTTTTCCTGCCCTTTGTAGTTGCTTTTAGGACAAATATGCTTTAAAAGAAAAAAAAAAACCAACACCAAACAAACAGGCAAATATGTGGAAAAAGTTCCTCATACTACTTAAGTAATGTACTTGACTTCTGCCTATCTTAAGACTGACACAATTACTGTATCTCATCCATGCAGGAATTATTTCACAGAGAATTAGAAATTTTGTTATGTATTTCAAAAGCCTGATGCACCTCTTGCTATTTCATATCATCTGTACAGAGATGTGTGATGGTGTTTCAAGAACTGCTCGGTACACAAATGACACATTGTGGAGAAAAAAATTAGTGAACAAATGAAAATATTTTGTTCAGAATATTTGACAGATTATAACATGACAAATACAAACCTCACCTTTAGATTGTAAAAGTTTAGGGTGAATAAATACATTTCTGCAAATTTGTGAAAGAGCAAATTTCTGTGATTTTCAGTTATTGAGTGATGTTTCATGAAAAAATATTGGTGAATTCCATGTACATGTGAAAGTTTGTTTGCAAAATCCGATAAGTCCTTTTTTGAAGATTTTGAAGTACGGTCTCTGTCATAAAGTACAAAATAATACCTTTTAAATGATATATTGGTCACTGCATATAAAAGGTACATTTTTAAAGTTATGGTCAAAAGGAGCAAAAATTTTCTTATTATTCTCTTTATTTTTATTGACCTTTAATCGCAAATATCTCCATTTGGCAAATATGGACTTAACGGTTTTTGCGAACAAACTCTTCATGTGCATGTTTGTATTCATGCTTGTGAAACTGTGTGTGCATGGGTGTGTTATCCTTGCTTTTTTTTTTCCAGTGTCAACGATAATGTATGACATGCTTATGTATTGCTAATATGTATGTTTTGTATGTACGTTTGACTGATGAGATGAAATTCAGTTCAATTCATTTCATTTCAAATGAGTTTGTGATGCACATTTTCAATGCAGATATGTACAAATGTACCTTTAAGAATGGTGCCAGTGAAGCAACTTACCAGCACTGCGTGTGAAACACACCAAAAATACACAGACATCAATTCACATACTACATTCTAAGAAAAAAAAAAGGTTCTTTTGAGCACCATTAAATGGTTCTTAGCACTGTCACAATAGCGACACCTTTTTTGGAGCCTGTGAGAACCTTTTTAAATGGTGCCTGTCAGCACCTTTTAACATTGGTGCCCATTAGAACCTTTTCCAATGAAATGGTTCTCATGAGCACCTTTTGAAAAAGAGTCAAAAAGGTGCCCATCTTTAGTCAAAAAGGTGCCCATGGGCACCTTTCAAATGGTACTCACGAGCACCATTTCATCGGGAAAAAGGTTCTAATGGGCACCTTTTGCAAAAGGTGCCGACAAGCACCATTTAAAAAAGGTTCTCACGAGCACCAAAAAGGGTGTCGCTATTGTGACAGTGCTGAGAACCATTTAATGGTGCTCAAAAGAACCTTTTTTTCTAAGAGTGTATGTCGAGGACGAAAGACTGGGTGACAGGGAGTGGCAAGGTTTTCCCTGTAGGACACATCCCAGAGGTCCATCTCTCTTTGTTGCATGTGATTTCAGTGGAGTCTGCCCAAGAGATAAACAATAAACTCATACAAACACACACACCAAATAGAATACATACGGCGATAATGATAGAAAGCAACAAGTAATTGTAGATTAAGACTTTTTTTCATAACATTTTATCAAGTTTTCAAAACACGCGTATTGCGAGTAAAGATTGGTAGCACATTACACTATTGTGAGACAATACATAGTTGCATATGTGACAGGAGAAGAAGAAAAAGAAGAAAAAGTGTGTCACGGGCACATTCTAATGCAATTTAGTAAATCATCTCAAGACCCCTATCCCCATTATGCAGTCGCGAAAGATACAAAGCAATGTCTGTTGTTATCACATTGTTTATAATATATTGACACGATCTATTCACATTATAAAAATACAACAAGACAAGGCTGTTATCGTTGACAGAGAAAGACATAAACATGCACGCATGTGTTTCTTTGCTTCGCTTGGCTTTGTCGTTTTTTATTATAAGCAGGATGAATTCGGAGGCACATACATTAAACATTGTGTAGTTAGAAACACTAACAACAGAAACACGATTCTAGCATACATGTAAATGCATCAGTTATGGTGTATGGAGATATCAAATTAATATCATTAATGCGTTTAAGAATAAATTCATTCTGATACAGGCTTTTCACATGTCCGACACTGCTTAGCTTTGTTTGTGAGTTAAATTTTAGTAATCGGCTATCCTTTTGTATGTCTTCATTTTAACTTTGAATAAGTTCCACATTGATTTCAGCTTTTCACGTGTTTCAGGAATGACACAAAATGAAGACATACTAGTTCTGAATAAGGAAGGCAGCTATAAAACATCCCTGACTGTTATAGTTGCAGACAAGTCGAATAACTTTCTTGAAATAAGTACCCATTTTAAATATATACGTTTTATAAGTTACCGTATATTTCTGTGCTGATGTACACACCCAGTACAAGTACTTGTGCACATCAGATACGAACATAATAAATGTACGAAATATACGGTAGTTTACAAAACGTCTCGCAGTTCCTGCAGGGTTTACTGAGCAATGTCAAGTGTTCTAATTCATTGTTTCACTTTTTTCTATGAAATGTTATCTTCATCATTTATAAAACTACAGGAAGCATAAATTGGATATGAACTCATATATTTTGTACATATTCATCGTTCACGTCATGTTGACTTCTTGTTTCAACATTGATATGCAGGAGTCAGGGGAACTGTATGGCTTTATCATTATTTCCTTACCTACTCTAAAAAAAAAAAAAAAATCATAAAGAGAGATAATAAACAATAGCTATAAAGATTTCTTTACAACCCCATTTCATTGGTAAGAATATCAAAATAATTACTGTGTTTTGAAGATTTCTCTCCATGATTCCAGTGTTTTGTCGAGATCTTTTCAATTTCCCATTTCTCTTTTTTTTTTCGGTAGAGTTGTGTAGCAAAGTAGTGATTGACTGAATAGTGTCAAGTTATATAGATGGAACTGATTTCTACTTAGCGTTTAGATATCCAACGAAAGAAAAACTTGAAATCTCAGAGAAAAGAACATTCAGAGTGTTGATCATTCAACTCATACCTGCTGTGACATGAGAATTCGCAACGGCCGCAGATGTATCAGCGCGCCCTGTACTAGAGGTAGCGGTCTCCTTCGTGGTTGTCTGAACCGTCGACATCCACTCCGTCGTCGACCCGGAGTGAGTACTTGACCTGGTCCCGTCGGGTGTGCTTTCAGACACCATCCTCGTAGTGGCTGACTGGCCCGTCTCACGGAGACCCTCTTTCTGTGTTACAGAAGTCAGTGTTGGAGAAGAGGTGTTCCTCTCAACTGTGATCCCAGATGATCCATCGCTGGTAGATTCTGTCCACTTGTCTGTCGGCGTAACTGCGTGGAAAACATTTTAATAATTTATGTTGTTCAACAATTATAACTGCCGATTTCACCCATTCATTATCATAGATTATATCTTACTCATCTGTATCTGTTCTTCTGGAATACGTGTAACATATTTTTCCATACATGACCCTGCACGCCAATACTAAGAAAAAGATTTTAGATAAAGACCGATTCTGAAAGAAAGGACTTTAAGCTTCAAATTGTGTACAACTTAATTCAAATGGACTCTCCCAACTTATCTAATTAAAGAAAGTAAATCCTCTGGAAAAGTGAGTGGTAGGCCCTATACTGAGAAAAGACGCTGCGAAGTAGAGGACCTATTTAAGCACTTCATCTCTACCAGGTCGTGCTCTGCGATAAATGGGGGGGGGGGACATTTCTTTAAGACTATGGACATTTGAAATCACTAGGCAAACTTTGATATCCCTTATGGGACATTGCTCCAGTCATTTGAATACTTATTTGGCTATGCGACATTTAAACTGCCTAGTCTGATTTTGACATGTGCTACATGGACATTCAATACCTATATGGACATTTGAAGTGCCTATTGCTAACTGTATTGTAGTGTGGATATTCATTCATCTCTCTTACAATGTACATAAACATTAATGCGTTTTAGCCAGTGGACATTTCACTTGGAAACATGTCCTAAACGATACAATTACATATGTGAAATAATGATTTTGTAATTCAAAAAAGCACTGTCTAGTAGGTAATATACATTTGAAAACATTGTTTGACATTGGTTTGCTGGATCATTATTCTTTATAATATATTGCTATGCAACATTTGATTTGCATTGTCTCTTGTCTGATATTTGATATATGCTATGCAGACATTTCATACCTAAGTGGACATTTGAATTGTCTCATTTGATACCATATTCTGTCATGAACATTTATTCAGCTGTATGGACATTTGAACTACCTATATGACATTTGGTTTATCTCGGTGGACATTTGGCCTGGAAAACCTGAATATGTAAAATATATATATATTATGTCTGGCGACTTTTTGTTTGTCTTGAGGTGCAGGGTCATATATATATATATATATATATATATATATATATATATATATATATAATACATACATGCATATACATATAAAGTCATCAGCCGGTGAGCACTGCGACCAAAAACATATAGGGGGGGGGGGGAGCGGTGCCCCTATATCCGTCAACCCACGAGGAAAAGAAAAGAAGAGCTTCCGCAAAAGTTACTAAGTGAACTCAGAAAATTATGGTGTAATCTGATGTAAATGTGTGCTATGTACATGAACACTATTATGATGTAATCAGTGAGATTTGACATTTGCGGCTGACGCGTTATGACATTTGCGGGTAAATCTGAGATCAATCTTCATCCACCCACCAAGTTTCATCCCATTATAACAGACAGACGGACAGGCAGACCAGGGGCGTCGGGGAAGAGTCTCTTCCCACCGCCCTGGGCAGACAAACTTTCATGACATCATACTATATTATAGTATGTATTGATTGACTATTTTTATGCCTCCGCCACGAAGTGGTGCCGGAGGCATTATGTTTTCGGGTTGTCCGTCCGTCCGTCCTTCCGTCCGTCCGTCCGTCCGTCCGTCCTTCCGTCCGTCCGTCCTTCCGTCCGTCCGTAATGAATTTTGTGGACAGGGTAACTTTCGAAACCTTTTGAGGTATCCTAATGAAACTTGGCATGTATGTGTATTAGGGGGTGAAGTTGTGCCTACCAACTTTTGGGTGCACATGCTCAAGGTCAAAGGTCAAAAGGTCAAGGTCAAATACATAAAATTTCACTATTTCCATCATATCTATGCAATGCCAGAAGATATTTTCTTGAAACTTAGTGTATACATGTATTACCCGATTAAGAATCTGTGGTGAAAGTTTGGGTCATGAGGTCAAAGGTCAAAGGTCAAAAGGTCAAGTAAAAACATCAAAACTTCACCTTTTTTCTTTTTACCTTGGAAATTGTTCAAAGTATCTTCATGGAACATAGTATATTTACATGTACTGACTGGCAGTGATTATCTAGAGAATTTAGGGTTCATGGGGTCAAAGGTCAGGGGTCAAAGGTCAAGGGCAACACTTCAAAATTTTACTATTGCCCTCTTGTTTATGCAATGCCAGCAGGATTATTTTTTTTTTTTTTTTACACTTGGTGTATGCATGTATAACCTAATAGAGATTCTCTGGAAAGTTTTTTTTTTTCTTTTGTTTTTGCCTCAAAGGTCAAAAGGTCAAAGATCAAGGGAAAGTGCTGCACTAAGTTTTTCCTCCATATCTCGGAAGTGGCTCAGGTTATCTTGAAACGTACTACTGCCCCCCCACGGAAAAAAGCAGTAACTGACATTTTTATGAATGTTTACTTTTTTGCAAAAATGAATGGTTTACCCAATGCTCTCCAATGTTAATAGGTCAGTTTTGCAAAAAGAAAAATGAAAGTGACCAAAAATACAATTTTTCACTTTTGCAAAAAGCAGTAACTGCATCCAGTTGATTCAACTTTGCAAGTTTCCCCACGGAAAAAAGCAGTAACTAACAAAGCCCACGGAAGAAAGCAGTAACTAACAATTTAGTCTTTATCATTCAGACTCTGTATAGTCCTTCCTGTATATTTTTTCCCTAATACCATTTATTTTTTCTACTAATTTTTTTTTAAACAATGTAAACAGCAGTTTCTCCCATAATTTAGGAGAGTAGATATAAAAAGATTGTTTCACCAGTAACTTGACTCTGTCCGCAGGGAATCATATGACAAGTTGTAGAAAAAGCTTCTTTCTGGAGACTAGCAAACCTGGCAGACTCAGCGCGCTCAGAGTGCAGAATACGCGTGCAGCAGCTGCATGCGCATAAATTCTGCAGCATACAGTAACTAGCTAAACATTGCATCACATCACAGTCATCACTTGCATGCACAGTATTGCAGGTCTGGTACAGTCTGAGTGATCATGCCAGTGCTAACCATGCTGTCACACAGTTTCTGCGGTCCAGGCATGCCTGTAAATCTATCATGAATTGCAGAGGAAAAGTCATGGTAGCCATGGCTTTGGCCAGAACCAGAAAATCTAGGTGAGCTGAAAATATATTGAAGGGAGATGAGCACTAGTATTAATGCACTAACGTTAGTCTTATGTTAGATGTAGGCCCTAAAGTTTAAAATAGGTCTACCAGATCTAAAGTTACAGAGTAGATCTAGATTCTAATCTATTGTTAACTGTTTAGTGTTAGACAAAATGTCAGTAGGCCTAATCTAACGTAATAGATCTAGGTCTAGCACTAACATTGGGCATAGATCTGTAGTCTAGCTGTAGTCTGTAGTCTATCTGTAGTCTAAGTGTAACGTCAGAGTTCGACTAGGATCTAAGACGAAGAGACTTGACTTTATTGTCTAGTCCAGGGTCATGTGTCAGGGGCCAGGCCGGGCACTCCAAAGTTCAATTAGGGTACATAGGTGTCTACCTCATTTTTACACAGAATGCCACTCAATCTACAAGACCTAGTCTAGGTCTAGCGATAGGTCCTACTCCTAGATCTTATAGATCTAGACTAACCAGAAAGTAGAAGAACTTTATAACCTGGTGGTGGTAACAATTCTCCTCCTTATGGTCATGTGACATGTGCAGTTACTGCTTTTTTCCATGGGGAAAACAGCAGACTCCTGGCCGTCTGCAGTTACTGCTTTTTTCCGTAAGGAAACTACCCAGAATCAAGGGTGAGCCACCGCAGTAACTGCATTTTCCTAAATAACATTTAAAAAATAACGGAAACATCATTTTTTCCTAGGTATTGTTAGACAACTAGGTATGGTGCATAATCATACCACAAAATTATTTTTGAATGTTTCTGTGTTTTTAAAGAATCTGCAAAAAACACAAAATCGCATTTATCTCAGCTCAGCAGTTATGCAGTTACTGCTTTCTTCCGTGGGGGGGCAGACTACATATTTTTGCATGTTCTGCCTGACAGTGATTATCTAATGAATTTTAGGGTCAAAGGCCAGATGAAAATGGTAACAATTTACTATTCAATACAGAAATTCCACTTTTTCTCCATACCTTGAAAATTACTCAATGCATAAACGTTTGAATGGGTCAAAGTCAGGTTACAGTCCTTAAATCCCAAATACATGCCCTCCTATTCATCCAATTAAACCTAGGTCAAGGAAGGTGAACATTCAACACATTTGTGACAAACTTGTCATTTTAATATTTTGCCAATTTTGTGAAAATGTAATCAAACATTGTCCACATGTACTATCTAGATCTATTAGGAGAATCATGCATTATGGCGGAGGCATACCAGTCGCCATAGCGACATTTCTAGTTCATTCATTTAATGCAGGCAATAAGTTTTGACATCTGTGGTTGACGTGTTATGACATTTCTGGTAATTTTGACATTTGTGGACGATTTCTACATTTGTGGGCTCTACACCCTTTCTCCTTCGCCAACTTGTAGTCAAGGAGCCACGCTGAGTAAGGTAACTGAGCACCCCAAACACTATCCTTGTGTGTATTATCCCTGTGCGCGTTGCATTCTCTACCCGATTAAGAAAAATGCAAAATAGAACAATGTAATTAAAGCCTGGAATAGGATTTCATGAAACCGGTATCACCAAAATGTTCACCTCTACACACACTAAGCATGGAGTGAAAAGGTCATGGGCGCGATCACATATTTTGATCAAAAAAACAAAACAAACAAAACAAAACAAAAAAAAAAACGAATGTACGAAACAATTATTTGGATGACAATAGCATTAGAGAAAATTGATTCATATATCATGGCAATTAAAATTGATTGCTCGAAATGTTACATAGAAAGTCGTGTTTGTTTTTTTTTTTTTGGGGGGGGAGGGTGGAGTCGGAAAGTTTTTTTTTTCTTTTTCTTTTTCTTTGTCAGTCCGTAACTCCCACCCCACCTTTCGAAACATTCCGCTGATGAACACCCTTTGCTCTGTAGTTTGTAGTCTAGCGGGCGACGTATTTTTGGCCTAAATCAGTGATTGGCAGTCAATAGAGGGCGCGACGATGTGGAAGTCAAGTTGACTAAAAATACGTCTAGTAAGAAACCTCGGAATAGAGGCGTGGAACCGGGTGTGGCAAGACAGTTGGCAGTCGTCAACTCTCGAAGTTTTATTGGCTGAGCATCGGATGTCAATTAAAACAAGTCGCAGAGCCCGAAGAAATGCTAGTCTACTCTCATAGGCATACTACAGATAATCTTTCAATAAAAATACAGTTTGCCTGTCTCTTTCAGCTTACTACAGTATTTTTTCACTCTTCTCCATTCTTTTTGAGGTGTATTACATCTTACCTTACATCAAATAGAAAAGAATTGACTTCAGTTGTAAATCTATTAGGGTTTTGCATGTGGAAACTACGCCCAAATTACTGCCGAATCAAAACTAGGTTATTATTGAAGTAAAGTCTACTTGATATTTACTTCAATTGTACGTTTTGGAAATGTATTTGATATCACCACTCCCCTTTATTATTTTTAACCTCGAGTTACCATATATTTTTTGTATTAAACTTTGTATGATATTTGATATGATATGTATGATATATGAAATGTTATCTTCATCAATTACAAAACTACAGGAAGCATAAATTGGATATGAACTCATTATAGATTGTGTACATATTCATCGTTTACGTCATGTTGACTACTTGTTTCAACATTGATATACAGGAGTCAGGGGAACTACATGGCTTTATCATTATTTCCTTACCTACTCTTTAAAAAAAAATCATAAAGAGAGATAATAATAGCTATAAAGATTTCTTTGCAACCCCATTTCATTGGTAAGAATATCATAATAATTACTGTGTTTTGAAGATTTCTCTCCATGATTCCAGTGATTTGTCGAGATCTTTTCAATTTCCCATTTCTCTTTTTTTTTTTTTTCGGTAGAGTTATGTAGCAAAGTAGTGATTGACTGAATAGTGTCAAGTTATATAGATGGAACTGATTTCTATTTAGCGTTTAAATATAAACGAAAGAAAAACTTGAAATCTCAGAGAAAAGAACATTCAGAGTGTTGATCATTCAACTCATACCTGCTGTGACATGAGAATTTGCAACGGCCGCAGATGTATCAGCGCGCCCTGTACTAGAGGTAGCGGTCTCCTTCGTGGTTTTCTGAACCGTCGACATCCACTCCGTCGTCGACCCGGAGTGAGTACTTGACCTGGTCCCGTCGGGTGTGCTTTCAGACACCATCCTCGTAGTGGCTGACTGGCTCGTCTCACGGAGACCCTCTTTCTGTGTTACAGAAGTCAGTGTTGGAGAAGAGGTGTTCCTCTCAACTGTGATCCCAGATGATCTATCGCTGGTAGATTCTGTCCACTTGTCTGTCGGCGTAACTGCGTGGAAAACATTTTAATAATTTATGTTGTTCAACAATTATAACTGCCGATTTCACCCATTCATTATCATAGATTATATCTTACTCATCTGTATCTGTTCTTCTGGAATACGTGTAACATATTTTTCCATACATGACCCTGCACGCCAAGAATAAGAAAAAGATTTTAGATAAAGAGCGATTCTGAAAGAAAGGACTTTAAGCTTCAAATTGTGTACAACTTAATTCAAATGGACTCTCCCAAGTTATCTAATTAAAGAAAGTAATCCTCTGGAAAAGTGAGTGATAGGCCCTATACTGAGACAAGACGCTGCGAAGTAGAGGACCTATTTAAGCACTTCATCTCTACCAGGTCGTGCTCTGCGATAAATGGGGGGGGGGGGGGGCATTTTTTTAAGACTATGGGCATTTCAAATCACTAGGCAAACTTTAATATCCCTTATGGGACATTGCTCCAGTCATTTGGATACTTATTTGGCTATGCGACATTTTAACTGCCTAGTCTGATTTTGACATGTGCTACATGGACATTCCATACCTATATGGACATTTGAAATGCCTATTGCTAACTGTATTGTAGTGTGGACATTCATTCATCTCTCTTACAATGTACATAAACATTAATGCGTTTTAGCCAGTGGACATTTCACTTGGAAACATGTCCTAAACGATACAATTACATATGTGAAATAATGATTTTGTAATTCAAAAAAGCACTGTCTAGTAGGTAATATACATTCGAAAACATTGTTTGACATTATTTTTCCAGAGCATCATTCTTTGTAATATTTTGCTTTGCAACATTTGAACTGCATTGTCTCTTGTCTGATATTTGATATATGCTATGCAGACATTTCATACCTAAGTGGACATTTGAATTGTCTAATTTGATACCATATTCTGTCATGAACATTTATTCAGCTGTATGGACATTTGAACTACCTATATGACATTTGGTTTATCTCGGTGGTCATTTGACCTGGAAAACCTGAATATGCAAAAAAAAAAAAAAAAAAAAAAAAAAAAAAAAAAATATATATATATATATATATGTATATATATATGTATACCTATATATATATATATACCTATAACCTATATATATATATATTTATATATATATACCTATATATATATATATATATATATGTATATATAATGTGTATATATATATATACACATATATATATATATATATATATATATATATATAAATTTATATATGTATAAGGTGTATATGTGACCGTGCACCTCAAAACGAACATAAAATGGCACACACTGATTTTGCGTGAGGACTGAAAATAAGTGAAATGGGTCAACCTAGCCGAACTTGACTTTTTCATATTTTCTAAAAGAGCGGGTCTTCTTTTACATTATGCTAAAATTTGGTATCATAAAACGGGCAGGAAAGAGTGTTTTTTTAGCAGTTTATCTCGAACATTTTTGGTAGAATAGTGTGATTAGGTGTGTCTTTAGAATCATTTTTTCATTTCTGAAAAACCTTGTCCACACTCTTCACTTTCAACTCTAATAATCTTTCAAAGGATAGTGCTGCTGCTTTGAAAGTTGGCATTGATTATGGACAGAATGTGTTAATAAGGCATGCTTAATTTCAGTTTAATCTGATAATCCCTTCATTGTTGGTACTCTGGTGGTTTACTTCCTGTTTTTTGTCCCATTTATGGCACAGCCAGCACGGTTTGGTAAAGATTAAGGGCTTAAATAGACACTGTACTTCAGAGCCTCTTTTCTCAGTTCACACTTTTCCTGAGTTTGTGCTTTCTTTCCGATATTTAGATTAGGAGAGATTAGGTTAGGAGAGTCCATTTGATTTGAGTTACACATCATTTTAAAGCTTAAAGTCTGCTCTTTCAGGATATGGTCTTAACTCAAAATTTATGTCTGGCAACTTTTTGTTTGTTTTGAGGTGCAGGGTCACATATATATATATATATATATATATATATATATATATATGTGATATATAAAGTATATATAAAGTATAAATATATAAAGTCATCAGCCGGTGAGCACTGCGACCAAAAACAAATGGGGGGGGGGGGAGCGGTGCCCCTATATCCGTCAACCCACGTGGAAAAGAAAAGAAGAGCTTCCGCAAAAGTTACTAAGTGAACTCAGAAAATTATGGTGTAATCTGATGTAAATGTGTGCTATGTCCATTACATGAACACTATTATGATGTAATCAATGAGATTCGACACTTGCGGCTGACGCGTTATGACATTTGCGGGTAAATCTGACATCAACCTTCATCCACCCACCAAGTTTCATCCCATTATAACAGACAGACGGACAGACAGACCAGGGGCGTCGGGGAAGAGTCTCTTCCCACCGCCCTGGACAGACAAACTTTTATGACATCATACTATATTATAGTATGTATTGATTGACTATGTTTCATTAATTTAATGCAGGCAATTAGTTTTGACATCGGTGGTTGATGTGTTATGACATTTGTGGTAATTTTGACATTTGTGGTTGACGTGTTATGACATTTCTGGTAATTTTGACATTTGTGGACGATTTCTACATTTGTGGGCTCTACACCCTTTCTCCTTCGCCAACTTGTAGTCAAGGAACCACGCTGAAGGTAACTGAGCATACCAAACACTATCCTTGTGTGTATTATCCCTGTGCGCGTTGCATTCTCTACCCGATTAAGCAAAATGCAAAATAGAACAATGTAATTAAAGCATGGAATAAGATTTCATGAAACCGCTATCACAAAAATGTTCACCTCTACACACACACAGAATGGATGGAAAAGGTCATGGGCGCGATCACATATTTTGATCAAAAAAAAAAATGAATGTAGGAAACAATTATTATTTGGAAGACAATAGCATTAGAGAAAATTAATTCATAATCATGCCAATTTGATTGCTCGAAATGTTACATAGAAAGTCGTGTTTGTTTTTTTTTATTTTTTTTTTCGGGGGGGGGGGGGTGAGAGGGTGGACTCGGAAAGTTTCTTTTTTTTTCAGTCCGTTACTCCCACCCCACCTTTCGAAACATTCCGCTGATGAACACCCTTTGCTCTTTAGTTAGTAGTCTGGCGGGCGACGTATTTTTAGCCTAAATCAGTGATTGGCAGTCAATAGAGGGCGCGACGATTTGGACGTCAAGTTGACTAAAAATCCGTCTAGTAAGAAACCTCGGAATAGAGGCGTGGAACCGGGTGTGGCAAAACAGTTGTCAGTCGTCAACTCTTGAATTTTTATTGGCTGAGCATCGGATGTCAATTAAAACACGTCGCAGAGCCCGAAGAAATGCTAGTCTACTCTCATTGGTATACTACAGATAATATTTCAATAAAAATACAGTTTGCCTGTCTCTTTCAGCTTACTACAGTATTTTTTCACTCTTCTCCATTCTTTTTGAGGTGTATTACATCTTACCTTACATCAAATAGAAAAGAATGATGGTAATCAGTGCAACTGACTTCAGTTGTAAATCTATGAGGGTTTTACACGTGGAAACTACGCCCAAATTACTGCCGAATCAAAACTAGGTTATTATTGAAGTAAAGTCTACTTGATATTTACTTCAATTGTACGTTTTGGAAATGTATTTGATATCACCACTCCCCTTTATTATTTTTAACCTTTAGTTACCATATATTTTTGTATTAAACTTTGTATGATATTTGATATGCTATGTATGATATATGGAAATGTTGTCTTCATCAATTACAAAACTACAGGAAGCAAACATTTGATATGAACTCATTGTAGATTGTGTACATTATTATTCATCGTTCACGTCATGTTGACTACTTGTTTCAACATTGATATGCAGGAGTCAGGGGAACTGCATGGCTTTATCATTATTTCCTTACCTACTCTTTTAAAAAAAATCATAAAGAGAGACAATAATAGCTATAAAGATTTCTTTGCAACCCCATTTCATTGGTAAGAATATCATAATAATTACTGTGTTTTGAAGATTTCTCTCCATGATTCCAGTGATTTGTCGAGATCTTTTCAATTTCCCATTTCTCTTTTTTTTTTCGTAGAGTTATGTAGCATTGACTGAATAGTGTGAAGTGTGAAGTGTGAAGTTATATAGATGGAACTGATTTCTACTTAGCGTTTAGATATAAACGAAAGAACAACTTGAAATCTCAGAGAAAAGAACATTCAGAGTGTTGATCATTCAACTCATACCTGCTGTGACATGAGAAGTTGCAAAGGCCGCAGATGTATCAGCGCGCCCTGTACTAGAGGTAGCGGTCTCCTTCGTGGTTGTCTGAACCGTCGACATCCACTCCGTCGTCGACCCGGAGTGAGTACTTGACCTGGTCCCGTCGGGTGTGCTTTCAGACACCATCCTCGAAGTGGCTGACTGGCTCGTCTCACGGAGACCCTCTTTCTGTGTTACAGAAGTCAGTGTTGGAGAAGAGGTGTTCCTCTCAACTGTGATCCCAGATGATCCATCGCTGGTAGATTCTGACCACTTGTCTGTCGGCGTACCTGCGCCGAAAACATTATATATCTATATACATATACATATATATATATATATATATATATATATATATATATATATATATATATATATTTGTATATATATGTGGATGACAATAGCATAAGAGAAAATCAATTCATATATCATGCCAATTTGATTGCTCGAAATGTTACATAGAAAGTCGTGTTTTTGTTTGTTTGTTTGTTTTTTTTTTTTTTGGGGGGGAGGGTGGAGTCGGAATTTGTTTTTTTGTTTTTTTTTTTCTGTCCGTTACTCCCACCCCACCTTTCGAAACAATCCGCTGATGAACACCCTTTGCTCTGTAGTTAGTAGTCTAGCGGGCGACGTATTTTTAGCCTAAATCAGTGATTGGCAGTCAATAGAGGGCGCGACGATGTGGAAGTCAAGTTGACTAAAAATCCGTCTGGTAAGAAACCTCGGAATAGAGGCGTGGAACCGGGTGTGGCAAAACAGTTGTCAGTCGTCAACTCTCGAAGTTTTATTGGCTGAGCATCGGATGTCAATTAAAACACGTCGCTTTATCATTATTTCCTTACCTACTCTTTAAAAAAAAATCATAAAGAGAGATAATGATAGCTATAAAGATTTCTTTGCAACCCCATTTTATTGGTAAGAATATCATAATGATTACTGTGTTTTGAAGATTTCTCTCCATGATTCCAGTGATTTATCGAGATCTTTTCAATTTCCCATTTCTCTTTTTTTTTTCGGTAGACTTATGTAGCAAAGTAGTGATTGACTGAATAGTGTGAAGTTATATAGATGGAACTGATTTCTACTTAGCGTTTAGATATAAACGAAAGAAAAACTTGAAATCTCAGAGAAAAGAACATTCAGAGTGTTGATCATTCAACTCATACCTGCTGTGACATGAGAATTTGCAACGGCCGCAGATGTATCAGCGCGCCATGTACTAGAGGTAGCGGTCTCCTTCGTGGTTGTCTGAACCGTCGACATCCACTCCGTCGTCGACCCGGAGTGAGTACTTGACCTGGTCCCGTCGGGTGTGCTTTCAGACACCATCCTCGTAGTGGCTGACTGGCCCGTCTCACGGAGACCCTCTTTCTGTGTTACAGAAGTCAGTGTTGGAGAAGAGGTGTTCCTCTCAACTGTGATCCCAGATGATCCATCGCTGGTAGATTCTGACCACTTGTCTGTCGGCGTACCTGCGCCGAAAACATTATATATATATATATATATATATATATATATATATATATATATATATATGTATATATATGTGTGTGTGTGTGTGTGTGTGTGTGACCGTGCACCTCACAACGAACATAAAATCGCACACACTGATTTTGCGTGAGGACTGAAAATAAGTGAAATGGGTCAACCTAGCCGAACTTGACTTTTTCATATTTTCTAAAAGAGCGGGTCTTCTTTTACAATATGCTAAAATTTGGTATCATAAAACGGGCAGGAAAGTGTGTGTGTGTTTTTTTTTAGCAGTTTATCTCGAACATTTTTGGTAGAATAGTGTGATTAGGTGCGTCTTCAGAATCCCTTTTTCATTTCTGAAAAACCTTGTCCACACTCTTCACTTTCAACTCTAATAACCTTTGAAAGGATAGTGGTACTGCTTTGAAAGTTGGTATTAATTATGGACAGAATGTGTTAATGAGGCATGCTTCATTTCAGTTTAAGCTGATAATTCCTTCATTGTTGGTACTCTTGTGGTTTACTTCCTGTTTTTTTGTCCCATTCATGGCACAGTCAGCACGGTTTGGTAAAGATTAACCCTATAAAGCCCAAGCTATTCTGACCCCTGCCAGGCCCAAGGGGGGGGGGGGATGTGCCCCCCTATATAACTTCTTTATTATATGATGTATGACCGTCATATTTGGCACATGGGTAGAGCAACTCGTATTTTACATGAGCAAATATTTGAAACTTCTCAAGGTCATCCACTGAGGGCGCTGTTTACCAAAATATAAAGAAATACATAGGAAATACGCCAAAATCATGTTTTTTTCTGTTTATTTCTTTATCCCCAGTATATATCTTTTTTTTTATATCAAACATTTTCATATTTACCACAAACGAAAAGCAAGTCAGCCTTCAATGTTTGTTATGGTTGATATTTCTCAAGGTCAACACATGGGGGCGCTATTCATTACAATATAAAGAAATATATAAAACCTATAATGTATTGCTTGGAATGAATACATATATTGGTATTGCATTTCATATTTCCAAAATATTGTAATTTTGAGTTTGCAGATTGATAATATGATAAACAAATGATATTACAGGCACAGCTTGTGTGAAAATAACACAAAATAAAAGGGTAGTCTTTGGAAAATGCTGTATTTTCAATTATTTTTATTATATCTATTGTCTGATGCCTATGTCGTATAGAAAATAAAGGTAATAATAACAAAACCATTTCAGGGTAATTCACAACCATAATTCCTTCACCCTTTGGTTCTTCAGCAAATAACAGCCAAGAAAAAAACCCATTTCATCCATTATTATACTATTAAGTGAAATTGGAACAGAAAAATCATGCAAAATCTGACGAACATGGTTGTCAGTATATGGTTGCCATGGCAAGCAGCAATATCGGACATAGCTAAATTATATATCAAAATGTGCGCAATAAGATTTTAGGAAAAGTCACCAAATTTGGTTGAAATCGGGTAAAGGGTATAGGAGCGGCAAACTAAAATATGGTAGGGGAGGGCACAATGTGCCCCCCTTGGGCTTTATAGGGTTAAGGGCTTAAATAGACACTGTCCTTCAGAGCCTCTTTTCTCAGTTCACACTTTTCCTGAGTTTGTGCTTTCTTTCCGATATTTAGATAGATTAGGAGAGTCCATTTGATTTGAGTTACACATTATTTTAAAGCTTAAAGTCTGTTCTTTCAGAATATGGTCTTAACTAAGAATTTATGTCTGGCGACTTTTTGTTTGTTTTGAGGTGCAGGGTCACACACACATATCTATATAATATATATATATATATATATATATATTATATATATATATATATATATATATATATATATACTCCTAGATAGGTCATTTGGAAGACATTTCCATTTCTTTTATATGCAAATTTTAAAATACATGTTCAATGGCAATTTACGCAATGGAGACACGAAAATTGTCTCCTTAATGACCAGTTGTCTCCCTAATGAAGACACTTCCCCCCAATATGTCTCCCTAAGGTGCCAACTAGGGATATATATATATATATATATATATATATATATATATATATATATATATATATATGTGACCGTGCACCTCAAAACGAACATAAAGTCGCACACACTGATTTTGCGTGAGGACTGAAAATAAGTGAAATGGGTCAACCTACCCGAACTTGACTTTTTCATATTTTCTGAAAGAGTGGGTCTTCTTTAACATTATGCTAAAATTTGGTATCATAAAAGGGGCAGGAAAGTGTGTTTTTTAGCAGTTTATCTCGAACATTTTTGGTAGAATAGTGTGATTAGGTGTTTCTTTTAATAGAATCCCTTTTTCATTTCTGAAAAAACCTTGTCCACAGTCTTCACTTTCAACTCCAATGACTTTTGAAAGGATAGTGCTACTGCTTTGAAATTTGGCATTAATTATGGACAGAATGTGTTAATGAGGCATGCTAAATTTCAGTTTATTCTGATGATCCCTTCATTGTTGTCACTCTGGTAGTTTACTTCCTGTTTTTTGTCTCATTCATCGCACAGCCAGCACGGTTTGGTAAAGATTAAGCGCTTGAATAGACACCGTACTTCAGAGCCCCTTTTCTCAGTTCACACTTTTCCTGAGTTTGTGATTTCTTTCCAATATTTAGATAGGTTAGGAGAGTCCATTTGATTTGAGTTATACATCATTTTAAAGCTTAAAGTCTGCTCTTTCAGAATATTGTCTTAACTAAAAATTCATGTCTGGCGACTTTTTGTTTGTTTTGAGGTGCAGTGTCACATATATGTAATACATACATGCATATACATATAAAGTCATCAGCCGGTGAGCACTGCGACCAAAAACATATAGGGGGGAGCGGTGCCCCTATATCCGTCAACCCACGAGGAAAAGAAAAGAAGAGCTTCCGCAAAAGTTACTAAGCAAACTCAGAAAATTATGGTGTAATCTGATGTAAATGTGTTCTATGTACATGAACACTATTATGATGTAATCAATGATATTTGACATTTGCGGCTGACGCGTTATGACATTTGCGAGTAAATCTGAGATCAACCTTCATCCACCCACCAAGTTTCATCCCATTATAACAGACAGACGGACAGGCAGACCAGGGGCGTCGGGGAAGAGTCTCTTCCCACAGCCCTGGACAGACAAACTTTCATGACATCATACTATATTATAGTATGTATTGATTGACTATTTTTCATTAATTTAATGCAGGCAATTAGTTTTGACATCTGTGGTTGATGTGTTATGACATTTGTGGTAATTTTGACATTGGTGGTTGACGTGTTATGACATTTCTGGTAATTTTGACATTTGTGGACGATTTCTTCATTAGCGGGCTCTACACCCTTTCTCCTTCGCCAACTTGTAGTCAAGGAGCCACGCTGAAGGTTACTGAGCATACCAAACACTATCCTTGTGTGTATTATCCCTGTGCGCGTTGCATTCTCTACCCGATTAAGAAAAATGCAAAATAGAAGAATGTAATTAAAGCCTGGAATAGGATTTCATGAAACCGGTATCACTAAAATGTTCACCTCTACACACACTAAGCATGGATGGAAAAGGTCATGGGCGCGATCACATATTTTGATCAAAAAAAAAAAAAATGAATGTACGAAACAATTGTTTGGATGACAATAGCATGAGAGAAAATTAATTCATATATCATGCCAATTTGATTGCTCGAAATGTTACATAGAAAGTCGTGCTGTTTTTTCCTTTTTTTTTGGGGGGGGGGATGGTGGACTCGGAAAGTTTTTTTTTTTTTTTCAGTCCGTTACTCCATTGGTAAGAATATCATAATATTTACTGTGTTTTGAAGATTTCTCTCCATGATTTCAGGGATTTGTCGAGATCTTTTCAATTTCCCATTTCTCTTTTTTTTTTTTTCGGTAGAGTTATGTAGCAAAGTAGTGATTGACTGAATAGTGTGAAGTTATATAGATGGAACTGATTTCTACTTAGCGTTTAGATATAAACGAAAGAAAAACTTGAAATCTCAGAGAAAAGAACATTCAGAGTGTTGATCATTCAACTCATACCTGCTGTGACATGAGAAGTTGCAACGGCCGCGGATGTATCATCGCGCCCTGTACTAGAAGTAGCGGTCTCCTTCGTGGTTGTCTGAACCGTCGACATCCACTCCGTCGTCGACCCGGAGTGAGTACTTGACCTGGTCCCGTCGGGTGTGCTTTCAGACACCATCCTCGTAGTGGCTGACTGGCCCGTCTCACGGAGACCCTCTTTCTGTGTTGCAGAAGTCAGTGTTGGAGAAGAGGTGTTCCTCTCAACTGTGATCCCAGATGATCCATGGCTGGTAGATTCTGACCACTTGTCTGTCGGCGTACCTGCGCCGAAAACATTATATATATATATATATATATATATATGTGACCGTGCACCTCAAAACGAACATAAAATCGCACACACTGATTTTGCGTGAGGACTGAAAATAAGTGAAATGGGTCAACCTAGCCGAACTTGACTTTTTCATATTTTCTAAAAGAGCGGGTCTTCTTTTACATTATGCTAAAATTTGGTATCATAAAACGGGCAGGAAAGTGTGTTTTTTTTTTTAGCAATTTATCTCGAACATTTTTGGTAGAATAGTGTGATTAGGTGCGTCTTCAGAATCCCTTTTTCATTTCTGAAAAACCTTGTCCACACTCTTCACTTTCAACTCTAATAACCTTTGAAAGGATAGTGCTACTGCTTTGAAAGTTGGTATTAATTATGGACAGAATGTGTTAATGAGGCATGCTTAATTTCAGTCTAAGCTGATAATTCCTTCATTGTTGGTACTCTGGTGGTTTACTTCCTGTTTTTTTGTCCCATTCATGGCACAGCCAGCACGGTTTGGTAAAGATTAACCCTATAAAGCCCAAGCTATTTTGACCCCTGCCATTCCCAAGGGGGGGGGGGGGGGGGGGATGTGCCCCCCTATATAACTTCTTTATTATTATGATGTATGACCGTCATATTTGGCACATATGTAGAGCAACTCATATTCTACATGATCAAACATTTGAAATTTCTCAAGGTCATCCACTGAGGGCGCTGTTTACCAAAATGTAAAGAAATACATAGGAAATACGCTAAAATCATGTTTTTTTTCTGTTTATTTCTTTATCCCCAGTATATATCTTTTTTTTTTTTTAATATCAATCATTTTCATATTTACCACAAAGGAAAAGCAAGTCAGCCTTCAATGTTTGTATTGGTTGACATTTCTCAAGGTCAACACATGGGGGCGCTATTCATTACAATATAAAGAAATATATAAAACCTATAATGTATTGCTTGGAATGAATACATATATTGGTATTGCATTTCATATTTCCAAAATATTGTAATTTTGAGCTTGCAGATTGATAATATGATAAACAAAATATTACAGGCACAGCTTGTGTGAAAATAACACAAAATAATTAAGGGGTTTAGTCTTTGGAAGATGCTGTATTTTCAATTATTTTTTATTATATCTATTGTTTGATGCCTACGTCGTATAGAAAATAAAGGAAATAATAAGAAAACCATTTCGGGGTAATTCACAACCATAATTCCTTCACCCTTTGGTTCTTCAGCAAATTACAGCCAAGAAAAAACCCATTTCATCCATTATTATACTATTAAGTGAAATTGGAACAGAAAATCATGCAAAATCTGACGAACATGGTTGTCAGTTAATGGTTGCCATGGCAACCAGCAATATCGGACATAGCTATATTATATATCAAAATGTGCGCAATAAGATTTTAGGAAAAGTCACCAAATTTGGTTGAAATCGGGTAAAGGGTATAGGAGCGGCAAACGAAAATATGGTAGGGGGGCACAATGTGCCCCCCCCCCCTTGGGCTTTATAGGGTTAAGGGCTTAAATAGACGCTGTCCTTCAGAGCTTTTTTTCTCAGTTCACACTTTTCCTGAGTTTGTGCTTTCTTTCCGATATTTAGATAGATTAGGAGAGTCCATTTGATTTGAGTTACACATTATTTTAAAGCTTAAAGTCTGTTCTTTCAGAATATGGTCTTAACTAAGAATTTATGTCTGGCGACTTTTTGTTTGTTTTGAGGTGCAGGGTCACACACACACACACACACACACACACACACACACACACATATATATATATATATATATATATATATATATACAATACATACATGCATATAGATATAAAGTCATCAGCCGGTGAGCACTGCGACCAAAAACATATAGGGGGGAGCGGTGCCCCTATATCCGTCAACCCACGAGGAAAAGAAAAGAAGAGCTTCCGCAAAAGTTACTAAGCGAACTCAGAAAATTATGGTGTAATCTGATGTAAATGTGTTCTATGTACATGAACACTATTATGATGTAATCAATGAGATTTGACATTTGCGGCTGACGCGTTATGACATTTGTGGGTAAATCTGAGATCAACCTTCATCCACCCACCAAGTTTCATCCCATTATAACAGACAGACGGACAGACAGACCAGGGGCGTCGGGGAAAAGTCTCTTCCCACCGCCCTGGACAGACAAACTTTCATGACATCATACTATTATTATAGTATGTATTGATTGACTATTTTTCATTAATTTAATGCAGGCAATTAGTTTTGACATCTGTGGTTGATGTGTTATGACATTTGTGGTAATATTGACATTTTTGGTTGACGAGTTATGACATTTCTGGTAATTTTGACATTTGTGGACAATTTCTACAGGGCTCTACACCCTTTCTCCTTCGCCAACTTGTAGTCAAGGAGCCACGCTGAAGGTAACTGAGCATACCAAACACTATCCTTGTGTGTAATATCCCTGTGCGCGTTGCATTCTCTACCCGATTAAGAAAAATGCAAAATAGAACAATGTAATTAAAGCCTGGAATAGGATTTCATGAAACCGGTATCACTAAAATGTTCACCTCTACACACACTAAGCATGGATGGAAAAGGTCATGGGCGCGATCACATATTTTGATCAAAAAAAAAAATGAATGTACGAAACAATTGTTTGGATGACAATAGCATTAGAGAAAATTAATTCATATATCATGCCAATTTGATTGCTCGAAATGTTACATAGAAAGTCGTGTTGTTTTTTCCTTTTTTGGGGGGGGGGGGATGGTGGACTCGGAAAGTTTTTTTTTTTTTTTTTTTCAGTCCGTTACTCCATTGGTAAGAATATCATAATATTTACTGTGTTTTGAAGATTTCTCTCCATGATTCCAGGGATTTGTCGAGATCTTTTCAATTTCCCATTTCTCTTTTTTTTTTCGGTAGAGTTATGTAGCAAAGTAGTGATTGACTGAATAGTGTGAAGTTATATAGATGGAACTGATTTCTACTTAGCGTTTAGATATAAACGAAAGAAAAACTTGAAATCTCAGAGAAAAGAACATTCAGAGTGTTGATCATTCAACTCATACCTGCTGTGACATGAGAAGTTGCAACGGCCGCAGATGTATCATCGCGCCCTGTACTAGAAGTAGCGGTCTCCTTCGTGGTTGTCTGAACCGTCGACATCCACTCCGTCGTCGACCCGGAGTGACTACTTGACCTGGTCCCGTCGGGTGTGCTTTCAGACACCATCCTCGTAGTGGCTGACTGGCCCGTCTCACGGAGACCCTCTTTCTGTGTTGCAGAAGTCAGTGTTGGAGTAGAGGTGTTCCTCTCAACTGTGATCCCAGATGATCCATCGCTGGTAGATTCTGACCACTTGTCTGTCGGCGTACCTGCGCCGAAAACATTATATATATATATATATATATATATATATATATATATATATATATATATGTGTGTGTGTGTGTGTGTGACCGTGCACCTCAAAACGAACATAAAATCGCACACACTGATTTTGCGTGAGGACTGAAAATAAGTGAAATGGGTCAACCTAGCCGAACTTGACTTTTTCATATTTTCTAAAAGAGCGGGTCTTCTTTTACATTATGCTAAAATTTGGTATCATAAAACGGGCAGGAAAGTGTGTTTTTTTTTAGCAATTTATCTCGAACATTTTTGGTAGAATAGTGTGATTAGGTGCGTCTTCAGAATCCCTTTTTCATTTCTGAAAAACCTTGTCCACACTCTTCACTTTCAACTCTAATAACCTTTGAAAGGATAGTGCTACTGCTTTGAAAGTTGGTATTAATTATGGACAGAATGTGTTAATGAGGCATGCTTAATTTCAGTCTAAGCTAATAATTCCTTCATTGTTGGTACTCTGGTGGTTTACTTCCTGTTTTTTTGTCCCATTCATGGCACAGCCAGCACGGTTTGGTAAAGATTAACCCTATAAAGCCCAAGCTATTTTGACCCCTGCCATTCCCAAGGGGGGGGGGGGGGGGATGTGCCCCCCTATATAACTTCTTTATTATATGATGTATGACCGTCATATTTGGCACATATGTAGAGCAACTCATATTCTACATGATCAAACATTTGAAATTTCTCAAGGTCATCCACTGAGGGCGCTGTTTACCAAAATATAAAGAAATACATAGGAAATACGCTAAAATCATGTTTTTTTTTTCTGTTTATTTCTTTATCCCCAGTATATATCTTTTTTTTTTTTTTAATATCAATCATTTTCATATTTACCACAAAGGAAAAGCAAGTCAGCCTTCAATGTTTGTTATTGGTTGACATTTCTCAAGGTCAACACATGGGGGCGCTATTCATTACAATATAAAGAAATATATAAAACCTATAATGTATTGCTTGTAATGAATACATATATTGGTATTGCATTTCATATTTCCAAAATATTGTAATTTTGAGCTTGCAGATTGATAATAAAGATAAACAAAATATTACAGGCACAGCTTGTGTGAAAATAACACAAAATAATTAAGGGGTTTAGTCTTTGGAAAATGCTGTATTTTCAATTATTTTTATTATATCTATTGTTTGATGCCTACGTCGTATAGAAAATAAAGGAAATAATAAGAAAACCATTTCGGGGTAATTCACAACCATAATTCCTTCACCCTTTGGTTCTTCAGCAAATTACAGCCAAGAAAAAACCCATTTCATCCATTATTATACTATTAAGTGAAATTGGAACAGAAAATCATGCAAAATCTGACGAACATGGTTGTCAGTTAATGGTTGCCATGGCAACCAGCAATATCGGACATAGCTATATTATATATCAAAATGTGCGCAATAAGATTTTAGGAAAAGTCACCAAATTTGGTTGAAATCGGGTAAAGGGTATAGGAGCGGCAAACGAAAATATGGTAGGGGGGCACAATGTGCCCCCCCCCCTTGGGCTTTATAGGGTTAAGGGCTTAAATAGACGCTGTCCTTCAGAGCTTTTTTTCTCAGTTCACACTTTTCCTGAGTTTGTGCTTTCTTTCCGATATTTAGATAGATTAGGAGAGTCCATTTGATTTGAGTTACACATTATTTTAAAGCTTAAAGTCTGTTCTTTCAGAATATGGTCTTAACTAAGAATTTATGTCTGGCGAGTTTTTGTTTGTTTTGAGGTGCAGGGTCACACACACACACACACACACACACACACATATATATATATATATATATATATATATATATATATATATATATATATATATATACAATACATACATGCATATATAGATATAAAGTCATCAGCCGGTGAGCACTGCGACCAAAAACATATAGGGGGGAGCGGTGCCCCTATATCCGTCAACCCACGAGGAAAAGAAAAGAAGAGCTTCCGCAAAAGTTACTAAGCGAACTCAGAAAATTATGGTGTAATCTGATGTAAATGTGTTCTATGTACATGAACACTATTATGATGTAATCAATGAGATTTGACATTTGCGGCTGACGCGTTATGACATTTGCGGGTAAATCTGAGATCAACCTTCATCCACCCACCAAGTTTCATCCCATTATAACAGACAGACGGACAGACAGACCAGGGGCGTCGGGGAAGAGTCTCTTCCCACCGCCCTGGACAGACAAACTTCCATGACATCATACTATTATTATAGTATATATTGATTGACTATTTTTCATTAATTTAATGCAGGCAATTAGTTTTGACATCTGTGGTTGATGTGTTATGACATTTGTGGTAATATTGACATTTGTGGTTGACGTGTTATGACATTTCTGGTAATTTTGACATTTGTGGACGATTTCTACAGGGCTCTACACCCTTTCTCCTTCGCCAACTTGTAGTCAAGAAGCCACGCTGAAGGTAACTGAGCATACCAAACACTATCCTTGTGTGTATTATCCCTGTGCGCGTTGCTATCTCTACCCGATTAAGAAAAATGCAAAATAGAACAATGTAATTGAAGCCTGGAATAGGATTTCATGAAACCGGTATCACTAAAATGTTCACCTCTACACACACTAAGCATGGATGGAAAAGGTCATGGGCGCGATCACATATTTTGATCAAAAAAAAAAAAAAAATGAATGTACGAAACAATTGTTTGGATGACAATAGCATTAGAGAAAATTAATTCATATATCATGCCAATTTGATTGCTCGAAATGTTACATAGAAAGTCGTGTTGTTTTTTCCTTTTTTTTGGGGGGGGGATGGTGGACTCGGAAAGTTTTTTTTTTTTTTTTCAGTCCGTTACTCCATTGGTAAGAATATCATAATATTTACTGTGTTTTGAAGATTTCTCTCCATGATTCCAGGGATTTGTCGAGATCTTTTCAATTTCCCATTTCTCTTTTTTTTTTTCGGTAGAGTTATGTAGCAAAGTAGTGATTGACTGAATAGTGTGAAGTTATATAGATGGAACTGATTTCTACTTAGCGTTTAGATATAAACGAAAGAAAAACTTGAAATCTCAGAGAAAAGAACATTCAGAGTGTTGATCATTCAACTCATACCTGCTGTGACATGAGAAGTTGCAACGGCCGCAGATGTATCATCGCGCCCTGTACTAGAGGTAGCGGTGTCCTTCGTGGTTGTCTGTACCGTCGACATCCACTCCGTCGTCGACCCGGAGTGAGTACTTGACCTGGTCCCGTCGGATGTGCTTTCAGACACCATCCTCGTAGTGGCTGACTGGCCCGTCTCACGGAGACCCTCTTTCTGTGTTACAGAAGTCAGTGTTGGAGAAGAGGTGTTCCTCTCAACTGTGATCCCAGATGATCCATCGCTGGTAGATTCTGACCACTTGTCTGTCGGCGTACCTGCGTGGAAAACATTTTAATAATTTATGTTGTTCAACAATTATAACTGCCGATTTCACCCATTCATTATCATAAATCATATCTTACTTATCTGTATCTGTTCTTCTGGAATACGTGTAACATATTTTTCCATACATGACCCTGCACGCCAATACTAAGAAAAAGATTTTAGATAAAGACCGATTCTGAAAGAAAGGACTTTAAGCTTCAAATTGTGTACAACTTAATTCAAATGGACTCTACCAACTTATCTAATTAAAGAAAGTAAATCCTCTGGAAGAGTGAGTGATAGGCCCTATACTGAGAAAAGACGCTGCGAAGTAGAGGACCTATTTAAGCACTTCATCTCTACCAGGTCGTGCTCTGCGATAAATGGGGGGGGGGGGGCATTTTTTTAAGACTATGGACATTTGAATGTCATGATATGTATTGATTGACTATTTTTCATTAATTTAATGCAGGCAATTAGTTTTGACATCTGTGGTTGATATGTTATGACATTTGTGGTAATTTTGACATTATAATTTGTGGTTGACGTGTTATGACATTTCTGGTAATTTTGACATTTTTGGACGATTTCTACATTTGTGGGCTCTACACCCTTTCTCCTTTGCCAACTTGTAGTCAAGGAGCCACGCTGAAGGTAACTGAGCATACCAAACATTATCCTTGTGTGTATTATCCCTGTGCGCGTTGCATTCTCTCCCCGATTAAGAAAAATGCAAAATAGAACAATGTAATTAAAGCCTGGAATAGGATTTCATGAAACCGGTATCACTAAAATGTTCACCTCTACACACACTAAGCATGGATGGAAAAGGTCATGGGCGCGATCACATATTTTGATCAAAAAAAAAAAAAAAGAATGTACGAAACAATTATTTCGATGACAATAGCATTAGAGAAAATTAATTCATATATCATGCGAATTTGATTGCTCGAAATGTTACATAGAAAGTCGTTTTTTTTTTTTTGTTTTTTTTTTTTTTTGTTTTTTTCGGGGGGGGGGAGGGTGGACTCGGAAAGTTTCTTTTTTTTTTCAGTCCGTTACTCCCACCCCACCTTTCGAAACATTCCGCTGATGAACACCCTTTGCTCTGTAGTTAGTAGTCTAGCGGGCGACGTATTTTTAGCCTAAATCAGTGATTGGCAGTCAATAGAGGGCGCGACGATGTGGAAGTCAAGTTGACTAAAAATCCGTCTAGTAAGAAACCTCGGAATAGAGGCGTGGAACCGGGTGTGGCAAAACAGTTGTCAGTCGTCAACTCTCGAAGTTTTATTGGCAGAGCATCGGATGTCAATTAAAACACGTCGAAGAACCCGAATAAATGTTATTGGAGTAAAGTCTACTTGATATTTACTTCAATTGTACGTTTTGGAAATGTATTTGATATCACCACTCCCCTTTATTATTTTTAACCTTGAGTTACCATATATTTTTGTATTAAACTTTGTATGATATTTGATATGATATGATATATGAAATGTTATCTTCATCAATTACAAAACTACAGGAAGCACAAATTTGATATGAACTCATTATAGATTGTGTACATATTCATCGTTCACGTCATGTTGACTACTTGTTTCAACATTGATATGCAGGAGCCAGGGGAACTGCATGGCTTTATCATTATTTCCTTACCTACTCTGTTTAAAAAAAAAATCATAAAGAGAGATAATAATAGCTATAAAGATTTCTTTGCAACCCCATTTCATTTGTAAGAATATTATAATAATTACTGTGTTTTGAAGATTTCTCTCCATGATTCCAGTGATTTGTCGAGATCTTTTCAATTTCCCATTTCTCTTCTTTTTTTTTTTTCGGTAGAGTTATGTAGGAAAGTAGTGATTGACTGAATAGTGTGAAGTTATATAGATGGAACTGATTTCTACTTAGCGTTTAGATATAAATGAAAGAAAGACTTGAAATCTCAGAGAAAAGAACATTCAGAGTGTTGATCATTCAACTCATACCTGCTGTGACAGGAGAATTTGCAACGGCCGCAGGTGTATCAGCGCGCCCTGTACTAGAGGTAGCGGTCTCCTTCGTGGTTGTCTGAACCGTCGACATCCACTCCGTCGTCGACCCGGAGTGAGTACTTGACCTGGTCCCGTCGGGTGTGCTTTCAGACACCATCCTCGTAGTGGCTGACTGGCCCGTCTCACGGAGACCCTCTTTCTGTGTTACAGAAGTCAGAGTTGGAGAAGAGGTGTTCCTCTCAACTGTGATCCCAGATGATCCATCGCTGGTAGATTCTGACCACTTGTCTGTCGGCGTACCTGCGTGGAAAACATTTTAATAATTATGTTGTTCAACAATTATAACTGCCGATTTCACCCATTCATTATCATAAATCATATCTTACTTATCTGTATCTGTTCTTCTGGAGTACGTGTAACATGATATTTTTCCATACATGACCCTGCACGCCAGTACTAAGAAAAAGAATTTAGATAAAGACCGATTCTGAAAGAAAGGACTTTAAGCTTCAAATTGTGTACAACTTAATTCAAATGGACTGTACCAACTAATCTAATTAAAGAAAGTAAATCCTCTGGAAAAGTGAGTGAAAGGCCCTATAATGAGAAAAGACGCTGCGAAGTAGAGGACCTATTTAAGCACTTCATCTCTACCAGGTCGTGCTCTGCTATAAATGGGGGGGGGGGGGGCAGGGTTAAAACAATCAGTGAATGAATAAATGAACGATAATATAAGTTGACATCATGGCTGCAATATCAACAATTTCTAATTAAAAACTGATACCAATTTTCAGTGATAGCGTCATCTTTTAAAACATGTTTTAGAACACAATGTGAAGGCGGTGAATTCTAATATAAATACACATCAATATATCATTATGCACCTTAAACTGCCGATTTCTCGTATTGATGACATGTTCAAGGAATAATGGTAATTAAAAGGAAAAGAAAAGAAACATAAACTATCCATACGCGCATATATGACAAAGTATCTCCTGACCATGCAACTTATTAATTGAGATAGTAAAGAGAAATATCTTGAACATAACTACCGAGAGAATACAATTATGACATGAATCTATTTTAAGAAAAGAAAAAAAAAAACAATAAAGAAAGAAAGAAAGACATGTCTGGCATACAGGCATTCTCCTCAGTGTTATGATAATATAAACACAGGTATACATTATTTAACCTTACCTATTATGATTATAATCACACAGGTTAAACTATTAAAATTAATGTTAAGCCCATTCCACTAATAAAAGGGGAAATTTGACATTAGACGTAATGTATGCCTACATGTCAAGAAAGTAGAATGCAAAAATGAATGCTGGTAGGTAGCCTTATTTCTCTATTTGTAATCAAATTGGAGAGGGCGACTTTTTTTTCCGTTTGTTTTCAAAGCTCCTTGGGCGTCCGGTGCGATGTCAATTCCTAGATAAAGATAATGATTAATTCCTAGTGAGCGACATCAAACACCTATTTCGAGATTGAAAGAAAGAGCTTATTCTTTGCTTAGTCTTACCTAATTCACAGACGTCTCCGTTAAACCCCTCAGTACAGTGGCAGTCGAAATTAGTCTTGGTTTCCTCGCAAACGCCATTCTGGCACGGCTTTTTCCAGCAATCTGTTTGATTAAATTGATTAACGTTTTCAAGCTTACACTCACAAATAATTATAGGCTAACACCATTCATGTTATGAGAGTAATTATTTAGATAATGATAATGATGATAACTGTAATGATAATAATTGCAATAATAGTAATAATAGTAATAATAATAATCATACTAATGATAATGCTGCTACTACTACTACTACTACTACTACTACCACTATAAACTACTACTGCTACTACTACTCCTACTAATAATAATCATCATAGTAATAATGATAATACTAATACTACTACTAATACTACTACTAACACTACTACTAATAACAATAATGATAATAATTATATCAATGATAACACTGATGAAAATAAAATGATGATGATAATAACAATAATAAAGATAAGATAATAGCTAGTGTTCGTATAGTGCATACCAGACATGTTAAGAATAAAGTGCTCTTTACAAAATTTACCTAATGACTGGATACCATTGGGAATTCAAATTACCTAAGTATCGCAACTGTGTGAATCATTTGATTTTCCTTTACACGTGTAATTTGTAGAAATTCTGAAAATTTCACAAACATTTACTCATGAGAATCAAATGTAAATGTGACCGTGCGCCTCAAAACTAACATAAAGTCGCACACACTGATTTTGCGTGAGGACTGAACTGAAAATAGGTGAAATGGGTCAACCTAGCCGAACTTGACTTTTTCATATTTTCTGAAAGAGCGGGTCTTCTTTTACATTATGCTAAAATTTGGTATCATAAAACGGGCAGGAAAGTGTACTTTTTTAGCAGTTTATCTCGAACATTTTTGGTAGAATGGTGTGATTAGGTGTGTCTTTAGAATCCCTTTTACATTTCTGAAAAACCTTGTCCAAACTCTTCACTTTCAACTCTAATAACTTTTAAAAGGATAGTGCTACTGCTCTGAAAGTTGGCATTAATTATGGACAGAATGTGTTAATGAGGCATGCTTAATTTCAGTTTAATCTGATAATCCCTTCATTGTTGTTACTCTGGTGGTTTACTTTCTGTTTTTTGTCCCATTCATTGCACAGCCAGCTTGGTTTGGTAAAGATTAAGGGCTTGAATAGACACTGTACTTCAGAGCCTCTTTTCTCAGTTCACACTTTTCCTGAGTTTTTGCTTTCTTTCCGATATTTAGATAAGTTAGGAGAGTCCATTTGATTTGAGTTATACATCATTTTAAAGCTTAAAGTCTACTCTTTCAGAATATGGTCTTAACTAAAAATTCATGTCTGGCGACTTTTTGTTTGTTTTGAGGTGCAGGGTCACAAATGATAACATTTATCGATTTTTATTATTTTTTTTTTTGCTAGTGTGTTTGCCATTCGAATCGAAAATCGCGTCATTTAAAGTCGGAAAAAAAGAAGCGCCATAAAGGTGGTCTATCTAATATATTGTTCGATCATTAAATACTAATTTTTTTTTAATTATTCAGTATTTAATAATGCACTGCAAAATGAAGTTAAAAATCAGTCCTAATACGAAGAAGGACATTTTTGAGCGAACAAAATTGAATTTTGAATTTCTAAATAAGTTTGTTGAATATTGTGTCAGCGGCCATCCATAAGGAAAGAGCCAATAACACCACTGAAGAACTGGGAGGACATTTTACTTAGCAGAACACTCTGTCAGGTCGCCAGGGTAACGTCGACGCTACCAATTTAGAAAAGTGTTTTGGTTGGTCGAGCTACATCCACACCTAAATCTCATGATGCGTCGACAGTCAGGAAAATGCTATCTCATTTCATTCCATTTATTTCACTTCTTATACAGGCGTAATAGTCATTTGAATACACAAACGAACACAAACTCAATACAAAATTGCAAGCAAAGAAAATACTCAGAGTTGAAAAGTGATATATGTTATGTTTGATATGACAATTACAGGATAAAACAATGACCAATTTCCAACAAAGAAAACATGAAAAATCGAATATGATATATACTGGGCGTTACAAAAAAACTTTTCCCACTTTTGATGCTTAATAATTCCAAAACTATACATCAGATAACACTGTCATTGATATGATTAATATCTGAATAGTATAAAATATTTGGAGGTGATTTGAATATGAAAGCATGAATCAGTTTCATTAAATCCACGATTAATTTCAAAGTTAAGTTCCACATTTGTGTCAAATTTGAACCCTGTGTACAAAATTTAACTTTACACAGGAACCAATGATGTGTACGTGAGTGTGTGCTTACAATGTGCTGAAAAATAGGCGTCAATACCACGAGTGCCACATTTTCTGTCGTTCAAAAACTCTTAACCTTCAAAAAGCCATGCCGTTCACTATTCTGTCAGCATTGTTATAATAAAAAAAAGGTATACAGTTTTCCAGGTCAAATATCCGCAATAGCAGATCAAGCGTCACATTAGGTAATTCAAATGTCAATAGGGAAATCAAATGTCCACCTTAATAGCGAACCAATATCCTGTAAGGTAAGTAAGATGTTAATAGGCATGTCAAATATTCACACAATGTAAATTATCGCGTCACCTAAGGTCAATGAGGCCATATCGCGTCATTCATAGGTGATTCAGATGCCACTTAAGTAATTTAGATATTAGTTGACTCCAAAACACAGCAAAGATATCTTTCTCAAGAATATGACATCCTGATGAACATTAGCAGGCGTAGACAATTGCGTTTTCATTCAGAGACATTCTGCCATGACTTTAATAAAAACAAAGCGAGTCTCACTCATTTTTTCCTTTTTCTGAAGAACATTATTTTTATCTAGGGAATTCAGAAGAGTGTTGAAACATTAATTTAAAAGTTTGAAACTTGAGAAGCAATTTTGCATTTTCAGTAATATGACAGGTAAATAAATTATCTATGAACTGCACGAAAATGAACAAAATAATTATATCACGTTTTCATCTGGTGATGCAAGAGAGTTAAGAATCATTTTCAAGAAGAGTGACTTCCTGTATTTTGTTCTGACCAAGAAAGTAAATAGTTCGAGCCTGAACAGTTCTATTCTTAAAATCTATGAGATATGCGATGGAATTCTTATCATTAGATTCACAAATATTTTCTTTTTCGGTATTTTTTTGTAGGTGTGCAAAGATTTCAATGAATTTCATATTTCTTGCTATTGTAGTCTGGCATTTGATGTATGGATATTGCTCCAGTCATTTGGATACTTATTTGGCTATGCGACATTTAAACTGCCTAGTCTGATTTTGACATGTGCTACATGGACATTCCGTACCTATATGGACATTTGAACTGCCTATTGCTAACTGTATTGTGGTGTGGACATTCATTCATCTCTCTTACAATGTACATGGACATTTGAACAATGCGTTTGAGCCAGTAGACATTTCACTTGGAAACATGTCCTAAACGATACAATTACATTTATGTGAAATAATGATTTTGTAATTCAAAAAAGCACTGTATTTGTAGGTAATATTCATTTGAAAACATTGTTTGACATTGGTTTTCCAGAGCATTATTCTTTGTAATATTTTGCTATGCAACATTTGAACTGCATTGTCTCTTGTCTGATACGATGCAGACATTTCATACCTAAGTGGACATTTGAATTGTCTAATTTGATACCATATTCTGTCATGATCATTTATTCAGCTGTATGGACATTGGAACTACCTATATGACATTTGGTTTATCTCGGTGGATATTTGACCTGGAAAACCTGAATATGTATATATATATATATATATATATATATATATATCTATATATATATATATATATATATATATATATATATATATACATACATATATACATACATGTATATACATATAAAGTCATCAACGGGTGAGCACTGCGACCAAAAACATATGGGGGGGGGGAGCGGTGCCCCTATATCCGTCAACCCATGAGGAAAAGAAAAGAAGAGCTTCCGCAAAAGTTACTAAGTGAACTCAGAAAATTATGGTGTAATCTGATGTAAATGTGTGCTATGTACATGAACACTATTATAATGTAATCAATGAGTTTTGACATTTGCGGCTGACGCGTTATGACATTTGCGAGTAAATCTGAGATCAACCTTCATCCACACACCAAGTTTCATCCCATTATAACAGACAGACGGACAGACAGACCAGGGGCGTCGGGGAAGAGTCTCTTCCCACCTCCCTGGACAGACAAACTTTGATGACATCATATAGTATGACTAACTATTTTTCATTAATTTAATGCAGGCAATTAGTTTTGACATTTGTGGTTGATGTGTTATGACATTTGTGGTAATTTTGACATTTGTGGACGATTAATATTTCTACATTTGTGGGCTCTACACCCTTTCTCCTTCGCCAACTTTTTGTCAAGGAGCCACGCTGAAGGTAAATGACCATATCAAACACTATCCTTGTGTGTATCATCCCTGTGCGCGTTGCATTCTCTACGTGATTAAGGAAAAATGCAAAATAGAGCAATGTACACCCTAATATTTTCCCCAGCAAGACATTACGCTATCAATGAAAAAAAAAAAATTATATCGCACGTAACACATTCAAAATAAGATAAAACACCATTTTTTTTTTTCTGATTTGAGTTCTTTCAATGATTGTAATTAAAGCCTGGAATAGGATTTCATGAAACCGGTATCACTAAAATGTTCACCTCTACACACACTAAGTATGAATGGAAAAGGTCATGGGGGCGATCACATATTTTGATTCAAATAAAAAAATAAAATGAATGTACGAAAAAATTTGGATGGCAATAGCATTAGAGAAAATTAATTCATATATCGTGCCAATTTCATTGCTCGAAATGTTACATAGAAAGTCTTTTTTTTTTTTTTTTTTTTTTTTGGAGGCGGGTGGGGGGAGGGTGGGCTCAGAATTTTTTTTTTTTTTTTTTCAGTCCGTTATTCCCGCCCCACCTTTCAAAACATTCCGCTGATGAACACCCTTTGCTCTGTAGTTAGCTGCATGGTCAGGCAAGCTCATGATCATATGGTAAGCATTTTATTGTTACATTCGATTGTTGGAATTCTTGAGCGTGGCAGCTGTCTGTTACCATGGTCACACAGCCTGCATGGTTTAGGACCCCGCTGGAATTTTGATTCCTGAGCTCCATTGTCCTTGTGTGTATATTTTGTATTCACGACAAAATTCTATTAGCCCACCTTCCATTTATGTATTTATGCCAAACTGTTACGTCATCATCTATACCTCCACACCCACTTAAATCCTTACAATCTCAGTCGTTGTTCTCTCAATGTCCTTACTTGTAGTAGGTTATAGTTGCAACATGTGACCTTTCTGTATTTTATTCTGTATTTTATTTAGTAACACTTATTTGATTTGATCTTTGTTCGTTTTAATTGGATCCCCCAGTTATAGTATGGTCTAAAGAAAAAATATATCTGTACTTATGTTTCCCCTAATCTGATCTTATCACGGGACCTGCGGCTCTATTATGATCTCGGTTTAACTCGCATGTACACAGCCTTGTGTATAACAAAACAAACTATGAAAGGAAATAAGAATGGATATTAAGGCTATGACTTTAATTTTTGCAAAAGATTGCTGAAAAAGTCTGAAAAACTTATTCAAAGTCGTCATTTGCTCGTGCAAATGAAAATTTGGTAACACTACTGTCTGTTGTTCTAACTCAGTCATGCACGAATTTTGAACAATGAGCTGAGCATCAAATGAAAGAATAGAAGTGTATCTTTTCAAACCATGTATATCTCATAAAGCAAATATATTAGTATGATTATGATCGCAAAGAAATGCAATTAAACTAGGTTTAGTGGTTTTTTTTTTTTTTTGGGGGGACACGCTGTATTCTAATAAGTTAGACGACGGTATATCCAGATTTACTTTGTTGTTGTTTTTATGATTTTATGAAAGTAAGAATCCTCTCCTGTAATGAGAAAAAAAAAAAGCTTGGGTTGTTTTCAGACAGAACAAGAAAAATACAGCAGAAAATGAGATGAGATGCAAAGACGGCATACAGCTACTTTAATACCAAGCAGTCACGGGGAGAACATAACGAGTCTCAACGTAAACAAATTTTAGCCAACTCGACGAGCTGAACTACTTAATAACCACATTAAATCAGTTAAACATTTCACTTGGTTACAACGTAAACTTTATAAATCACTATCTGGTTTACCTGGAATTCGACAAGTCCATTGTTCAGGCTCAGTGCGCATCCCAGGGTTTCCATGGTAACCCTTGGAGGAGGCAGTTCCCGGTAGATTTATTACCTTTGGGATGAGTTGTATTTGGGCACCGTTGAATGATATAGTCTTGCATAATATGTTGTTCTTTGGAAAAGTGTAGTTTACGTTGTATCTGTTCCAGAATCCACCATGGACTGCAAAATTTAATGCAAGGACAGGTTCGATCCGTTATTACTGAATTTGTGTATGAACAAGCTTCTACTGGCTCCCAGAACTGACCAGCTACATTGGGCATGGATCGGTATCTACACCGTTCCTTGTTAGTATCACTTGCACTATTCTCGCAGAATGCCCGCAGATTAAACGCTGGTCGACGCATAATAGGCACAAATCTACAGGCAATCTACGTAGTGTTAAATGCCTGTGACTTGCGGCAACTACGGGCCTCCTAACTGGACCAACGGTGTTCTGCGTGGTTCTGGGCAAGTTTTGAGCATGCCCACGTGCTATACCATAGGTTCTGTCAGGTGCGGGACATCTGCAGAGACCTCCCCGGGGATAGAAAAAAAAAAAGAAAAATGTCCCACGCAAGTCACAATAAGGCTTGCCCGAAAAGATGTGACAGTCCCTTCAGAGTGCTGAAAACCTGTTCCAGGTGAGTCGCGGAGATTGCCTGCAGAGGTTCACGAAGAGGACCAGTAGGAGGTCCGTAGCAACAGCACCTCGTAGGAAACTCACATGCATAGTGAGGATTTGAACTTCGCGCGTTTGGCTAAAACTTAACAGTTGCACAAATTGTGTCCCTACGCCTTACAAACTCGAAGAGTTCTTCGTAAGAACGCCGTACGAATCTCCGTTCGTAAGACATTTATACGAAAGACGTATAAAGCCCCCCCCCCCTATATGAACGACTTAAGGGGTTCCTACAATCATCATAAGAATCTAAGGATTCTAGAATTGTCTCTCGACCCTACAAAATCTTGCGTAGTTCTTACGTGGTTCGTACGACCTTCGTACGGCCGCCTTACGAAGAGAGGGTTTCCTACGAAGTTAAAAAATCTTGAACAAGACCATCGACCAGGTTACGAACGCTGGTTTCTTGTACGGCCCTCTTAACCCTAAAAAGGCCGGGGGGGGGGGGGTTGAATCAACCCCCCTCGACATTTTTCGCGAATATTCCGCGGCGCGAAATTTTTTGACCACGCCGTTCGCTGACTTTTTACTTTCAAGTCTCGCGCATCTTTTGACATCATTTTCGCAAAAATCGCACATACCGTTAGGACGCTGCACGACTTTTTATACATGCCTGTCAGACCGAAAATGGCACAAGAATGTGATTTTGTTGGTAAGGTCTATGCAATTGGATTTTTCTCACCTTATTCATAAAGATGTGATTATTTTCACTTTCATAGGCTGAAATCAATTAATTTTCGCATGATTATGCTTGAAAAAGGTTCTGTCATTAATTTTGCGAAAAAAATGATAAAACAAAAGGTCGAAAAACAAAGAAAAACATAAGAAATTCATAAAAAAGTAAAATACTTAAGAAATTCAGTTTGATACCGGATTTTTTTTTTCGAGGACATTGTTAGGAATGCTTTAAAGAATGTTCTCACCAAAAATTAGGATTATAGGAGCTTTACTTTCTGATTTAGGGCATAATGTATGAATTTATGCATATATTAGCATAATTAATTAGTGTAATGAAAATTTCAATTTCTTTTTGTATAATGTGGTAGATTACGCCACAGGTAATGAATGTGCCAATTTTCATGGCAATTGCGCGATCGACGGCCGAGATTTCAAGGTTTCGACCCCCCCCCCCCCCCGGCCACAGAACACCCAAAAAAGCCCGGCCTGGTTAGGGTTAAGAAGATCTTACGAAATTATCTAAAAATCGTTCGTACGGCGTTCGTAGCAGTCTTTAATCGTATTTGTGACCTAGCCATAACTCGTGGAAATTTCTTCCGCTACGAATGCGGGACACCGGCAGGCGTCCATTTAGTCATTCATCCATTCATTTATTCATTGTCTGTTCCATTTAGAAACATATCATTATTACAAATGTTCAATAAAATGTACACACAACACACACACACACACACACAAACACAGTTCACGCAAATGCATAATATACGTTTACATAATAACATACACAAGCACATACATAACCTACATATAATGTGTAGAAATGAAATTTTAATGTATAAACTACATTACAATAAAAAAAAGAAATAGGCAAATTTTCAAATATTCAAAGTGTAAGGAAATGCTTCAAATAGGGTGGAATGCTAACAAGTAATACTTGTAAGGTGCATTCCCCACACGTATACAGTACCGTAAGTCCCCCCCCCCCCCAAAAAAAAAAAAAAAAAAAAAAAAACACAATGGGACCCTCCGCAATGATGTCTTTACAAATAGTGAATCAATCTAAATTCAAATTCAGGGTATGAAACTATAACTCATTGCCCACATCTTACAGAAAACCCCATTCGATTTCCTTCAGTGGTCAAAGAGAAATGAAGAATGTTGTAGAGGATGTCAGGAATCTCTTCCCTCCAAGTTCTGTCTGTTGTATTCACACACAAGAGCATCGAAGTGCTAAACTTGGAAGGATCAGACTCATGACATGCTTTACAACAATCCACATTTCTCTGTGACCGCTAAACCAAATTGAACGAGGTTTTCTGCAAAAAAGAGCTAAGGTGTTATATTTAAGACCCTGAAGTAGCATTTAGACAGTTTAATCTTATTTGGTGTAATCAATGCGAAAATCTGATTGTAATTGTTTTGGGGACATATTTTGTATTACAGCACATGACAATTGTTGTGATATTATCATATTATACTGTTATACATATAAAACTCAATTACTAAACAAAATCCATATCACTCTTAATGTATACGAAGCCCTGCACTAAGTTGTTGTCATGCAAGATAGAAGGAAGAAAGAGAGAGAGAGAGACGGATGGAGAGAGCGAAAGCCACACGCTGTGTTAAGATTTAAAAAAAAAAAGGTCGATGACTATGACAACAAAGAATAATAAATGGTCGGAGCCGCTGAACAGTTGCTTGATTTTACAAGTATATAATAATTGATTAACTTAAAGGATAAAATGATAAACGTCGGCTGCCGGACGATTTCTTAAAGATAGGTCGGTGACCAGTGGGAGATGGGCGGGTTAGTGGTTGGACATCATTGATTTGGTCACCGCGGGCCCGGACTCCGCGGGAAGTAGATCCCCCGATTTCGTCAAGTTTTTCCCTAAAATCGACCTGCGACCGGTTGGGAACTCGCTCAGGCATTGATGCCTTAAAGCCCCTCGACCTTTCCAAAATTGTTGGGCGATGTCTAAATCCCGGCGGCGACTGAGCAGGCTGCAATTCGGTCGGACGCCGCTCAGTAGTGACCGTAGCCAAAGCAACAGCCATGACGCTTTCAGTGTACTGTGGCATAGAACTATGCGCAGTTGTGCGTCCCGGCAAAATTTGCATTAAAAACATATTTAGAGGACATCAAATTAGTCTGGTTTGCAAACGTGTCCACCAGAGAGTTAACCCCTGTTAGAGTTCATCTAATTGAAATCCCCATCATTTCTCAGTTTTCTTTTTTTTTTCTATGTTTACAGAACTGCGTCGCAGATATGCATACTATTTCTAGCTTTTATTTTTGTTTATACATCCATCAAGTTTTTGCAACATTTTTTATTGTTTATTATGGAAAATTATGATTTATTATACTGGAACAGAAGGGTAATTTCAAACTAACTCGAATCGTTGTGAAACGTGTTTGAAATTTAACATACAAATCTAACTTTTGTTGATTTATGCATACCTATCAAACTACGGAGAAGACAAAGGGAATTCCGAGCTACAGAATTTTGTTCCATGCAAAGATCTCACACTAGA
The DNA here is from genome assembly GCF_964275005.1 of Diadema setosum. Lineage (NCBI taxonomy): Eukaryota > Metazoa > Echinodermata > Echinoidea > Diadematoida > Diadematidae > Diadema > Diadema setosum. The sequence continues at coordinate 3,310,324 of NC_092700.1, read as the reverse complement.
AAGAGGGAAACGCAGAGAGAAAAGAGAGAATGAACAAACAACGCATAACTTTTGAAACTGTTTTAAATATCTAAATTCATGCAATTCGAGAAAAGTAAATAATGATTACCTATCATGGCGTAGGTCAAGAACAGACCAAGTAAAAGTATGGTCCGCTTTAGGAGAGAGAAAAACACAATACATTTGACAGAAAATGTCTAAAATAATCAGTAACTGAGCAGTTATATTGCCAAGACTACAAGTAAAGTTGGAAAATCTTTTCTTCTTTCGCATTATTATGCTTTATCCAATTAGCCAAGCTGTCATATATAATGAATTCAACCATACAAGCACACACACACGCACACACACACACACACACACACGCACGTAGGTGGGACAGACAGATAAACACAAACACACACAATGACAATTCTTCGAGTATTTAAGATAAACGTGTTTTGCATCTGGACAACTTGCTTTCTTTTTCCATGTGACGCACTTTGCCAAAAATGTATTGAAGGTTTTCATGATGACATTTAGCACTTCCCGCTTTGAGCAGGCAGATGTCTGACGATCGGTGATGGCGATAATGAAAATGCAAATCCAATCCAAAATAATTATACAAACACATTTATAATAATGTTTCAATGATAGTATCAAAGAGTACTTAATTTTTTATCCCATTTACACAGTTTGTTCATCGATGTTCGTAACGGCCATGCTGGATTCACACTCAGGCCCAAATTCCATTGCAAATTAGGCCAATTTTACGGAAATATCATGCCATGAAAAATTAAATTTCTGACTTTGATAATGCAACGAAAGACGACAACATGAAGGAAATTGCTTACCATTGTTGATTCTGTAGAAAGTCTGATTGGTAGGGATGTCTAAACGTTGCTTGAACAAATAAAATGAAGAGAAAACTATGTTATAAATGTTTATATTTCAACGATCCCTGTTCATCAAGTAGGCCTTAAACCTAAAGCCTTGAAGATGTTTTCCAAAATAACAGGTCGATCAGGAAGATAAACTTAGATGCAGGTGTGCCTTGCCAGTAGGTGAGAGTGTTGAAGCAGGGTAACTGGATCTGAAAACAGTTTAACAGTGTATATGCGGTAAAGAGGTAAATGTGCAAGTGAAATCCAGGGCTTGCTTTGGAGTAGCCTTGAGCTATCAGGAAGCTGAGCATCCTCTGGTGATAGGATGGACGGCGTCCTGAAAAGAGCAATTGATAGTGCTGCAACCTCTGAGTAGGTGCAGCTAAATTTATCCTGATTGTGCGGGGTTAGAAAGAGTATCTGTACACGGCGATGGTGACAAGTTGATGTGCTGATATGATGTCAGGCACCGTCTACCAATGTGGATGAGCCTATTGAGGTAATGAATGTCTGTTTATGCTCCATCAGCTGTGATGGAGCATGAACAGAACAAACGCGATTTCAGGAATATACGTAAAACAAAGGGGCCAATCATCTGCGCCTTTATGAAATTGTCCATAACAATTTTATGAAGGTGTGTGGGTGTGTGGATGTGGCTGTGTTGATTTGTTTGGGCAGATCTACAGAGTATATTTGCATGTGGATGTTCATGTTTATGTTCATCTACGTGTCCTTGACTCTGTCTTTTTGTTGTTTGTTTGTTTGTTTTTTATGTTGATGATTTTCTTAGTTCATTTCCTAAAACATAGTGACACAAAACAAGAAAAAAAAAAAAGACAACACAGTTTGTTCTTAAACTGACTTAAAACACCTAGAGCCTATTATTAAGAAAATAAAGTGACTACAGTGACATAGCTTTGCTTCCTTAACCGGCCACGATGACCATTACTTATATAATACATTCATTATTTACTAGGTGTTACAAAAAATTCCCACATTTGATCCTTAATAGTTCAAAAACTATCCGATAACACTGACATTGATAAGAGCCAGAGCTGAATAGTGTACAATTTTGCTGGAGGTAATTTTGAAATGATAGCTTAAATCACTGTCATGATTTGGTATATTCTAAGTTATGTTTGAGATTTTGTAGTTCACACTTACATACACATCACTGATTCTTGTGTTAAGTTCAATGTTGTACAGAGGCTTCTAACTTGACCCAGATCTGGAACTCAACTTTAAAATTAATCATGGATTTAACGAAACTGATTCATGGTCTCATATTCAAAACACCTCCAACTAAATTGTACACTATTCACCTGTCACTCATATCAATGACAGTGTTAAGGATCAAAAGTGAGATTTTTTTTTTTTTTAAACACCCAGTATACATTTATATAATTTGGTATACGTGAATCTGAATCTGAGTGATGCACATTTTGCACCATTCAGGAATATTGAGATAATCCATAATATTTAGATGTTACTTGCTGTATGAAAAGATAAATTTCAGAAAGGTACTTCAGTAAATCTGGTAATCTTGAGTAGGAAGTCACGTGGAAGTATATAAAGCAAGAACGTCGTAGACATTGTAGAAGTGGGTAAAATCTTCACTATATAGCACATGACTTGCGGGAATATCAACATATTAATTGCTAGATATTGAGAAAGTGAAAAGGGTAATGTATCTCGCCTCAATATATTGAATTAGTATGTAAGGTTAGCCTGTGTAAAAACAATAGCAATATTGATTACTACATATAAAGGTATATTTTTGAAGTTATGGTCAAAAGAAGCAAAAATTTTCTTATTATTCTCTTTGTTTTTCTTGACCTTTAATCGCAAATATCTCCATTTGACAAATATGGACTTATCGGTTTTTGCAAACAAACTCTTCAATTAATCATTAGTTGTTTGGTTTTTTTTTTTCAAGTAAAAAAAACCAACAATAACAGCAACAAACCAAGGCATGTGATGGCAATCCAATCATCTAGCATCAAGGTCGAAAGAACTGTCTCCATGAATGCTGCATGATGAGCCGCTTATTGGCCGTTTAAGCGCATACTTGTCAGAAATGAAAATATTAAATATATATCGTCGCTGGGGCGACAAGACCTCCTATCTACAAAATGTCAAATGTTCAGGAGAGCCAAAAAACATGGCGGCCAAAGCACTATAGCAAATGGGATAGCCTTTCCTTTGACATGCCATGGTGGCTTCATTTTTGGAGTAAGGCAGTTGGGATTTGGACAGGACATCACTTAAAGGGGAAGGCTAGTAACTGATCAGTGGGAATCAGTAGAAATACTGGGAGATGATTGGTCCAATCCTTATGGGATTCATTCAAGAGTTCATTGTATATCTATTGTTGTGTGAAAATGATTTGCTTCAGAATGGTCTCATATTCAAGTAATGTGCAGTTTAATGCTTCCAGGTTAGCGTCCCTGGTCAGTGACGGAGCATTAATATGCACATTACTTGAATATGAGACCGTTCTGAAGCAAATCATTTTCACACAACAATAGATATACAATGAACTCTTGAATGAATCCCATAAGGATTGGAACAATCATCTCCCAGCATTTCCACTGATTCCCACTGATCAGTTACTAGCCTTCCCCTTTAAGCCATTATTTGACTATAAATCCAAAAAAGTTATTTTCAGCATAACTGCAGATACAATGGGCGGAATGCATAAAACAAGCAATTGCTTGTAAGCAATTGCTTCAAGCAAAAGCACAATCTTGTCTAGCAAAAGGTCTAGCTCAAGCAATTGCTTAAATCCATATGCATAACCTTTTGCTAGTGCTTATACCTTTTGCTTGTCCCGCACAAGCATTTGCTTGCGTTTTCAACAAAAGGGACGTCACGCCTGTGCGAACACAAGAACAAAGGCGAGTGTGGCAGCATGCATTTGAAAGGGCATGTGTGTGCAAAAACATTTCCTGACATAGCAGAAGAGCTGTGAAATGACACTCATAAATGCACACACAGACGCACACACACACAACTATATACACACTCGTATTACTGGCTGATTCCCATCCCATGCTTACAATTAATAACCGAAGAATTAACGGTATTTTTCCCCCTGGAGGTTTGCAATGTTGTCATCTATGCCATTTTTTACCCATAGAGTCTAGTAGCTGACTCTCCGTGTGCTACTTCGGTTCATATATCCCTCTATTTTCTATTTTCTTGTTTTTCTTCAAGGCGTCAAAATTTCGCTTTCCCCAGCAACTATCTTCTGTTTCTCTCGACATGCTTCTGCCGAAGATCGCTGTTAATGTTTGTTGTTTCTGTTGTTCTGTTACTGTTTCTGTCTCTTGTTTGCGTTCTTGTCTGCTATTTTGTCTTCAGTTCGTCAGTCTTGTCCATCCCGTTTTGTCCTTTACAACCCTTTCTTTAGTAGTTGTCCTGCTGTCTAGTCCTTTTTTATGTTAGTTCGCGTCTATGTAAATGTATTTATTTGTTAATCTAATTTCTAGTGGGCTCCCAGACTTCTTCCACTTTGTTATCTGTTTGTATATACGACGGTTCAATTTAGGATCTTTTCGTTCATGTTCTTCTCCAGAGGGACCCACATACTACAAGCTCTGTCTTTTTAGTGGGTCCCTCCATTTTTTGCATTTAAAACAACGGTATACATGTATTTCGCTTTGATCACTTATGTTTCTTTCTTGCAATACAATGTATGATTACTTTAGGTCCTCAATTGTTATAATCTTTTTATTTCACTATGTTCTACTTACCTTATTTTCTGTTACAAAATGAAGTGAAACATATGTTTTTTGTTGAAAAATGAAATAAACTTTGAACTTTGAACTTTGAACAATAGCCCGCATCTGCCAGATCGCACGTGGAGAGACGTCTCCTTGCTCTCCACCGAAGTGAGACATCATACCTGTTTTTCATCAAATTTTGCGTGCTAACCACTGGACATTCCCGTTGTTGAAATGAAAAATTTCTTACTCTACTTAAGAGTCATTTCTGGTAGATTTATACCACTCCTTCACAATTGTGACACTGCACCTCAAAACAAACAAAAAGTCGCCAGACATAAATTTTTAGTTAAGACCATGTTCTGAAAAAGCAGACTTTAAGCTTTAAAATGATGTATAACTCAAACCAAATGGACTCTCCTAACCTATCTAAATATTGGAAAGAAAGCACAAACTCAGGAAAAGTGTGAACTGAGAAAAGAGGCTCTGAAGTACAGTGTCTATTCAAGCGCTTAATCTTTACCAAACTGTGTCGGCTGTGCGATGAATGGGACAAAAACAGGAAGTAAACCACCAGAGTAACAACAATGAAGAGATTATCAGATTAAACTGAAATTTAGCATGCCTCATCAACACATTCTGTCCATCATTAATGTCAACTTTCAAAGCAGTAGCACCATCCTTTCAAAAGTTATTAGAGTTGAAAGTGAAGAGTGTGTACAAGGTTTTTCAGAAATGAAAAAGGGATTCTAAAGACACACCTAATCACACTATTCTACCAAAAATGTTTGAGATAAACTGTTAAAAAAACACACTTTCCTGCCCGTTTTATGATACCAAATTGTAGCATAATGTAAAAGAAGACCCGCTCTTTCAGATAATATGAAAAAGTCAAGTTCGGCTAGGTTGACCCATTTCACTTATTTTCAGTCCTCACGCAAACCAGTGTGTGCGACTTTATGTTCGTTTTGAGGTGCACAGTCACAATTGTTGTCTTTCTTCTATGAATATGAAAATGATACTTAAAAGGGAACCTCCCAGATAAGCAAAAGCTCAAGCTCATTTTACAGAGCTTGGAAAATCGTAAGCAATTGCTAGCAAAGAACTAGCAAAAGGTATGTTTTATGCATGCGTTTTTAAGCAAATGCTTGATCTCTTGCGGACAGCAAGCAATTGCTTGTACTTGCTAGCAAGAGCTTCTGCTCGCAAGCAATTGCTTGTTTTTATGCATACGGATTCGAGTAAAAGGCTAGCACAAGCAATTGCTAGCGTTTATGCATCCGGCCCAAGGTCTTGTCACCCCAACGACGATATATATTCATGCACTCTTTGTTTTTTTCCCGTTCTGCTGAACGAGTCGAGGACAAAGCTTTCGCAGTTAGTGTCATGTGGGTGTGAGGCAATGATGATATGCAACAGATTACAAGTATGTAATTGTATTTGTGACCCTGCACCACAAAACACACAAAAAGTCGCCAGATGTGAATTTTAGTTGATGGCAGATTCTTAAGAAGCAGACTTTAAGCTTTAAAATGATGTATAACTCAATTCAAATGGACTCCTCTAACCTAAATATATATATATATATATATATATATATATATATATATATCTAACCTAAATATTTGAAAGAAAGCACACACTCTGGAAAAGTGTGAACTGAGAAAAGAGGCTCTGAAGTACAAGGTCTTTTCATGCACTTAATCTTTGCCAAGCCGTGCTAGCTGTGCAATGAAAGGGACAAAACACAGGATGTAAACTACCCGAGCAACAACAATAAAGGAATTATCAGATTAGGCCGACATTGAGCATGCTCTATAAACCCATTCTGTTCATGATTAATGCCAACTTTCAAAGCAGTAGCATTGTCCTTTTAAAAGTTATTAGACTTGAAAGTGAAGAGCGTGCAAAGGATTTCAAGAAATGAAAAGGGAACTCTAAGACATACCTGATCATTCTATTCTCCCCCAATAGAAAAATAGAAAATCTCCTGAAAACACACTTTCGCATTCATGTTATGATCCCAAACTAAATTATAATGTAGAGGAAGGATAGCTCTTTCAGAAAGTATGAAAAACTCAAGATTGACTCAGTTGAATGACCCATTTCACCTTTTTTAAGTCCTCACGTAAAACCAAGGGGTGCGACTTTTTGTTCGTTTTGTGATGCACGGTCACATTTATTGTGCGAGGTCCTTTCCCAGATCTGTACCGCAGATAAGAGGTCAAACGTTTTCTCACACACGTTTAAAGTCTTGTTCGTGGTACTGAATTCGTCGAGACGCCCTGGATGTTTTCATTAAAACCGCTTGATTGAAATGTTACCATCGCTAGAAGTGATTATGAGAAAAACACATTCTCCCAACGCCGTCAAAGGAAATTATGTTCCAGGACAGAAATATCGTACCCGAACATATCGGCAAATACTTGGCTTACAGGTCGTCATTCTGAAGGTTCGCTATTCCGTGGGGTAATTTTCTGAAGGTTCGTTAATCCATATAAGGTTGATAATTTGTTCTTACTTGATATGAATCCATTTTCCCCCAATTCCTACGTTCCGTTCATGTTCTAGGATGCAGTTCTTTACTCCATAATGGACTTCTTTTCCTCAGTACATTCTAATGCAATGTACTCAATGAATTACAACTGCATAATTTACTCAGCCCTAGGATGCAGTCTGAATAACGCTGAAAGCTGGGCGTGTACAAGACTCCCTGGTGTCTATGTCATGATTCTCCAAGGACACGAAACAAAATGACTGGTGTTGACAATGCAAATGATTGGTGTATGCATCAGGAATGTTTCATGTACACTGCATACAACATGAACACTTAAGTGTTGACATCATGAATGCTTCATGCATCCTACATGAATGTTTGGTGTATACACGTGAACATATCAAAGCAAAAACACAATAATATGTCCATCTGTGTTAGTGTCACTGGCAGAATTTTTCACTCGAGACACCGTGTCATATTCATGGAACCGGGATGGTGTCAGCCACCATGGGCAGGAGTTCGTCAGTCTTCCTCCGCCAGTTGCCGATACTCTTGGAGGTGGCACACCAGAGCTCTCCGTGGTGAGGCTCGGCCAGGATGCGCCGATCCCGTACCGTCTTCTGCTGCTCCTGAAGGGGAGAACAGTGAGAAAACATGAGTGAGGCTCCTTCAGATTTGATGTTAAAACAGTCTATCTTTGAGACCATTGTCGGAAATATCATTTGGAGGTAAAACGAGCTATCTTTTACATAAACCATACCCTTCTTAACTGAGATGTTTTTAAATCATCGCTGTCAGATGGTAAAATGGTCTATCTTCGAGTTAGACCAGTTTACATAGTTTTTGTGGTCTATCTAGAAGATAGACCATTTTACCATCTTATGATGTGTAGCGGGAGTGTATACATGTGCTGTGGTTAAACAGTCTATCTGTACAAAAATCTCATTTATTTTATAATTAAAACCCCAAATAAGCACAAAATTCTTCAGATATTAGTGTTTAATATGCTTCTTCTTGTCCCATTGCTAAAAATGCATTATACCCATCTCCTAAAAAAGCTCAAACCTCTAAACTTTAAAGTCATTTTTCTCACAAGAGCAATTTTCGAGATAGACCGTTGTACCATCTGACGGCCGTACTGCCGGGCGTGTAACTTTATCTCGTTCTTTTTTTTTTTTATCCCTGCAGCTCTCCGTTCTTAGCCCTTCCTGTGCCAATGAATAAAATGTGCACAAACTTCACACAGAAACCTGTGGACAGGTAGTAAATGTGACATGCAGTGGGTTAATGAATAAACTGGATATTCTCGTCACACACTGTTTGCGCGTCTTATCCAAATATCGTGAAAATAATGTCCTTCTTCCACCTTTTACGACATACATGTGTTCTACAAATACTTCACTATCATAAATGATCATTGTGCTTATCTTAACTTATGTTATTTCCTTCGTGTACATAATGTCGTAAGCAAAATGTTGTCAATCAGTAAAGCATTCAACATAATTATGATGTATAGGTATTGCAACATCAGAGCTGTCGAATTGTCGTATTGCAGGCTGTCGTGTCTTCAAGCTATGCTTGTTTGACGACACTCCCGATACATGTACCATAAATCAGTCTGATCATCTGATTCACTTTATCCCGAGTGTTTCCTTATTGACGTGTTTTCTTATTCTTTTCTTTAATCTCTGCACGTATTATATCTCAGTTTTATATTCGGATGTACACATATTCTAATGTCTTGTAAAAAAAATAATAAATTACTGTATTTCATTTGTAATATATGTGAACCTGCACCACAAAACAAATAAAAGGTGGCCAGACATGGATTTTTAGTTAAGGGCAGATTCTAGAAGAGCAGGTATAACCCAATTCAAATGGACTCTCCTAACCTATGTAAATGTTGCAAAGAAAGCATACACTCTGGAAAAGTGTGAACTGTGAAAAGAGGCTCTGAAGAAAAGAGTCTTTTCAAGCGCTTAATCTTTTCCAAGCCACGCTAGCTGTGCCGTGAATGGGACAAAAACAGAGTGTTAACCACAGTAGCGATAACAATGAAGGGATTATCAGATTAAGCTTAAATTAGGCATGCTTTATTAACACATTTTGTCCATGTTTAATGACAACTGTCAAAGCAGTACCATTATCCTTTCAAACGTTATTAGAGTTGAAAGTGAAGAGTGTGTACAGGATTTTTAAGCAATGAAAAGTGGACTCTATTAGAAGCATCTAATCACACTGATCTATGCTTTTAATATTCTAACGAAGATTATACGGTTGGAAAAGAGAAAATATTATATGATTCAGTTAGAAAAATATAAACATGATATAAGAAATACATGGAAGGTGTTGAAGCAGGCTATGAATATATCAAAAAAGAAATCATAAATTATGAAAAATAAGTCATGATAATAACGTTTTTGAAGATCCCAATGATATAGTCAATATTTTCAACTCTTATTTTTCAATGATTGGAGAGAATTTGGCAGAAAAAAAAATACCTCAGTCAAATATACATTTTTCTAAGTTCTTAGGTCAATCCAATTCCAGTTCTATTGTTTTTTTTTTTTTTTTTTTTGTTCCAACAACAAAATATGAAATAATAGATATTGTTACCGCAATGAATAACAAGCGAAGTGCCGGTTATGACGGTATCAGTAATTTCATTTTAAAGGGAATATATTTTCAATTGCTGACCCACTTTCATATATTTTCAATAAATCCTTATCAAGTGGTGTTTTTCCTGATTTTATGAAAATAGCTTAGGTTTTCCTTTTATTAGAAAAAAAAGAATATGATTCTGATATATGTAATTATAGACCCATTTCTTTGCCTTCATCTTTATCTAAAATATTTGAAAAACTGATATTTACAAGAACAATTAATTTTCTGAATTCGTATAATGTTTTTACAAACTCTCAATTTGGGTTCCGCCAGAAACATAGCACCATTCATTCTCTTTTAAAGTTTATTGACCACGCTGCACACACTATTGATAATCATTCTCATCTTATTGGTATCTTCCTGGACTTCTCCAAGGCCTTCGATACAATCAATCATGAAATGTTACTTTATAAAATGTCTCATTGCGGAAGGCCGTGGAGTGGTTCAGGAGTTACCTACAAAACCGAAAACAATATGTTTCTCTGAACGAGTACAGCTCGAGTTTAGAATTCATTAAATGTGGCGTCCCACAGGGTAGTTTATTAGGACCTTTGATTTTTATCATTTATATTAATGACTTTTGCAGATCATCTTACATACTCTCATTTATACTTTTTGCTGACGATTCAAATATTTCCTTTTCTCACCAAAATCCAGATACTCTTGTACGCATCGTTAATTCCGAATTGAAAAAGTAACTCAGTGGATAAGAGCTAATAAATCATCTCTTAATCTTCAGAAAACTATAAATATGCTTTTTAGTAATTCTTTAGAAGATTTAGGCACAGGTTTTGCTTTTGATGACACTTTGTTAGAACGAGTTTCTCATATAAAATTCCTTGGTATCACAGTGGATGATAAACTTTCGTGGAGGCCGCATATTACAAACATTATTACAATAGTTTCACGCAATATTGGTATTATTAATAGACTCAAGTTTCATATTACACTGTAATCTTTGTTGACGTTGTATTTTTTTCTAATTTTACCTTATCTTAATTACGGACTCCTAGCGTGGGGTAGTGCCCATCAAAACTTATTAGATAAATTACTTTTATTACAAAAAAAAAAGGTTATTCCTATTATTTGTGGCGTCCCGCCACGTTCCCATACAGAGCCATTATTTACTAAACATAAGATTTTGAAAATTAAAGATTTGTATTTTTTTCACCTTGGTCAGGTTATGTTTAATCACAATGTAATTATGCACTTTCCAGTATCTTCAATTCAATGTTCTCACGGAACCAGTCTTTTCATGATTATCCCACTAGACAATCTAATGAGTTTCATTTACCCCTCCTGAGAACTTTATTGGCTCAGAATACATTTATGTACACCGGTCGTAGATTTTGGAACTCACTGAGCTGTGAAATGAAAACATTCCCCATCTTTGCATTCTTTTAAAAGGGCATTTTACCGGTTTTTTTTTTTTTTTATATGTTGTTCTTTTAATTCTAAAAGACCCAGCGGTGCAAACAGAATCAAAATTTCATAACGATTAAGTCCGTAATTTAATGTTAAAAATGGAACTTTTTAGGTGAGAATTATGCTAATGAGCTGACGAGCCCGGATGTTATGATGTCACAGGTGCTCTCACTATTACTGATTACAAGGGCTTGCATACGCGTGCGTTAATTCGTATCGAGTAGCAGACGACGCTAAGGCCTAATTTAGCTAGCAGTCGCCGTTTGTGTACTGTTCTATCTATGTAGATATCTCAAATTTCACTAAAGCAAATCGCACCAAAATTACAGGATATACTTCATAGCATATTTCAAAGTATTCTCTTATATTTGAACGAAATCAGTACTCGAGAAGTATCAATATTGACGTCGACTTTCAAGTCGTCACTCAAGAAAAACTCACTCTTCGCGAGAGATCTTGGCGAACTCAAGATGCACAATCTAGAACTGAAGTAAGCCGACTAGTACTGTGCGAACGGGGAATTTACACGAGAACTAAACTCAAAAGTTTGTAATGATTTTTGCGACTTGTGTGATATAGGAACTACATTTTTCATTCAACTTATCACAAATAATTTGTAAATTTATTTATTGCCCCCGATTACTTGAAAGATTTGTCTCATGATATTAAATGGCTAACTTCAGTCTGTGCGTGCGCAGCAGGTAGACACTCTAGGTAGGGCCTGGGCGCAATCACTCGTGTTAGTCGTAGAGCAGATTATTTTTAGCGACGCCGACAGGAAAGTCGACATCTACACTTACGCTTCCCGACATGTGATTTGTTTCCAATTAACGTGAGCTGTTGGATATGAATCATAAAGTATTTCCTGTGAGCTTTGTGACATTTGGCAAGGTGAATTTTGAGATATCTACATGGATACGGAAGTACGCTAGCACTATACCTACACCAGCGCTGGGATCGCGAAGCGGCGACACTGTGTTAGAATGTACGTGGTCAGGCCACTCTTCCAAGATATGGGTCCTAGTACGTAGGCCTACTGAAACAAACTGTTAGATCTAACATTAGTCCTTGGTGTAAATAACACCACTATGAGATTTATCTCGACTACAAAACATCGGAAATCCATAAAGCAGATACCTTACCTGAAAAATCCAGCACAGGAACAACAGTGCCTGCAGGACAAGGGTCCAGATCTAGATCTGGAGTCTGGACTTTCGTCTGGACTTTCTTCAAGTTCTGGCAGCAGGGGTATGTAACGTTACGCTGTGCCTTATTAGCGCTGTGCACATAGGGCCTACAGCTGCAATGTCCACGGTGAGTGAGTGTAGGGCCTACTCATCAAAACATGGACTGCCACGTAGAACCTACTCCTTGACTGCTCAGTAGTCCTAGTCCTGGTTCTAGTATTTCAGAGTCTATGTGTACTGGGTACCGTTTTCATCTCACTAAGCGTAAATCGTGCGTGCCGTTGAAGAGAGCCGATCTACATTTGGATTTAGATTCACTCAGCCCTCATCTACGTTTAGATAGTTTGAACTGGCGAACCATCGCTCGATCATGATCATCATCAATGCGTAACGTTACTTATAGGGCGGACTCACACTGTGCGATTTTTACTGCGATGCGCTGCGCTGCGACAATGTGCGATATCGCAGCCTGTTGCACTCTGTCGCAGGTGCTGCGATGTAAACCGCACACTGTGCGATTTGTGGCCTACGATTTACACCGTGCGCATGCGTACATCGTACATTATGGCACCTGTTCATCATAAAGAACGGTCACCATTTTTCAATTTTTTCAATTCAACTTTATTTTCACCTCCATCAAAATGAACAAAGAAATTTATGTACATTGCATATACACGGGATATTTGTGATACAAAACAAAATTTGAAAAGGTACATAAGAAAATTATGAAAATGAAAAGTAGATGTGATTACATCTTTGTTAAATACATAAAGCGTATAATACAAGTCAACTAAGGATGAGGATGGAAGTGGAGGGTCCCACTAAGAAGCAAAGCTTGTACGATATGGGACCCTCAGAAAAATACACAAAACATCAATATAAAACACGATAAACGAACCGATGTCAACTGACATCAAAATGATTGGGAAGAGGAAAAAGAGAGAAAAGGAAAGGAAAAAAAAGAGGAAAAAAGGAGAGGAAAAAAGGGAGAAAAAAGAGGGAACTACAGCATGTGCCATCGTGGACGCAAGCAATCTGGATTTCATAATGTAAAATAAGTGACAAAATACAAGCTGGATTGAATGTAATGCAAAACATTTTTTTTTTATACGTAGTTATGTTGGTAAGAATGCAGGAGAAAAAAAAAACACATCGTTATATTTAGAACACAGACAGGGACATAGTTTAATAGGAGGACTTATGTAAAAAAGAATGATGACTTGACTGAGATGATAAATGGAAACTAACTCTGTTGGATGTTGTAAAGTTTCAATAAAACTGATTTTAATTTATTCTTAAAGGAATTCAGAGATTGAGCTGTAGTAATGTTACTGGGAAGTGAATTCCAGTACTTTGGCCCGTCGTAAATAAATGTGTTTTGAGCCAACACAGTTCTCAAAAATGGCAAATGGAAATCATTTGATCGCCGTGTTGGATAATTATGAATGGATTGATTTCTTTGAAACATTGTTTCAAATATATTTGGGAGATTATTGTTATTATAATTATACATAAATTGTCCTAGATTAAACAAATACAAATCAATAATTTTCAATATCTTATGCTCATAAAATAGTGGGTCTGTATGGGACAAAAATGCAGTATGACATATAACACGGAGTGATTTCTTTTGCAATAAAAGTAATTTATCTAAAAATGTTTTATATGTATTTCCCCACGCGAGAATGAAGTCACTCGTGACTGTTTAATTGGCGACGTTGGTTTGAAAAGTTCATGTATGTTCAAGCTTGCTTTTTTTTTTTTTTTTTTGTAACTACAGAAATTATTAGAGATGAGTCGAATAACACTGTATATTCTAAGAAATAAAGTTAATAATGATAGAAAAAGGAAATGCCATATTTTGGTATCAATTTGGATCACTGCCTTGATCAAAGTCTCCCCTTTTTTTTGGGGGGGGGGGGAAGGGGGGGGGGGTTACGTGGTTGTAGCGTAGGATTCTTGATCATTGGAAATAGTCATTTGCAGCATATTACGCATAAGTACAATGGGTAGAAATCACAGTAAGGGTGAAAAAGTACTGCTTGGTGGAGGTCTGTATTCTCTGAGTGCTTTACTAAGGCTTTGATAGTGGAATAGTAACATTGTGGTTTCTCAAACACATAAAATATTGTGCGGACATTATTTTTCTGGTTGGCCCTTCAAAAATTCACTCTTGTTTTGTGTATGTAATCACCATCCAGATGTAAGGGAATTACACTTATTTACAAAATATATTGATTCACAAATAAAAATGTGACAAGAATAAAGATAATGATATATTCAAGTCATTAAATTAAATCTAAAATATACACACATTTGATCACAATTAAAGCCAATTCAATACTTTATTTATTTCCATCATCAAAAAAGAAAAAGATAAGATGGTACAAAGCGGTTCAAGTTGTCGATTTGTCTTTCTATATCATGACTACAGCTGTATGCTTCAATTAGTTCAGTACAATTGTACTGTCAAAAAAGGCAAAAAAATGCAAAACTAGTAAAAAAAAAAGTAATATCACAATTGTGCTGTACAATTCATATATAAATACTGAAGTATGAATGTCATAGTTCTTAAAAGTATCACACAAAGTGAGAAAAAAACATAAACTTCCATTTCTTTTCCACATAAACAATGAATAAATTCAGTCAACTTGAACATGTACAAGAAGTTCAGCTCAACGAGTTACCATTACAATTTGCATGAGACAACTACCTATGCCACTACAATTTCCCAAATAATGTTGCAAAAACGAACAAACAAACAAACAAACAAATAAACAAACCTCAGAGAGGACATTGCTGCAATCTAACATACTCTACACGCAATGTTTACAGTTGGAGTTTGTGTACAAAGGTACACAAACACTTACTGTAAACATACAGTGTATTTTGAAAAATGCCAAATTGAAATTATCATACCAGCATCCGAAGGGGTGCTTTGAGATGCACTAAATGTGCTACTGGTCCTAATCCAGATTAATCAGACACTGCATACACTGCAAAATACTGTGGCAAAGCAGTCATTTGAATTGAAATTCCAACTGTGTGTGAACCTTGTCAATTGTATACCTTAATAATGTAATATCATTACAGGAGATCTCATCTTCAACATTGTCCATTTACTGTCCATCCCAGATTATGTTGGTGCCTTAGGCATTCTTTACAAGAAGAAGATGTGCTGGTTAAAATGTGCGGAAGAAAAAAAAAATAAAAGGTTCAAGGCTAGAGTACATGTAATTTTGGTTACACATTTTACTTTCCAGAATTGACTTATAAGCAAGAAATATACAATTTCGTTACCAATAAATCAGGAAGATACAAATGAATGGACATTGAATTGCTTTGACTGATAAGGGAAGTGGCAAATTGTAGCCTACAATGTAGCAAATACTATAACAATTTGCTAACTCAAACTCTCAGATGTTGAGTCCAGTAATAAATGTTATCCATCGATACAGCTAGAGGTATGATAAAAAAACAAGCAAACAAACCAACATAATTTTGTGCAGAGGGGTAGATCAGCAGTTTAAATATGTATGATTAAAATACCATGCAGCACTTATACGGTAGCATATACATGACTGCATAGGAGAAAATAGCTATCTCATAATGCTGACTGCTGCATTCACATTGCTCTAAATTCAGAATTGCACAGTAACATGATTTCTTGTTTGCAGCTATACTACAACTTATTGCAATGATACATGTGTCATTCTCCATTTTTCTAGCTCAAACATTTCGGGCAATACATGTATCATTGTCAGACTCACATTTCAATACGCTTAGACAAGGGCGATGAAAACACACTGTACAATTTCATCATTGTGCAATGATTAAAGCCTTGTTGATGTGGACTGGCATTATTAGGGTGATTAATAAATTTACAAAACTAAGTTGTTCAATGGTCAAGTTAAACTAATATTAGAAAACTTGCAATAAGCTCTCACTTCCACAAAGGCCTAAGGTGTTTTTAAAACATTATTAAAACATTAAAACAATGTTTGGCACACATGTTGAGTTTAATGTAAAGTTGCACAAAACATACATTTCTAAACAGTAGTGGAAAGAGTGTTGCTATTGTCTCTGAACATTGTAATGGCCCTCACAAATCAAACAAAAGCTTATGGAATTTTTCCCTCTCCAGTTTTTCAGTGATATAAACAAAACATGGTACATTTGTTGTACATGATTTAAAGTTGCAGGATACATTTTAAAGAGAAAGGGAGAGTGCATTGTCGGAGTAACAGTGCATAATCGCCTTAAAATCATGACAAAACCTTGCACATTGAAATTCTTCAGCTGTTTGTTAGTATTTCAGAAAAAAAAAATGACTCACGGTGATTTCATGTAAATTTGAGTTTTTCGAGAGTAGCTGTGTTTGTAGTTGGTGGAAAACAGAAATCAAACCATTGTAAGTTAACATCAAATGCATGTAAAGTTCATGGAAACTTGCACTGGTCCAACATAAATGAAAGAAACAAGTCAATATGTCAGTTTCTTCAAGTTCCACCTTCCGGACTGCCTGCTGTAGTAGCTACCACTTTCCTGCTTTGAAAAGTCACATTTTGTTTCCAGTAAGTCCCAGAGAGATAGCAATGTCATCCCACACCGATCTTGCAGTTACAGGTGTAAGTGTTGAGGTGAACTATATGACAAGGGCTAAACAAACACAACAAAGAGAGCAAAAGGGAGAAAATAGGGGAAATATTAATTGTTACAAAAATGCATAAGGTTCCCTGTGAAGCAAATGTTTGTAGTTTAGGATGCCTCCAACTTTCCGCCCATTTGCTTACAGTGTTTACTGCACTTGAACTACACACATTAGCAACTGACAACCACAGTTGAGTTATCGAGTTGAGTTTTTATGAAGTTCCTCGACCATGTAATTGACTGTGGAATTTTATTTTCTTGAAGAAGTAAAAGAACAATGTGGCATGTTTTATTTTATACTTAAAGAACTTGCGCCTGAATAATCCTTTCGACAGTGATCATAGATCTGAACCCCCTGACAAAAAGAAGTATCCCTGGATGATAATTCTTTGAATAAAGTCTACTCAACAATGTCCTTTGAAGTATGTAAATCAAATTTGGGATTTTCAGGTACACCCCAAATACATAAATATGTTGCACTTGTCTGTAGAGAGAGAAAAAAAAACAAGCATGTTTTTGTTTTTCTTTCTCTCTATTTTAGAGGTAAAGCAAACATTTTCCATTAGTGCATCAGCAGGGTACCTACTGCTGATAAAATTTTGGTTTCCTTTGCTTCTTGACTCCTCCTTATCTTCTTAGGTTTTGCTTTGACAGGTCCTGCTTCTCCTTCTCCTGCTCCTTATGTGTAGCATTTCAGCCTTTGGCGCCTTGCTGGTAGAGTCTTTATCATCTTGTAATTCCTAGCAAATAGGAGAAAAAGAAAAAAAAAACACATAAACATAATTACATATTGTATTGAATTACAATGATGAAGAGGGATGCGTTCCCCCTTTGTCTTACAATATATTCATTCTTTCAAAGAAATGATGTTTTCATTTATTTCTAGAAATTGCTTACAATTACTGTATTTGAAGTTCTATGAATAAACTCTTCATCACTTTTAGGCTAGCACGAATGAAATTTTTATTTTCTTCAAAATACTGTAAAAGACAATTGAATTACACTTTTTGAAATCATTTCTTTCTTGCTCTCAACTTAATGTTGTTGTTTTTTAATTGTCAAGCCACCATAAAAAGAAAAAGAAACTGATGGATTCACACATGCAGTCACATAAACATTTTTGAAATGTATATAGGCCTAGCCCTAGAGTTTATACAACGTGTTGTATGTCGATTTATAAAATTCGTCTGGAACACGTATGTACAATGTAGATCTAGGGCAGACTAGGCCTAGAACCACTTCTAGGCCCACACACGTATTTAGGCCTAGCTAGATATGGGTCTAGTTTATAGCATACTCAGTAGGGCCTAGCGGCCCTAGGCTTAGTATAGTTTAAACATTAGATCTGACACTTAACAAGTTTATAGTCCAAGGCTATGCATACTGTACCGGTCCGGCGTTACGCAAACAAAATTTTAACCAACCAACAGACTGTTTAATCTGCCCTCGGTAAAACTCAATACATAGGACTACGTTTGGTCCAAACGGCTGCGATGGACGCGACAAGCCCATATTCATTGTAGAATTACTCACGATTGCATTCTGAGTCGTTGTAGAACTCTCTCCCCATCTCATCTTCGTCATCATGTTGAGGTAGATCGGTAAGCAAATGTGGAATGAAGGAAGCATATCCAGCCAAATCTTGATTAGTATTTCTTCTACTGCCTTGCTTCACTGAAAATTTTCGATCATCGTCGCAAGCGATTGTCGCAGAATTTTGAACATGTTCAAAGTTCTGCGATGGGCTGCGATGGTCGCGATAGCCCCCAAATCGCCGGTTGTCGTATCGCAGACATCCCACACTGTGCGATTTCTCGTCGTGCGACATCGCAAAGGGTAAATCGCAGTAAAAATCGCACAGTGTGAGTCCGCCCTTACACGCAGTCTTCTATATGGGCAGCACGTTCGGATAACGATGCCAATTTCATTTTACATATCTGGAATTTCCCCACAAGTTTTGTCTAAATAAAAAGCTGTTGAAGAGATTGCTTTTAAAGATTGACAGATATTGTTTAACATGTTTATTATAGCTCCATATTGCAATTATACTAATAACAGCTTTTGCAGTACTTCGTGTGAGATTTCATCAGTAAATTGGCATTATGTAGTTCGTCTTGCTAATGTCGGAGTTGTGCACCAAGAGCACCTGTGACGTAGGCCAAATTGTGTGGATCGTTCCATGGCTTGCTCGTTTTCATTTTTTTCAAAAAATCAGTACAGGCTTATCTGGGGTTTTACAATCCTCTCTTTCCAGTAGTAGGCATAAAAAAATGTAGATTAGAATTATCAGACAATTAGAAAATGTCAGTACAGTTTTCTTTTAAGCGCAAGTTGAAATCCTTTTTATTAAATCCTCCCTGATATGTTTTTTTCCCCTTAGTTATAGGTTTCGTTCACCTCAGGGTTCATCATCCACCCACCAATCATTCAATCACTGAATTCATTATTACGCAAAGAAGTAGCCATCACAATCCTTGCTCAGCTGCATGCAGCACCAACTGTATGAAGCACATTCTCTACCATGCCCTGTTCCATCTCCCTTGTTAAGCGTGTAGGCATTCTCTCATTCTCTCCTTTTTTCTTTCTTTCCTTCCATACTTTTCATCTATTCTGACAAGTTGTGTCATGTTGTTGTTTTTCTTCTGTTTTGTCCCGTCCTGTCGTTTATCATATTTGTCACAAGTGTTTGTAAATAAGTAATTCATAAATTTTATGAGTGGTTCACAATCTACAAGCTTTGCTTTTTAGTGAACCTCTCTATTCTTTCTTCCTTTTTTTTTCAACTGAAGCATGACTTTTTATTATTATCTTCTTCTTCTTCTTTTTTTTTTTTTTTTGCCAGCATGCGCTCTTATGTTTATTGATACCATTTATTAATTGCAAAGGCAAATGTTCTTTGTTTATAATGTAAAACCTAATATATCTTGTGTTATGTTTTGGTTGAAAAAGAAAAAAAAAAGAAGAAGAAGAATGAAAATAAATACTAAAGTGTTTAAGAAAAAAACTGCTAAAAACACAGTTTCCTGTTTGTTTTATGATCCCAAACTTTAATATAATGTAGAAGAAGACTTGCTCTTTCAGACAATATGAAAAACTCAAGATTGGCTAGGTTGACCCGTTTCGTGTTCTGTGTTTAGTCCTCACACAAATTCACTGCTTGCGACGTGTTGTGATGCTCGGTCACTTATTATATGCAGATGCAGATGCAGAAAATTCCTAATAAATTCATTTGAATTTGAAAAAAAAAAGTTATCAAACCAGTATTTATGAATAGCCTTGCATTGTTGAAGGGTATGAAGAAAGTCGCAGCAGCTGCTTATTGGTGCAGTATGATAGGCTCAAGTGCTTTAATCATTCTAGATAAGTCTTTGTTTGTCGTGTGATGCTGTACGATATTGGGTAGGTAGGAACTTTTTAACCTTATTAGAAGTGAAATAATTCTCCTTATGTTTTCGTTAAGATCATTGTTTTACGACCTGGGTTCAGGTTTAATGATTATAGGCTTCCTAACCAGCAACGGTATAGCACTGGAAATTTTAAATATCACATAATTTGGACGAATCATCTCATCATCCATAAATATCAATGATAACTGAATTGTGCGATGCTGATGCAGCCTATCAACTAATTGAATAAACATTATTCACCTATTAATATGGGATGGCTGAATTGCACAAAGTTTTTTTTTTTTTTTTTCTCAACCGTCTTTAGGCCGCTAGTCAAATAAGAATTCTCACTGGTTTGCTTCCTTCCGTTAATTGATCTGCATTATCAAAGAGAAAACGAAAATATTTATTTACCTTCGCTTTGTTTTTGTTTTTTTTCTGTTTTCTCTTTGCTCGTTCGTTTGTCTGTTTGTTTGTTTGTTTGTTTGCTTGTTTGTTTGTTTTTATAAACCTTACATGGTTTCTAACCGAAAAGACTATGGAAGCTGATACCTTATGCAGGGAAGGACATTCAGATTTTTCTTGTAGAAAAAGAAAAAAAAAAGAAAAGAGACAAAAAAGCTTTTGTATTGCCAAGTAATTATGATATTTAATAAATAGCTGCCTGTATTAAACTTGCAGATTTGTGTGTGCGTCTTTTTGTTTGTATGTTTTGTGTTTTGTTTTGTGTTTTTAGCACACCGAAGATGAGGGGAGAGTATAAAAGGGATCACCGTTCTTGCGACGTCCGTCCATCCGTCAGTCCGTCGGTTCACACACATTTACACCTGTCGAGTCCCTCAAACCGACACCCCATCCATCACGAACTCCTCTCCTCTTTACGCGCACCTCACACAAGCATACACACACACACGCACACACACATAATTATCCAATGCACACACACACACACACACACACAGTCACCCTCATATGGACGTATTAAAAGACATCCCTTGGGAATGGTCCAAAGTTACACCTACGCGCACGGCCCCTCAAGACAAAACACATTAGCAAGGCAAACACCGTTGATCTGGCGTGGATGGTTTTAAAAGTAATCCCGGCAATACAGTAAATACGCTTTTTTATCAATGAAAAGTCATGAAAATGATAGAAGACAATTTGCTCTACAAGATCTGCACAATGAAGAGGGTGCTTATTGAAGGATGGCCCTGTGGCATGTGCCCCCAAAATACCCTTTATCCTCTTGGCAATATAGAAAACATATAATATCATTTAACGCGATAATATGTTCCAAACGTACATGCTTTCAAAATTCGATCGTGCCCTATAGCAAGGATACTTTTGCTTCCAATAAATGCGAATTAATAAATACATTAGACATTGTTTTACAATACTTATATAGTAAAAAGGGTGCACACTTAAAGCGGCCCCTTGGGAGGCGCCCTAAGTTACCCCCTCAACCCCCCCCCCTCCTCCCCGTCCCCATATGTATATGAGTACTATTGTTTTGAATGTACTCTTACAGTTACCGCTACTTTGCATTTTATGTAAATTATTTTTGCATGACCAATTCGCAAAAGGCAGTCATTGTGTTCTTAGACCTACAAAAATAAGTTTATCTATTTAAATCTTTAAAACTGGATAACGTAAACCTGAGATCTTCCAATTTTCTCTCATCACAGGTGCTATAATTTGCACATTATGCAAATTTTAGTATTTTACCCACTGGATTTTGGGGGAGTTTTAGTATGGTGTTCAGGAGGCCTCAACGACTTGCACTGCAATGAAAAAAAAAAAAAATCCTACTGTTGCAATAAGTGGTGGGTTACCCCCTAAAAAGCGCTGGATTGACTGGACTATTAATATTCTTCTCATATAGGCCCCTACAGATATTGACAACAAATAAACCAAATGCTGCAAAAGTATAAAATCCCTGTCACACCTTTCAAGCTGTACGCGAGTAGGGATTTTTCCAGCACGCAGGAACATTTTCTGCAGGCACACAAGGCAAGTTTCGCACTTGCGTCTTACCTGCTACACGCGTGCTACTTACTTCCTACTTGCGTGTATTCCGTAGTGACCTGCGTGAGAGCTTCGGAACCAATTCATTTTCAGTTACGAGCGACATACGGGGACTGCGAAGTACCTACGTTACACGTGCGCACCTCCGGTCAACTACGGGCGAGA
Source organism: Diadema setosum (assembly GCF_964275005.1). Taxonomy (NCBI): domain Eukaryota; kingdom Metazoa; phylum Echinodermata; class Echinoidea; order Diadematoida; family Diadematidae; genus Diadema; species Diadema setosum. The sequence continues at coordinate 3,287,737 of NC_092700.1, read as the reverse complement.
TACGTGCTATAGGTACTGACTCAGGTGCGGGCCAATTGCTGGGAGCTCCGGGGAGCAAAAATTTGTACTCACAAGTCAACCCGAAAATACGAGGGCTGCATGCAAATCAAGCAATGCTTAAGCTGTAGCCCTTCTGCGTTATTCATTGCATCACTGATATGTTCTGTTGTACATTGTAAAAGCAATGAAGAAACTGTATTGCTGTACATTATAAAGGTAATGAAGAAACTTACCTTGTTAGCAATTAATGTTTATGTGTATCCATTTATGTGTATGGTACCAACAATGTATGATATATGTGTATGTATCTGCATAAGCAATGATATAATGCAGGAACCAATAAATCAAATCAAATCAAATCAAATCAAAGTCTTCCTCAGCCCGGTGTGACAAGGCCTTGAGCATGCTCAAAACTTTTTCCGGGTGAGTCCAGCAAAAATTGTTCTTCGCAAGTCGCGCGCAAGGCTTGCCCCGAAAGGTGTGACAGGGCCTCTAACACGAAATGATTCATTGATACACACTGTCGACTTTTCCTGTTCAGAATACCGAGGAGAACTTAGAGCCCGTTTACACCGCCTAAAAGTCGGTGTAAACGCACGCTTGCCCAAATGCGGAACCAAATTTGGACCCGCATTTGGACAAGCTCCGGAGGTTGTCTCGGGCCGGCCCTGGGCCGACCTATTCTCGGTGTAAACGCACGCTGGCCCAAATGGGGTACCAAATGCGAGTCCTTTCCGCAGCGATCGTGACGTAATTGCGTAATGTTATGAGTGTTTATATCGTGCATGCTGTCTTGTCTTGTCTTGTCTTGAAGGAGCGGAGAATTCTGTCCTGCAGTGTCTCACAATGTTTCATCTCTGTAATTTTTTTTTCCTCACTCCAGAAAATTTGTGCATAAGTGAGGATGGTGAGAAACTGTGAAATTAATTTTTGTTGGGTAGTGGCGGTGATGTTGCGTTATTTTTTATTTGAATTTTCCCAAAATCCATGCTCTGTGTCGGACAAAATAGTCATTACATCCCTAGGTATTCAGTTCACAGAATTGCATACAAACACAATACACATTTCCCGCGAGCGCGCTCCAATGAAATCATTGTTCATATGCAGAGCGCCGCTACCGTCAGAATATGTGACCCGCTACAACAAAAAGGTCCTAAAGTCGCGCACGGTCGAAGCCGTGAAAATCGAGTTTGAAGTCAGAGCATTAAAATTGGTCAAAACTTACGATTTTCTGATTTTGATATAATAATAATAATAATAATAAGGTCTTATTTACCCAGGGTAGCCTCTTCAGTGTTGCCACTGTTCTACCAGAGGGCCCTGCTATTATTATTACCCTAGCATTGCCAGGTACCCATTTATACGTCCAATATATTATTGGAGTTTATAAAATGGGTTCAAGAATGTAGCCAATAGGAAGCGCTGAAATGAGTCACGTGTTCTTTGGTTATTCTAGTCCCATCGCACTGCGTGTTAAATCCTACTGCCGATCGTCTGTGCGCGCGGCGGCTCCTTTGAATTGCATACATACAGTACAGTACGCGCTGTCAATCCTGTAAACAACTTCTATATAGTTCGGGCTGCCGGCCGGCCGGCCTTTCTTCCCTTGTGCATAACATGTGTGGCGTGCCTTGGGCGTACGTATACTCTTACGTACACTTTGTACAGTACAGTAGACCAAGCGTTGTGGGACCGGACGCGTACATGGAGTCACTTTGAAGGGCAACCAACGATTTAGCAGGTTAATTCTCACGCCGTTTTCAGAGTTTGTTGTCTAGTAGGACTATATGAGGAGTCTATATCAAGTCTTTAAGGTAAAGGGTGCATATTCTATGTAAAATAATAAGTTTTCATGCGGGAACTTAAGTGTCCGGAAACCCAATCCCCCATCATACTTATACTGTATGTGCGGGATTTCCGAGTGCGACGTGCGTAAATGTTTGGGACGAACATCTTCGGACGTCTTGACCCACAAAGGTACGTGAAAAACGCTGAAAAAATGCTGTTAGTTTTCGAATTTTCGACCAATTTTATAAAACAAATGATGCACAGGATTATTTTGTGGCGTTAGTGAAGGCGTAGCTCACTCTCGGGTATTTACAATGTAGTGCAACATGTACTCGGCTTCGCCTCGTGCATGTTTCACAATTGTTAATATCCTCGAGTGCGCTATACGCCTCCACTAACGCATTCTATCCTGTGCATCATTTGTATACTAACATGTCTTCTATCATCTGTCGAAATTTTGAAGCAAATATTGATCAAAGGAAAGATAAAAAATAGCGTTTTTCTGAGCCATGTTTGTAGGCGTTTCAACGAAGCAGAAACTGGTTCGAAAATTTGGATTGAGCGCCACAGATAGGTTCCGCCCCTAACAACGACCAGAGTGATCTCGTTGGCCAGTTTGCTGCTTGCTGCTAACCGAAGCGTGAAGCTCGCACACTGCCCAGTCGACTGGTGCGTGCGGGCGGGATGCGCTATGGTCAGCCACTTCTCACATCCTGGTCACTGATTGGTTGGTGAGGAGACCGCCGACGCTGATGTGCTTGAATGAACTCTTCGGGGGTTGCTAGGGCTTACCTTCTATTGTCCAGAGTTGAAAACTGACTTGCGTGTCCCTTGATCGCGATTGCGTCGAAAGGAAGACTTTTAGGGCGCTTTTCTCGAAACAGTGATTTTCCAGACGTCTCGACATGCTCTCTTTTAAACGTCGATATCTCCGCAGCCGATTATTTTTATAAAACGTGTTATTTATCAATTCAAAGCAGAAAGATTAGGGGATTATATCATGCAATTTTCAAATAATCGACCTCGCCCGACTTTAGGATCATTTTATTGTAGCGGGTCACATATGTTATATATAGGCCGGCCCAAATTCTCGGTGTAAACGCACACCGAGTACCGCAATTTGGGCCGGCCCTGGGCCGGCCTAAAAGTAGTCAGGCAGTGTAAAAGGGGTCTAAATCTTAAACACTATTCCTGACGATTTTCATACTTTCACATTATTCATTTAAAACATAAATCAACAGTGGCATGTCTTTATAGATTTGTGGAAACTATAGTGGTCCTTGAGCAGAGAAACCAATACATGGAAAAACCTTTAACAAATTTGACTGAACAATAACAATAACGTAGAAGGTTAACATATTTCAGAAATGTAGCAGAATAATTTGATAACAATACCGCTGGCTTGCAGGTACACCTTTGTATAATCTACGCATGCTTTCTTCTTTTGTTCTCAGCTTCCTCAAGCCCCAACTCATGCATTCAGAATGCATCTTATGGTGAGGCTGCCATGCCATCATCTAGTTCATTGTAATTTGTTATAAATTTGGAAAACTATCTTATTCTTCATCGCAATCACTGTAAATTTTGAAACTCTGTGCTCAGTATAGCTTATTTTTGATTATTCCAATATAAAAAGTCTTAAAATCATCCGGCGGTCCGTTTCCGTGGTACCTACCTAAATCTCATTCTTTTTTTTTTTCCTAGCTACCCAAGTAGCTACCTGAAGTAGCTTGAGCTTTGTAATCTCACTAGTGCAATTGTCACTTTAAGCATTATTATGATCGATATTCCATACTTATCGGGCAGGAGTGTTCAATAATATCAAGAATTTTCAATAGTTCACTTTCAACTCCGTTGCTATCTATTGCTACTTCACTTCTTGTTTGTTGTATGTCATTATTACTTTTCAACTACATGACGTTGACTCGTCCTCGACTCGTTCCTAGCAGAACGGTATAAAAAATTTAAAGCGCGCATGAATATAAAATGTAATAAATCAGCATTTCCAATAAGCACAGGCTAGAATGGCCAAAATCCACGATAGCGGATCAACGTGAATTCTACATGGCGACAGTTGTTTTGACCTTGATGCACGTTTATTGGACTGACATCAACTCCTGTTTTTGTCATAAGCCGATAAAAAATACTATTCAATTGTTGCGTTTTTTTTTTCATGAAATTAGCTTTACATAGTAATTCAGGGCTTTCAAAGTAATGGCAAAAAATGAGACGAATTATATTGATAACATGTACAAACTTAATAGTGCACTAAGAATGAACAACTGTTGAAAAAATCACACCTCAAAGGAAGGAAATTCAGGTTTTTTTATTACCATCATACATGAATGTCAAAGTTTATGAAAAAAAAATCGTAATAAACCTTCAGCCTCCTACCTCATGCACGGTGTATATGCAAAGAGAGAGGAATGTGTCTCACAGATTAGAACTCGTGTGCCTTCACTGTTGACATTCTGATTGACAGCTATGTCAATAACGTTTTGTGAAGGTGATTGTAGTGTCCAATCATCTTCACAAAGGTCCATGGGGGGGGGGGGGGCGGGAGGTTCTGACATTAAATGTATGGCATGCTCCACGTTTTTCAAACGCACCCCCCCCCCCTTCACGCCCATGAATTGCACTAACTTTAGAGTGATCAATGGCGTGGACCAAATCGTCTGTGTCCATTAAAATATCCCATTTACGTCAACGGTGAAAAGTTGCCTGTGGATTTGAAAGGAATGGTCGCTATGCCTTCAAGACTAAATCCTGATCAGGATCTTTAGACTTTTCTTCCCCAGAGCCTACAAAAAGGCACTGATTTTGCCAAATCTTCTTGACTTCTCTTGTACGCAGGTTCTACAAATCAAAATGATTATATAACTTGCTTGACATTCAGGCACCAGCAATGATAATAACCAGAAAAAAAGAGCTCAAAATAATTGATAGCAATGATATCAATCACATGAAAGGCAGATGGAAAGGGAGAAAAGACGAATGAGCGACATGCTTCGACATATCGGGAACAATCAAAACTTAAAGGAAAAATGAGAGGAAATATGCTTACTTGTTTTAAGTTAGCCATATTTTGGAACATCTTGTCTGACTTATAATAGAAATAGATGGAAGTCTTTAACTCAATCATGCAAATGAATATGTTCTGCCTGACGAAAAAATAAAGTACTATACCATAGGACTGATGATACATACAGATTTATAATCTATCATAAAACTGCAAGAACAATTGTTTCTCTTTCTTGGTGTTTGGATAGGTGTTACTTTAGTAGCTAAATGTTTTAATTTCATGTCAACTAAGCTGCCAGTATTGCCTATGGACTTTTTGTTTTTGAAGCATGTACCATACCAGTATCTTTATTCTGTTGTTTCATAATAATACTAAATACTGACGACTGAGTACAATTTTGTATAGAAATCTGATGCTTCTCCTGATTAATTCATAGCCGCATGAAGCTGATTGGAAATTATCGTCCTTGATCGATGTGCAGAACGAAATTACATTTGCATATTAACGCCGTGAGTTGTTTTTCCTATTTCGACAATTTACGAGATGGTAAGTCCACCCAGCCTTGGCGCATGTTTATTTCTGACAGTCCTGCATCATTGATGCCTAAAATGCTCGTCAGACTGGCAGTGTCATGTACAACACCTACAAAGATATCTACTATCCAATTGGTGAACTGCCTTATATCACACGACACGCGGTTAAAGAAAAAAAAATATATATATGCTTATTATACCATACTGTCATTATGGGCGTGCAATTTTGTTGAGTAGTTTTGGGTATGTTGTATTCCACTCACTCCTTTTCAATTACCCCCATAGCAACAAAACCAGACTACTAACACCCGCCTTGTAATGACCATGATTTTGATAGCGAATATAGTTTTGAGTAAAAACCTATACCCGCCCAAGGGTTTTCTTTTATGGTTTAACATTACATATTTCATAATATAGGCATCGAGGATGACACTGAGATACTGGATGGGTAAATATTTTGGAATCCCGTATGCTGGGCATGTATACATTATATACATAATTATATCAAGAATAGAAAATGAAGGACTCTGTACACGGTCGGGACGCTATGGCTTCTCGCACTCCTTCTTTCTTTCTCTTTCTCTCTCTCTCTCTCTCTCTCTCTCTCTCGCTATCGATCGTGTGTCTGCGAGGGTCTGTTTGTGTGTCAGATGTCTCAGATCACATCCTATAGTCATCTATTCAAAGTAGCATGAACTTATGTTGTGCCATTTTTCGTCCCTTTCTCTCTACTTATCAGTATAATAATTCATATGATTTCAGTGAATTCAAAAATAGATTTGTATACATTGTGAGGAAGCTTTAAATTGCAACCCGCAGACCACAAACATTCTGATATTCCAACTGACTTAATAATAATTTCATTGGCGCAAATTTGCCCTTCAGTCATAGGACGAATTTGAATACCAACAACAGATTATGAGTCGTTAAATTTAATTCCACTAAGAATCAACTTTATCAAGGTACACTAAATTAAGCTCTTATAAATACACAGGAAAATTGTAGGATGATGATAATTATGTTTTCCAAATAGCAACAACAAAAAAAAATGTATTAACAATGATAATTTCTGTACATGTCAAGGCGGATTATAATCGCACAGGGAAAATGATATGATTGCGTTGTGCCTTGAAATGCAATGATTTTAATACTACACATCGTAAACGCACATAATGTCAAATCTGCAAATATTGATTTCTTGAAAGCTGAGTTCTTGCAGACATTTAAGAGATTGATTGAATACAAAAGGATGCTAATTCATACATACATCATTAAGTACGTTTAAAACAAACATGATCTGTTATTGACTGGCATCCAGTAGAGTTAATTGCCTTGCGTTCGAAGTCTGTATTAGATAGTTGAAGACCTAAATATAAGAACGACCCAAGTCCAATTTTTGGCCAAATTCAGTTTGACATGGGAAATTGTAGCTTATGCATGGACTCATCTTGTGTATAAATGATAAATCCTAATTACCTCCGGAAGAGCCTGAAATGAATGAGTTAGATCTTATATGAATGTAAGAATGAAGGACTTGGGTCATTTCATTAACCGTTTCATGAAAAAGCTATCCCATAAAGCTATCACATAAACTCAGACTTAGGAGAGACTTTTTCTAGAAACCATTTCATGAACAAAGCTAGCACATAAAGTCTCTCCTAACTTGGCAAAGCTATGACATAAATGTAAAAGTGGTCAGGAGCACTCCTAAGTTTATGTGATACCTTTTTGAGAGTCATTGTATCAAACTTTTTTTGTCTCATTTTTGGAGTAATTGACCCCAAATTTGGCATGTGTGACCACTGTCAAAGGTAGATGTGCAAGACATCTTTTTCGTTAATATCGCGTAATGCTTTGCCATGGCAACGACATATTTTCATAAAAATCATACAAATTATTGTGGATTAAACTACTACCCTCACTTTTAAAGCAATGCAGTTGAAATTCAGCATAGAATCAGATCAATGTAATGTGTAGTTGTGCATGACGCCTTTTTCCGTGTGTGGGTGTAAAGAAATCTGTTGCCATGGCAACAACAGTTTTTTCTATACCAATCATACAAAGAAATATGTGGATTGACCTAACTTCCTTAGTTTTTTAGCATTTGACCTAAATTTTGGCACATGTGACCAGTATAGTACGTAGATGTGCAAATTTCATTTTTCGTCATTGTTGAACAATGCGTTGCCATGGTAACAACAGACTTTGAATAAAAAGCATACAAAACTGTTGTGGATTCAGTCATCTCCCTCAGCTTTTGAGCATTTTGCTTGAAATTTGGCACATGTGACCACTATGATAGCAGCTGTGCAAACTTCAAACTTTCATAGATATGGAACATTGTGCTGCCATGGTAAAAGCATTTTCAACGAATATAATGCAAAAAAAAATTGTGGATTCAGTTTACTCCTTCAGTATTTGAGCATTTTACTTGAAATTTGGCACATGAGACTGCTAAAGTACATTGACTGATGTGCGAATTTCTTCTTTGATCGTTGCCAATGTGTTGCCATGGTAACAGAGTATTTTGAATGAAAATCATATAAAAATACTGTGGATTCAGCTAACTTCCTCAGCTTTTGAGCATTTGACTTGATATTTGACACATGTGACAGTCATAATATGTATTTGTGCAAACTTTTCTTTCAAATTTTCTTTCGTGAATATTGAACAATGTGTTGCCATGGTAACATCATTTTTTTAATGAAAATCATAGGACTTACCAGTTTATTCATCCAACTCCCTCAGTTTTTGAGCACTTGATTTGCGATAGTAATTATGACACATATGACGAACATAATTTTTAAATAAACAAAACACAACTTTATTCAATGTTGAACAATGCGTTCCCATGGTAACAACTTAAAAAAAAATAAAACCGTATAAAGTTAGTGCTGGTTGAACGAACTCTCTCAGTTGGAGGTGAGGGTAAAAATCACAATGAGTGATAGTTCTAAAATACAAAATGCATTTTCAACCCCTGCTGGTGCAAACATCATGGAATACATCCTAAATAATTAATGTAATCATCGTGATCCCGCTGGGCGCGCACAGCGTAAAATAAGTTGAATAATGCATGTTACTCTGCTTGCACCCATGTTCAGAAAAAAAAGTAACAAATGTTTTTTAATATAATGTGATTTTGTTTATTAAAATGTTATACTGTGTTTCACAAATGATATTTTCATTCTTTCAGAATGGTTCAATACACGAGGAAGAGATAGATGTAGAACGGATTACGAATTCAACCCTGCCGTGCACTTTTCGAGAAGGCATGCACAACACACGCGAAGAGATTTTTCAGAAGAAAAACAAAGAACGCGTTTTCAACCCTTTTTTTTTATTCTTTTGGTATCAACTCACAAATAATTCCTTTTTTTATTCTTTCTCAATAATAATGATCAATTTACTTGTGTAATAACAACACAAAGACTGTTCATAAGTTTGATTGCTTGGTATATGTGACTCCATGCTTATGTTTTCTTTGTTTTTAGTGCGTACGGTTATAACGATGAACCGGTTATAACGAGGCAATATTGGCGGTCCCACGGACCTCGTTATAACGGGGTTTCACTGTATATACATTGATTTTGAAAGATTAAATTCATATATATATATATATATATATATGTATATATATGAAGAGTTTGTTTGCAAAAACCGATAAGTCCATATTTGCAAAATGGAGATATTTGCGATTAAAGGTCAAGAAAAATAAAGAGAATAATAAGAACTTGTTTGCTTCTTTTGACCATAACTTCAAAAATATACCTTTATACGTAGTGACCAATATATCATTTAAAAGGTATCATTTTGTACTTTATGACAGAGATTGTACTTCAAAATCTTACAAAATGGACTTATCGGTTTTTGCAAACAAACCCTTCATATGTATATATATGATCTCATCTGTCAATCATTGCTAAGGTACTGATATGTTTAACAAAAGACATTGGAATGCACCTTCCCCTGCCTCGACTCAACAACTTGCATTTTCCCTCGTCATGTTTTTTTGTTAGTCACATTATAATCTTATCACAGAAACATACAAGTTACGGTGAGGCTTATGGTGAGGCTGCTATGTCATCATCCATGTTCATTGCAATGTGTTATGAATATTTTGAAAACATTCGTATTCTTCATCCCAATCGTTTTAGATTATGAAACTCTGTACTCAGTATAACTAATCTATAGTTGTTAAAATGTAAAATTCTTAAAATCATCCGGCTGTCTCCTTTAAGTGGTACCTACCTAAATCTCATTCTTTATTTTATTATTTTTTTTTTGCGAGCTCCCAAAGAGACTGAATTAGCATGAGCTTTGTAATCTTACTAGTGCCGATGTCACTTTCAGCATCATTTATGTTCGTTATTCCATACTTATTACGCTGGAGTGTTCGATAATATCAAGAACTTTTAATATAATAGTTCAATTTCAACTAAGTTGCAACCATTTGCTGCTTCACTTCTTGTTTGTTGTATCTCATTATTATTTTACACTCACGTGACGCTGACTCGTCCTCAACTCGTTCCAAGCAGAACCATATAGGTATGAAATAAATTAGACTATTTTGCATTTCCAAGAAGCACAGGCTAGTACGGCCAAAACAATGATAGCGGATCATCGTAAATTCTTCAAGGCGACAGTTGTTTCGACTTTGATGCAAGTTGATTGGACTGCCATTAATTCCTATTTCTGTCATAAGCTGAAAAAAAAAAATTAATCAATTGTTGCTGCTTTTCACTCAAATTAGATTTACATAGTAATTCAGGACTTTCAAAGGAATGGGAAAATGAGACGAGTAATATTAATACCAGAAACTCGATGATGCAATACGCATCAACAACCGTTTCAAAAAGAATAAAAAAAAACAAACAAAAATAACACCTCCAAGGTAGGGAATGCAGGGTTTTGTTTTTGTGTTTTTTTATTATCACTTATGAATGTCATAGTTTTTGTACGTGTCGATGGTGACGAGTTGATGTGCTGATCTGATGCCGGACACCGTCTACCAACGTTGAATGATTTATGGTCATGCTCAGTCAGCTGTGTCAACGAACGTGATTTCAGGAAATATCATTTGCGCCCACGTGAAGATGTCTATAATAACTTCATTAAGGTGTGTGGGTGTGTGGATGTGGATTTGGATGTGTGTGTGCCAGTTAATTTGTTTGGGTAGATCTATGTGAGCATGTGTATGTTGATGTTCATCTGCCTGTCCCTGCCTCTGTCTGTTTTTGTTTGTTTGTTTGTTTGTTTTTACGTTGAATTTCTTAGTTCAGATGCTAAAACAGAGTGACACAAAACTAGTACGATCTGTGAAAGTTGACTTCCTATACAACAGGTACCCGTCATTTGAGTCCAACTTCGAACAATGATTGCCTGCTAATCAGTAAAGGTCAATCAGCAGAATCATAGAGAGAACCAACTCATGAATTCCAAAGAATCACTCAATATGCATTAAATTGTTGTTGTTGTTGTTGTTTTGTTTTGTTTTTTGTTTCATATTAAGCATCGGTGAGGATCTTTAGATGAGATATTTCTTTTCAAAAACCAATATTATTTACAAATCTGGCTTCCTCGCTTCTCATTGAGGCTAGTCCCGTCAACATTACAAGGGCGTTCAGAATACATGACTACGAAAAGATGAGTAATGATGATAATGATACTCACCTATATAGACAACTATTCTAAAAGCCAGACGCGTGTTACTTACTTGCTACTTGCGTGTATTTCGTGTGACCTGCGTGAGAGCTTCGAAACCGATCCATTTTAAGTTACGAACGACATACGGGGAATGCGAAGTACCTGCGTTACACCTGCTGCTGAGTACGTGCGTGAGACTTGCCTGCGAGGTGCTACCGCTAAGGGCCTCCTAATAGTGCGGGCAACATCCTGCGACTCACTGGAAGAAGTCTTGAGTATGTTGAAGGCCTTGTCACACCGTGTATGAGGAAGCCTTGCTAGTTGACATGCGGGGACATTTTTTTTTTTCTTTTGCTACCCGGAGCTCCCCGCTGTTGGCCCGCACCTGACAGTACCTCTCTCGCTCGTAGTTGCCCGGACGTGAGCACGGAAGTCTGATTTACCCGCAGCAGAGTTTTGAGCGTAACCAAAACTTTTCCCGGCTGAGTCTCGGGGATTGACCGTAGAGGTCCACGCAGAATACCAGTAGGAGGCTGTCGCAAGTCACAGGCAGTTGACCAGCTTAAAGTACGTAGGTTGCCCGTTTATCTATGCTTTTGTGCCGGTTTTGCGTGTCATCTGCATGACATTCGATTTGTGGGACATTGCCATAATCAAAATTCTTCAGAGGAATTATTCCTTCATCGAGTTGTCAGCCTTCACTCGCCACCCATGAGCCTACACGCAGGTCAAACGGAATGGACGTAAGTAGAACGTTAGTATAACGGGTCCATCAAGTAAGACGCATGCGAAACTCGCCCAAATCATTGTCCTCCCGCAAGAATTGTCCCTGTGTGTTGGAAAATACGCACACGCATCAAGCCCGCCTATCTTGCCCAGAAAGGTGTGGCAGAGCCAAAACTTGGCTGCGGGTAAAGAGGACTTGCGCGCGCAACTCCGGGTAACTACGGGTGAGATACGTGCTAGTTACTGTCATGAGCGGTCATCTGTTCTTCGCAAGTCTCACGCAAGGCTTGCCCGGAAAGGTGTGACAGGGCTTTTATACATGACAACTTATACATGATGCGGGTGAACACTAATTCACTAATTGATCGCAAAGATAAAAGAAAAAAAAATGTATGTGTGTGTGTGGGAGGGGGGAATACTTCTGTATACATACGTGACCCTTGGAGGTATTATGTATTTTGAAGACGGCCCGACGGCACTTGTGGATGATTTTCTGATCTATGGAACTATCTTTTGCAGTTTTAGCAAGGTAATGGGGAATTTGGGACTATCTGCAGTCAAAAGAAACCCGAAAAAAATGTCCCATTGCCATCGAACTCTCGTGTTTTTTTTTTCTTTTTAGTTTCTTGCCAATATTAGATGATCTAAATCCCCAGGTTATACTTTCCAGATGGAAAGACTCTTAGGGTTATGCGTACATTATGTTAAAAATGATTCCCTCTTTTTTCTGTCTTGCTCCTCATCATTAGTTTATAGGATCGACAAAATTGTGCATTAGGAAAAGAATTTGTGATACAATGAGTCAAATAAACTTGTTCATCATTTCTTCATGGTCTTCTGATATATCATGTTGAGAATATAAATAGCTTCTGGTGTTACTTTGTCCGGAGGTTTCGTGGTATACCAAGTCATAAATGGCATGATGCAACGAGCCCACCGTTGTGCTGAAATTCTTCGTCACACTCTTGTCCATGCTTAAGACCCCTTGTTTTTCACTGGTACAGCTCTACACATCTCTATGTCCAGTCTTAAAGGTTCCCCGAAATACAAGTGCATATTGATTTGTGTTGTTTTATAGTACCCTCAACATCTTTTCTGCGCTGAAACGAATATCTAGAAGCATTAAATATATTTTGACAAGTTTTTCTTATATTTTTCTTCAGATTACTTGTATTGGATACGCCCACAAGAAAAAAAAAAAGAAGAAAAACGCCTTGCCAAACCAATCTTCCCGTTGTGACCTCATCTGTCAATCATTGCTAAAGTACTGATATGTTTAACAATAAAAATTGGAACGCACCTTCCACTCGACTCAACATAATTTGCATGTTCCCTCGTCATGTCTTTTGTTACTCACAAAGAGTAATCGCACAGAAACATGAAAGTTATGGTGAGGCCTAAGGTGAGGCCGCTATGCCATCATCCCTGTTCATTGCAATGTGTTATACATTTTGAAAACATTCATATGAAGAACCTTTAATATAATTGTTCAATTTCAACTAAGTTGCTATAATTTGCTGCTTCTCTTCTTGTCTGTTGCATCTCATTATTACTTTACAACCACGTGACGCTGATTCGTCCGAGACTCTTTCCCGGCAGAACGATATGGAAATAAAGCGCGCATGAATATATATATATATATATATATATATATATATACATATTTGTATATCACCCTATTCTGTATTTCCAACAAGTCTGGGTAAAACGGCAAAAAGCCATGAATCATTCACAAGGACAGCTGATGCACGTTGATTGGTCTGCCATCAATTCATATTTTAGTCATAAACTTAGTCATAAAAAAAAATAATAATAATCAATTGTAGCAGTTTCCCCCTCAAATTACGTTATCATACATAGTAGTTGTTCTGGGCTTTCAAAGCAATGGAAAAATGTGACGAGTTGTATTAATACAAAAAAAAAAAAAAAAAAAAAAAAAAAAAAACCTCGATAATGTAGTACGCATCATCAAGCGTTTCAAAAACAATAAAACAAAGAAAAAAAAACACCAAAAAAGAAACGCAGGGTTGTTTTTGTTTTTTTATTATTATCACTTATGAATGTCACAATTTTTGAAAAAAAAAATGGTAATAAACCTTCAGCCTCCTACCTGACATGCCTGATACACGGTGTATATGCACAGAGAGGGCCATAGTGGCATGTGTCTCACAAATTAGAACTCATGTGCCTACAGTGTTGACATTCTGATTGACAGTACAGTGTTCAATAATCTCCACAAAGCTCGATTACTATCGACATACGTCAGAGACCGAAATGTCTAGAAGCAACCTATCGTGCGTCTTTACTTGCAGGGCAGTCACCAACTTATTTCGGGGGTGGGGGGCGTTCTGACACTAAATATACATGGCCGGCGCCATTTTTTTTTTCAAACGCAGCCCCCCCCCCCCCCCCCCCCCCCGCCGTGACGCCCCTGACTTGAATTGACTTTTGAGTAAGCAATGGCGTACGTGGAGCCATCCTCTGTGTCCACTGAAATCATTCAATTTTCTTTACGGTGAAAAGTTGCCTGTGGATTTGAAAGGATTGCTCGATATGCCTTCAAGACTAAACCCTGTTCAGGATTATTACATTTGGTTTTTTGTTTCCCCAGAAACTACAAAAATTACTAATTTGCCCAATCATCTTGACTTCCCTTGGACGTCAAAATGATTATGTGATTTGTTGACATTGAGGCACCAGCGATGATAATAATGATGATAAGAGTTCAACTAATGATAGTAATGATATCAATCACATGACAGGCAGATGGAAAGGGAGAAAAGACGAATAAGCGAGATGCTATGTCATATCGGAAGCAATCAAAACTTACAGGAAAATGAAAGGAATATATGTTTCATTGTTTTAAGTTAGCCATATTATGGAACATCTGGTCTGATTTAGAGATGAAATGAAATAGATGAAAGTCTTTAAACTAATCATGCCAATGAAAAAAAAAATATTAATTTCAAAAAGATACCGTACTTTAGGACTGATGATACATATAAATCCATATATATATATATATATATATATATATATATATATATATATATATATAGTGGGGATGTACTAATTACTAGAGTGTGTAGAGACATCAGCAACAGAAGGGCGCCCCCATGTGGCAGGCACCTCTCTGCTTGCTGTTCACAGGTGAGTTGATGAAAATGAGAACGTCACAAATTACTCAAGAATTTCAGTGCCTACATGTTGCGGTGTTGTATTATCATTATTGATAATTAATATGAAGAGTTTTAAGGGCCAAACAGGCATATTATATGGAGTGAGAGTGGTAGTCAGAATTTACTTTAGCCATTCTATTTGTCTCTGGTTGATAGTGGTTTTGTTCAGTGGCACTGAATGCACGGTAGCTTATGTATGTACGTACCTGTGCTAAGTCGGTCTACGGACGTGCGTTGTGTGTACGGGCGTATGTAGTTAATTGCGGCTGCTGTAGT
The DNA here is from genome assembly GCF_964275005.1 of Diadema setosum. Lineage (NCBI taxonomy): Eukaryota > Metazoa > Echinodermata > Echinoidea > Diadematoida > Diadematidae > Diadema > Diadema setosum. The sequence continues at coordinate 3,272,567 of NC_092700.1, read as the reverse complement.
CTTGTGCGCACAGTGTATTCGTAGTGAGTAGTACAATGCAAGGGCTGCAGGCCTGCGTAGGTTTGTGTACGTGACCAATTACGATATTGAACAGTGTATTATGTAGCGCTGTGTAACAGTATAGGGCGTTTAACGTGATCTTTGTACTCTGGTATTACATGGTGTTGTGTAGTATGGGGCGCCTATAATAGTGTGATAAGATGCTGAGTTGATGGTTTTTGATGGAAGCTATTTACCTACACTACATTTTGGTAATGCATTTATGGTGGAAGAGTTTAGAGATAGAGTCAGAGATGTACAGTGTAGGTACAGACAGTGTTGTGGGTTTATGATGTAATACCACTGAGGTTGAAAGAGGGAATATTATTCCTTTTGCTTCCCCTAATAGAGTAAGATTCTGTATTGATAGGGACTAGGGTATCTTGTAAGTGTGTCGTCTAGCAAGAGATTTAAGAAGCTACCAGAGTATCGATCATAAAAATTTTGACACACACAATGGTGGAGTTAAGAATACAGGTGTATTGCACTGCCGTTACCATCATTTAAGGTTTGTTATGCTGAGACATTGTGTAGATTTGCATTTGTTTTTTTTTTTTATAGTTGGTGTACCCTGTGATCTAAAGTTGCAAGATCCGCAGTACTTGGGTATAATGTAATTTTTCAGCATTATTATACCCCCATCTTATCTTGCTGACATTCCAGATTTGATGCAGTGGGAACTATATGGATCAGATGTGTGATTGTAATTGTTTTGAGTAGGGATAGGTGATTTGACTGACGAAGTGATCTGTAGATGTTAGGAATGGTTGGTGGAAGAGAGGATTTATCCATATGGTATCGCGTGACTTTTATCTAAGAGCTAAGGTGATCTTATAGAAGGGTTATGTGGAAGTGTCGATAATGGATGCATTCAGGCTCTGGTAAACTGTTCAGCAATTCAAATCAGTGAAGAGAGAACTGCTGTCTCATTTGTTTTTATTATCATTCAAACAAAATAGCATAGTTTGAGTCAGATCTTTGCTGGACTCTAAAACAAAACAGGTATTATTCTTTTCACAAATAATGATGAATAAGATATGTATTGTATATGTATATGCAAGGACTGGTAGTCATACATGTAAAAAGCCTTTATCCTACTATATTATGGGGTCTGACATTACACTAACAGAGTGGACATGACACTGGCTGCTTATCATGAAGTGTGGAGAGTATGATTTTATTCCATAGAGTGAGCCCTTTGTATGTGAATAGACATCACAGTGTTGTAAGACATAAGCAGATATTGTTACAACACATTTACATTGTATTAAATGGTTCCACAACATTTGCACCCAGCCATTTACAGTCTGTTTAATGTATTATAAATGGTTTTTAACAGTCTTGATAAGTGAAATAATACAGAGAGAGAGAGAGTTATGTCACATACAGTTGATTATATGGCAGATGCTTTCACTAGTTATGATACTTTTATTGATACTCCATTGTGGATTTATAGCTATAGAGACAATAACTCACTTGGTATCTGTGTGTTATAATGAATGACTTGTTTTGGTGTTAAACAGGTGCGAATTTGATAATGTGCACATATAGTGTTTCAAGGGTTCTCCTAAAGTACATTTTAGGAGCTGTAATTGTGTTGTGACTTTATT